>NC_071275.1:10804014-11131514 GCF_023375685.1 Ictalurus furcatus | reverse complement strand
CCAAATCAAGGTCCTTCTTTCTCACCTCACACACTTTCCAGGCATGCCTCCCAGGAGATAGCGGCCCACCGGCATTCCTCTCTCTCACACGTCCTGGAGCTCAGGAGTTTCATTTCCATCCCTGTGATCTAAACAAGCCCATTATGGGAAGGACACGAGCCACGGCCGATGGGAAAACGTCCCAGTGTTAAGCCACCGTGGCACCTAGGCACCTTCAATGGCTCTACGTCTAAGTGCGGGGCACAATATAGAGGGTTTTTAAAAAATATATTTATTTTTTTATCAGAACCTTTCCAGAAGAAGCGAGAGGAATCGGCTCTTGTGGGTTCTGTTTATCTGTCGTCCTGTAGTCAATCAATTACAGCATCAAAGCAGAGGAGAGGGGCAAGCCACAAAGCGGAGGTGCATGGTGGATTGGGACGCAACCCACAGGAGGAGGACCAGGAAAGACAGGAGAGGTGGAGAACTTTGGATGCAGAAAACGAGAACCGTACAAACATAGTTAGAAAAAAATTACAAACAACAAATATTATACCTACATAAGTTGCCTGAAAGTCAATCCTCAATTTTTAAAATGTTTTTAAAAAAAAACATGTAAAAGTATTTATTAATGTTTATTTATGTTATTTATTTATAAGCTTTGTTTTGTTGCTCTTTGATCATTTCCTGTTTTCTTGGATGTTAGAAATAAAAAAAAACCCAACAACAACCATTAAACATGATCTGGGCCATTAAGAAAAAAAAAATGCAAGAAATTTGAAGCAAAAAAAGAGAAAAAAGAAAAAAGGAAGAGTTTAAAAACTTGTTAGACATTACAAGAATAGGTTCATCAAACTTAAGAGTGGGGGTGCCAATACTTTTACACCAGCGTTAAGGAAAGTATTCATATGACTAAAGCTCAGCTTCTGTGTTATGTCATGTTGTATATTCATTCTTGCTTATTGTCATGAAGGGTGCCAATATTTTTGTAGTCTACCACACGCTAATCCCGCCGTGCTGCTGTGGTCATCAAAAATACACTCAGTGTGGATCACATCGCTGGAGCGCAGAGAGCTGGGGTTCTCCTCAGTGTTCTCCTCAGAGTCTCCTCAGAGTTCTCCTCAAAGTTCTCCTCAGAGATCTCCTCAGAGTCTCTAGGTTCTCCACAGAGTTCTCCTCAGAGTCTCTGGGTTCTCCTCAGAGTTCTCCTCAGAGTTCTCCTCAGAGTGTCTTCAGGGTTCTCCTTAGGGTTCTCCAGTGGGACACTGCGATCTCACACATCAGACCCCAGAGTGTGGAAACACATAAATGTTACTGTCAGAATGAACAGAAGAGAACGTTGTTGCCTAGTTACGCACATGGTCACCGGCTTAACATTTAAGTTCTTACACTTAAATACTAAAGACGACTTAAATCACCAATGTTACACTCATCTGCCATGTTTGCAGGTTGAATTCACCAAAACTCCTCCTCCGTCACTCCCTCCCTCCCTCGTGCAAGGAATTGTGGGCAATATTGACTGAAAAAGTGCCCATGGATCCACACTTCGAAAATCTACCAGAAATAGTAGACCATCCAGGTTCCTTTTCACCATACTACGATTTGGTACACACTAATTCTAATTTCGGATACTATTTAGGATGGACAGTAGGCGAACTGGGAAGCAGCATACTTCCTAATTTGTTTTTATGACACCTCTAATCACACACACCTGATTCTCAGACTCACACCTGAAGGCTGATTATGTGTATCAGGTGCGTTAAATTAGGAGTGAAAATCATTCGATTAGCATGAATGTAAAAGCAGGGACCGACGAAAAATATTATTTTAATCATGTTATAGATTAAAGTAAGAGTTCGCGGCACAAAAATGAAAGTAGATATGATGACACAGAGGTCTGGACCTGGGTTGTTTTGGAAGATTTGGATTTTTCCCCCTCCATTTGTCAAATTCAAAATGGAAACAGCAACTTGATATTCAAGTTGATAACTTGAATCTTGATACTAGGGTGCCATAATGTAGGAAATACTTTGTGTTTTGGGTTCCAAGACCCAATTGGGAGTGATGATCGGTTCTCGACTGACCACAGAGCAGCAGAGAGGAGGACTCTTAAGGATTGCCAATAGACATCCGTTATCGCTGGACAAAAATGTCGCCTCGGTGTGGACGGAAGGCCAAAACGTAGAGAAAACTCTTAGTTTTCGCTAATCATGGTTAATGAACGTGCTGCCAGAGTGAGATTTTTGATCGACAGCTCCCTGACCTGGAAGTAGGGACTTCAGCTGTGTGAATTTTGGAGAGCGTCCTGGATGCAGTTCTCTGTATAGTTCTAGTGTTTGTACTTTGTAGTGGAAATGACTTGCTTACTGAGTCAGTATATTAGTTTGTTAATAATATTTGAGGTTTGGGTAGTCTCATACCACTATTAATTTTTCGAGATGAGCTCTCAGAAGCGGTATGGAATGTCATCGTCATCATCATCATCATCATCATCCTCCTCCTCAGCTGGACACTCAAGCTGTTAATCCAATTCTCACTAGCCAATGAGAGTAAGTCGCTGTTAAACCCTGCCCATAAGTGAGAATGGCGAGTGTAAACTTGTGAAGCATAAATGAAAACTTTGAAAGCGTAAACTAAAATTCTGGCTGCGCGTTCATAAGCCATGATAAGCGAAAAGGAAGCTTAGAAAACTGTTAATAAAGAACGCTGTTCATTAGAATTTTTGCCCCTGAGTTTTCAGTTTCAGAGTGTTTTTCTTATATTGTATATTTTTGTTCGTTTCTTAAAGAGTTACCTTCAATACTTTTGCCACAGATTTAATTCCATAAAAATGCAAATCTAAAATCATAAAATAAACATCCATCCATCCATCTTCTATACCACTTATCCTTTTCAGGGTCGCGGGGAATCCTGGAGCCTATCCCAGGGAGCATCGGGCACAAGGCGGGGTACATCCTGGACAGGGTGCCACTGTATGATTATAAATAAACGTCAGCTGATGAATTACAGATCACTACAAACTCCTTGTCTGGCTACAAATAAACACTTAATAAACACGTAGTTCAATTTTAAGTTGTATTGTGTAACATTACTCATTAATAACATACTACGAGCGTGAGAAAGCTCATTATTAACTATTGTCTTGATGGCCTAATATCAAAATTCAGAAATCATCAAGTAACTATTGATTTTAACTCAATAAACATAGAGTCAGAAAAGTTTGTGGATAAATGGAAGGAAAACATAACGAAGATTAGAAATTAGCGATTCATGCTGTGCACATATTTAACCAGAACACATTAATGCCACGTGGACCTCATGAAAAAGTTTCATCCCGGTTTGGGGGTGGAAATTTTGATTGCTGTCAAATTGACATAATGTTAACTCTTTAAAAAAAAGATAGCTGTTTGTGATCATACAAATAGATGAAACCAGATGTTATATCTATTTATATCTATAAACCATTATGTTGAAGGCTAAATATTCTGACCCAGTATTTCAGTTAACGACTAGGCCTATATTCCCATAGATCCATACCAGACTTTCCTTTAATGATGCATTTGTATTTGCATTTGAAGCATCGTCATGTTTATAAAATTATAAACTCATGATACAAGCAGGGTTTTTTTCTTTTCTTTCTGTTTTAGATCTTTAATCAGTAACATTTATGCCAGTGTTACAGGAAAGACACCAAAGTAGTAAATACCAAATACAAGTTTCACACTAATCTATTACATCATACAGCAGAATAAATTATACCATGGGAATGTATACACACACACACACACACACACACACACACACACACACACACACACACACAGACGCACATGCTAAACAGAAATGGAAGAAAGCATAAACACAAATCCTAAGTGATAGGTTTAAGTGATTGGTTTCAGGGGTTTCAGGAGGAAATAGATACACTTTTAATATCCAAATGTCGATTAGCACACGTTAGCCACGGATGGTCTAAGCTAAGAGTTGATTCTCTGTTTATTTATAAAATGTACACAATCAGGGGCAAAGGAATCATCTAAACAGTCAACAACTACTCGCAGTGTCTTGATATGTTGAGGCTTCATGAGGAGTTCTTCAGCGCCGGAGCTGCAGTAGCACCGATCATGGCTGTGTTTTTCTACCAGATATATTCCACAACAATCAAACAAACGTCTCTGTTCCAAAAAGTAATAATAAAATAAAATAAAAATTCACATCTGCAAACTGAAAATGTTGAGTTCTTATCATCGGCGTCCATGTAATCGATGTCAGTTTGTGTAGTGGTCAGGAAGAGTCAAATATAATATATACTATATATATATTTCACAATTTTTTGGGAATTTATGGAATGCTGTTTCATATTATAGCAAAAAAAATTTTCCATCATCATGGAAATAAAACATAAGAACAGAAAAAAAGAATAAACCCACACTCTGACAAAGTACTGTATTTTTTAAATGAAAAAAAGCCTACATATCAATTAAAAAGTAAAGTAAACAAATGTAAAAAGAAAAAAGACGAAAAAACCAAATCCCTTGTTTCATCTACTATCAGACATAATTGTTGTTTTTTTTTTGGTTTAGTATAAAACATACTCTTCATAAACAAAACAAATACAATCTGTGTGTTTTACTGTACAGTTTCCTTCACGGGCAACTAAATATAAATACGCTGGAACGGCTATACAAAGGTCAAAGATTGGACCGTCGTTAAAGAAAGTTGAAGAAAGAGTCTGAATGAAGAACGGGAAGTGAAAAGAAAGAAAGAAAGAAAGAGAGAGAGAAAAGGAAAGGAAAGGAAAAAGAGAGAGAGAGGGAGAGAGAGAGAGAGAGAGAGAGAGAGGGAGGGAGGGAGAGAGAGAGAGAGAGAGAGAGAGAGAGAGAGAGAGAATGTGATGTTGCACTTTCACCTGTGCCCTTTAGCGACTGAGATGAGGATTCGATTTGCGGAAGTGTGTGTGAACACAGGGATTCGGATCTGGAAAAAAAACGGCACTCCGACGTTCTGACGTAATCCAAACACCACATGAGTAAAGGTGTTTGTTCGTATACATGTAGGCCAAGACATTGTATATTTTATTATTATAGGCTATCAGTTCCAAATATCCAAGACCACACTGAAAATCTGGGATCATATGTTTAAGTGTTTAATTGAAGACAGAAGGTTTTACAATTTTAAAACAAAGTTTATTATGCTAAATATTCAGAATATATAATATCCTGCGGTATTTCTTCATTATTTAAACTGAAGCAAATGTATGATATTGATCATGTGAAGTTTTTGTAGCCGAAATTTTTTCGGATATTCTTCGAGTCTTATCCCTCATGCTGTCATTAAAGCAGAAAACGGGACGAACCAAATACTAACAACTTCCGAAATTTGTGTAAATATTTCTAAAATTTTACTTTTCACTCAATTTTTTATTTTTTTTTGCTGATAATGAAAACTGTTGCATTAAATTACAAAGCATTTACATTTTTTTTTTGCTCTATGTTATTTATACAAAGGAAGAATCCAGGAAGTAACTGCAGTGGAATAATTCAGTAATAATAGTAGATGAGGTCAAAGTTCAGTGTAGGTACACGAAAGTCCTTCATCTGCTGCCTAAGCAAAGTGCTTCTGAGTCTTTAGGAGGTGAAACCAGGTTCTGAAACACCTTGTTTCTCTCAAAACGTGATTTTTACCAGGCCTACATACATGCAGTACTGTAGATGCATATTTAACTTCGCTCAAGGGGAGTCTTTAATGTGAAGAGTTTAGTGATTTAGAGATCGAAAAATTTTGGTTGTCCGTAGGACCACACAAACAGAGCCTATATCCCACAAATCCTCTTTCCTAAGGGAGAAGAGTAGCGCAGAGAACATTTGTCTCACAAGCGATGACGTAAATTCCCAGGAGAAGGTCCTCAGTCAGACTTCCCAAGATCTTCTGGAATGTAAAGCGAAATAGGAAAGCTCGTCAATGCGCACCATTTCACATTAAGACTACAGAGTTCCGAAATTTGGGAACGGGAAAGGAATGTCACGGTCTGACGAACACAAATTCAGAGAGAACGAAGAAATGAAGGAATGAAGGGACTTGCACTCATAGCTTTTCATACAGCTTCATTATGATGATGATGATGACGATGATGATGTTTGTTGAAATCATAAAATTATTCGACGGACTTTTGCATGAGATCCGGTCGGTGTTGTGTTTCAGAGCAAAAACAAAGGTGTTAATCATAATTACAACAACAAGGAAGAGGAGAAATATCATTATCAGGAGAGTACTAATAAAAAAAATGAACAATTTTTAATGACGTCTGACTTCATAGATGAGTATATACAGTACAGGAAGAGACACGGTCAGAAATAAAAGCCTGTCCTCTTTATCAGACGAGTTCTCGCTTAAACACCAGGGACATCAGGCTGGAAGTCTCTCACACACACAAGTGTTAGAGAATTACAAGCAGATCACTTAATAAGCAGATCCACTGGTGTGTGTGTGTGAGGGTGTTTGTGTGTGTGTGTGTGTGTGTGTGTGTGTGAGTGATGAGATGATCAGTAGGCCTGTCCCGTCTCCACCTGCAGCAGGCCGAGTACTGCAGAGTGATCTCCCAGCTTCATCCTCCTCTGGGTGGACAGACTGACATTTTTAGCCAGGTAGTCGACTGCACCTAGAAAATCACACACACACACACACACACACACACACACACATACACACACACACATTAGTTGTGTGCTTAGTTGTGTCATTATTCTCACTATATCCTATATGAGTACGGGACAGGGATAGCACTGTATTACGCAAGTCCTGCCTTTTCATAAAAAGAAAGAGCCAATCACGTTGCTGGTAAGGGCGTTAAAGGAAAAATACTGGCCTATCAGATTCTTAGATTCTTAGATATAGTCTGTCTCCACACTAGCGTTGCTAACTTACTGTATCTAGATTTAGTGACTTTTGACTATTTATCACTCTTGTTCCCAACAACCAATCAGTGATCAGCATTATTCCCGATGACCAATCACTGACCACCATTGTTCCCGACATCCATTTACTGATCACCAGTATTCCCAGCGACCAATCACCGTTCTTCCTGTCTGTTGGCAGCACTTGATGACACTGGCATAGCTTAAGCATGAACCCGTGCTGTCACTCACTGGAGATGTGTGTGTGTGTGTGTGTGTGTGTGCCACTCTTTATTACTCTTGGCATCTCGGATTTCATGCCTCACACACTCCTCATCAAAGCCCTTCCATTCATTCTGCCGTCATTAAGCGGCTCGTGTCGCTCAATCTCTCTGATAATTAACCTGACACTCACTCATCAACTTGCCTCCCACAGTGATCCACCTTCCTATCGATCCAACACACACATACACACACACACACACGCACTGAGGACACACACTTCACTTGCACTCCACACCAAGGCAGTGAGCAGAAGTGCTGCAGTTTGGCCCCGGTGTCAACACCAGCCACTGATTATGTTAATTCAATCAATCAGTCCTTTCCTGGCCTGCAGTATGTGTGTGTGTGTGTGTGTGTGTGTGTGTGTGTGTGTGTGAGGGAAGGTGAGAGAGGTGGCTAAGAGGACACTGACCCCCCCGAGGGTACTTGGTGCGCTTTGAAGCAGCCCGGTGCCCGTTTCCCCAGCCGAGCAGAGTGGAGTGTGACTAACCGAGGAGCCCCGGGACATGGATAGGATCTTTATCAGGAGCATGTGTGTGTTCCTCTGGCCACAGGGGTCACGGAATGAAAGAGACACAGCCATCGATCGACACGTTCACCACTTCCACCACCCTTAAACAAAACAATTATTTTTGCCCAGTGGTAGAAAGTCAAGTTGATTGCACTTGCAGCTAATCCGAGACACTGAAACCTTCTAGATTATACTGTGACTCTGTATTACTAAATATTTCGAGTAAACATGAAGTATGGGCCACTCCGGGACAAAGGTGGAAGAAATAAAACATGCTATGTTGTGCTGTTGGAGGAAAATAATCAACGAAGGAGTGGTGTGAAGAAGCAGAGTTACTGTTACCACCCGGAAGTGTTTTATTCCTCTTATGCTGCAGCGATTTTTTCTTTTTTTAAAGAACGACACTTCATACTTTTTTTTATCCGTTTAACGTTGTAGAACATCTGAGAAACACGTTCCTGTTATCACTTACATAAAGAGTCGTTTCCTCACTCCCAGCCTATTTTTTTTTCTATCTCTTGACGTTAATAAGACAAAAAAAACACACACTTAGTCATGTTACTGAGAAAGTGCTGACACTGGAGACTCCTTCCAAAAATGCTAAATGTTAAATGTCTCCTTCAACAAGTCAACGGTTGCACATGGTTTAAAAAAATAATATAATAAAAAATACAAGTGTCGAGCTGTTGCTATAGAAACGATAAGGTATTAGAACTGCTGGTCGGGATGATGCGGACAGGAGCGGTACTCACTCTGGCCGTACTGGCTGTACTGGTAGCCGGCCGTAACGGGGTCCACGCTGTAGCTGGTGGCGCTGTAAGTAGGAGGGCAGTAGGATTGGGACGAGGCCAGGCTCTCCACGCTCTTGATGGGATCCGAGCGCTGGCTGCAGCTGGCCGAGATGGAGCCGGAGGCGTCCAGGCTGCTGTGGAGCGGTGAGATGGGGAAGTCGTGCTGTGGCTGAGTGGGCACGGCGTTGGGGTTGCTCAGGATGCTCATCACCTGCAGAGACACGGCGGAATAAAGCAAATGACGCTTAAAACGTCCGATCTGAGTTCTCCGTGAGTCAGGCATGAACTTTAAGAACTTTTCAAGAAGAACTTTACTGTCATGTCCACAAACTACAACGCACAATGAAATTCTTATCCGTTCTCACGGATGCTGCTGTAGATAAGAAATAATTACAAATAATATTGCTGAAGAGTTGCATGATGTGAAGATCTTAAAAGCTCCACTGATTGTTTAATGAGTGGCTTGGAATTTATCCATCAACACACACACACACACACACACACACACACACACACTAAATGTCACCCTGGAAATTCTTCCAGAGATGTATTAAGAGTAAAAGAGCACCGGGACAGCATGGACTCCCAGGCAGGGCACGGGCGGCGGCCAGGCAGCTCAACAAGCGCTGAGGGAGAACTTAATCCCACCCTCCAGGCATCCCACAATCCCCTGCTCATGAATAATAACGAGTCAAGAAAGATCCAGCCAAGCACCCATTCATGAACGTGCCTTTTTGTTTTTCGACCGAATTACACCGCGCTTTATACAACAGATCACAAATCCACAGCTGTTTAACTTTATATATATTACATTTGCATATAAAGGATAGTAAAAAAAAAAAAGGAAAATTAGAGTTGAAAGCGAAAACATGGGGTTTTGCATTAAAAAAAGTGAAAGATGCTACTCGAATATGTATAAAGTTAAGATAAAAAAAGATGTGTTTTAAAGTAAAATATGTTTTAAAGTAAAGTGAATTGTTTGAATTAGGACACAGGACATTTGCTGTGAGTGATATTACTTGCAAATTTGCACAATATTAACAATTCGGGTTATGGTCAAGTTTAGGGGTGGAGTTGGTGTTTTTACCTTTGTGATATACAGTATGTATACTATATATACATAAAATAATGGTGAAAATGCACAGAAATGTGACTGCTTTGAAAGAAAAACAAATATATTACCACAGTCTTTGAGATTTGAATTACAGGTGTGCATCAGGACTGGGAGTTTTACTTTCCTCTGTATGCATGGGAGAATATGATGCTCGACAAAGATTTGATGAGTTTTTCATGTGATTATGCGAGTAATATGCGATCACACATACTGTAGAACAATGATGCACGAGGGTGATGCCGTGTAAATGGATGAATCTGTGAAAAAGAATGAATCATGTGGAGGAGAAAACCACATGGACTGCATGTGAAGGAATTAAGGTGAAAAATTTGTGTGTGTGTGTGTGTGTGGGGGGGGGGTACACAGGTACTACTGCGTGAAATATAACATATTAAGTGACTAAAAACCAAACGTGAGTCGTGCGATCGTTAACGTGACGTAACGTGATGGTTAACGTTAACGAAACACGTCGGTGCTTTCCAGCTTGACTGCTTTACTGATGTACAGTACACAGGCTGTACAATGCCGTGGAAGCTATGAAGGAATTTCAAGTTGTACAATATTGAGATTTCGAGTAACGCCAGATGTGAGACAGACAAAGCGAACTGAGGGGAAAGTGTTCTTAATGCTCTGCGTCAGTTCCATAAACAAGATGGTACATCTGTAACCCGCAGTATATTTAAGAGGTTTATGAGACGTGTTCAGGGACATAAGGCCCTGAGAGAAAGAGAGAGATAGAGAGAGAGAGAGAAACAGAGGGAGAGACAGAGAGAGACAGAGAGAGACAGTGCGAGAGACAGAGCGAGAGAGAGACAGAGAGACAGACAGACACAGAGAGAGTGAGAGAGAGAGACAGAGAGACACAGAGCGAGAGACAGAGAGAGAGACAGAGAGAGACAGAGAGACACAGAGACAGAGAGAGAGAGACAGAGAGAGTGAGAGAGAGAGAGAGAGACAGAGAGATAGAGAGAGATGGAGAGAGAGGACAGAAAGATGCCTCACACACGATCTCTCTCTTTCTCTTCACATCAGGTTCCTGTTAAATCAGCTACGCTGTGCTGCCCTTTGGCCTCCCTGCCTGCTAAACCAATTAGTCCATCATGGAGTTGCTTAGACACACACATTCACACACACACACACACACACACACATACACACGTACATACATATATTGATCCTTGATGCTCTGGAGGAAACGTATTATTTTTAATATTTGACAAACGCTTCTCCTAGGAAATGGGAAACACTTGAGCCACATCGGTTAGCCATTTCCGAATGGTAATTCTATCAGTAGGACTTCTCACACACACACACACACACACACACACACACACACACACACACACACACACATCACACGCACACACGCACACACACACACATGGAGCATGTATGGGACATGGATTCATGTATGCTGGATATCCATGGTCCTTCCAGTTGAGACACAGGTGGAAGAGGAACTGGGAATGCCGGAGCCATGAGGAGGCAATACTACACGCTACAGCGCTGTGTAACACACTCATGAAGATGTGTGATCTTTCATTGTCTCTCTGAAGAAACAGTTGAACCCTACAACAAAGTGCTTTACTTACACACAGGGTTCAAGTAGAACCCTTTCGGAGGCGTAAAGAACCACGGAAAAACCCTTTTTTAAATTCGTAATACGTAGATCAGGAGTTTAACATTTTGCCTGGTGTTACTCAAAGGTGGTTCTTGAAGGGTCCTTAACATGTGCATGGGATAATATGGATTCTTTTCCTCCTTCTAAAAATGTTCTACTGGATATAGTACACTTCAAGAGTTCTTCAGGGGTGTACTAGAATGGTTCTACTGTACATGGAGCGCTTTCTAATACAGAAGCACTCTTAGGAGCACAGACCTCAGAACCCTGTATAAATATATGCACACATATCACAGAATACACCTTCAGAAGAACATGTATTTGGTTCCAGATGAGTTTGTTGCCCATCTGCTTCTGTACACAAAGTATTAGCCTCCCTGCACCCCATTCTTCCATGAAAAGGAACCTTCATAAGACCAAGAACCCTCTAAAACCTTTTTTTTTCTCTAAGGGTGTATTCCTTCTATTCATTTTTCTTCTTTCTTTCATCATTTAAAAATAACATATATCTAGAACCCTGAAGGAGTTTGTCCCTCTGGAGGAACCTTTTGAGGTTCCATGTTGAATCCTACAATCATATCATAGAAGTAGTAGGACACTTATAGGGGGCTAAGAAATTGAAAACACTTAATGTATATACCAAGAGCTAAGAGAGCTAAATGCCTGACAGGATCTAGGTTTTGATGTTACATTTATATACAGATTATTGTACAGGTTAAAATGACAGGCAGATTTTTAATTCTAATACTAATGCTAATATCCTGTTAAAGCGGCCATGAGTGCACTACACCAGCATTTGGGATGGAGCCCGAAACCCGAAACTGGAAGCGCGAGGCCGACCTCTTTTTCCTTTTCTTTCTTCTTCATCCAAAAAGTTAAATGGTTGACAGTATGATGGTACAAGTGTTTTACACACCTAGATGTCACTGTTGAGAAACAGTCCAGCAACAGAAAGCATTCAATGCTGGTCAGTAACACAGTGTTAAAAACCCAAACCTCACAGTTGTACACTCATACCACACACACACACACACACACACACACACACACACACACTGGTGGTCTTAGGGAGGTCTCTATCTATGGGTAGAAAGGAATGAATACTTTGTGCATAGTGAAGTGAGCTACATGCTTGGTGTGTGTAAAAAACTACAGCAAGTAACAAGCTAAGTTCCATGAGAAGGTTGAGGAGAAGTTGTTTAACCTTTACGCATGCAGTGAGATTATCTCCTTCACCTGAGATCTGATTACACATGTCTCGTCACCTGGGGACGCTCACGTGGCTGAAAAAACACAAATCAATAGCATCCCGAGTCTTAATCTGATACCATGTTTTATCTGGATCATCTCAAGTTGGAGAGGGAAGAAGATGAGCACCTCGTGGCTATCACACACACTTCACAATCTCCTCCCCTCCCATCCCCCAGTCTCACTCTCTCTCTCTCTCTCTCTCTTGCGCTCTCTCTCTCTTTCTTTCTCTCTCTCTCTTTCGTGTGACTTTGATGAGCTGTGTTGTGTAGATAACCGCTGCCAGGACTGCAGAGTGTAGAAGCACACAGCCTCGGGGCAAGTGCCCGTCTCAACACACACCCGTCTCTCTCTCTCTCTCTCTCTCTCTCTGCTCATAGATTACTCAATAAGTCCTAATATGAAGAGGGGAAAAAAACTAATTAATTCTCCCAACTTCTGAGAGCTCACAGCCTACGGCATCTCTAAAGCACAAGTGTAAATTGATACAATGTGCATCCTTTTAGATAAACAAACACACAGACAAAACGCCAGGCTTTCACTCCATCCATACACACACACACACACACACACCGAGCAGTCAAATTAGACACTATAAAATTATTATGCTATAAATGTAAGTGGCAGCTAGATGACATTTTCACAAGTGGGAATGAGAATTATAAGTACGCTGCTTATTTATTTATTTATTTATTTATTTGTATGTTTGTTTATTTATTTATTTGTTCATTCAAAGTTTGAAGGAACTCCACGTCAGTAGCAATGACAATCAAAAATCCGGCATTTAATCCACCATCCTATATGTTCTATCTCTTTTGTTATTTATTAATTTTTTTTTAAATTTCACATATGTAGCTCTTATTCATTCGTCAGCCTTTTAACATATTCATTTGTTTGTTTCTTCATTCGTAGATTCGTCATCTTTGTTCTCTACTTTAGAAGAAATGACAGTGAAAAAAATCCTAAATAAATTCTCCCATGCCATAGGCTTTTAATTATTTCTTATTGACTATTTTAATTTACTATTTAATTTGAACATATTTATTCATTCATTTAGTCAATCGTTTTATAAATATTCTTTCTTTTGTAAGTTCACTTTAGTAACAATAAGGGTCAACAATCCTAAATGTGTTCCCCCCTCCCATTTAGTTTTATTTATTGTTTATTTAACAGCTTTTCAAACTAACTTGTTTATTTATTCATTCATTTGTTTAGTCACTTGTCATTTTTTTCATTATTTTCTTTGTAAGTACATTTGAGTAACAATGAGAGTCAAAAACCTAAAGTTTATTTCCCCATGCTGTAAAAAAACAGCTTCATTTACTTATTTACTTACTTACTTACTTACTTAATTACATAAAATAACATTTTGTTATTGATATATTCTTACTCATTATTTATTAAACAGATTTGTACATTATTTTTAGCTTATTTATCTATTTGCTTGTTTTATATTTTTAAAACTTCATGTTAGAAGTCAAAAACATTCAGTTTGTTCCCCCATGCCATATACAACAGCCTTATTTATATTTCTTATTTATTTAACATTTGGTTATTTCTATATTTTTTATTGATTCTGCTATTTATTAAACTGCATTTTACGATTTATTTTGTATTTTGTATATAAGTTCACTCTTGTAACAATAACAGTCAAAAATCCTATATTTACCCCCCCCCCCCCCCCCATAGCTTATTAAAGCTTATTAGAGCTTACTCAGTCTATGGGAAATACAATAAAATAAATAAATGCATGATATACGGTATCATATAAGAGAGCTATTCAATCTCTCTCTCTCTCTCTCTCTCTCTATCACACACACACACACACACACACACACACACACACACACACACACACACAGGTTTGTTGATTGGTGAAGTGTTGAAGTGTTGAGTACAAAGACTTCTGTAGGACTGAGTTACTGAATTCGCCTGAGGGCCGTCAGCCTGCAGAGGAGATAGCAGCAGAACCCTTCTTTCCTAATACACACACACACACATACACACACTCCTAATCTGGCCCACAGTGGATTGTGGGGACTTTTGTCACCACAAACTCCCCCTTTTTGAGTCCTCAGTGCCCTCCGGTGGTACCTTCAAGTTTAACAGAGGTCAGGGTGGAGAACCGCGGAGAATCCGCCGCCCGAGTGTGTGTGTGAGCTGCCCGAGTGTGTGTGAGCCGCTGAGAGTTATCGGAGAGGAGCAGAACGACATCACTGATTGGCCGAGCTGATAGGCGGCATGAAACCGGAGAGAGACTCATGTGGTTTAATGGTGTAAAAAGGAGTAAGAGTTTTTGAGTAAATAATAAATAAATAAATAAATACAATACAATAAGCACGTTTCTTTAATTTCATTAGATCAGTGCCAGATCTATTAACAACCCATTCACTTTGGCATCAATACACCAACAGTACCATTAACAACCATGTATTATTTATTTATTTATTTATTTATTTTTAGAATATCAAACCAAAATTACCCAAACCTGCATCAGAGAGTGAAATCACTTCCTCATCATAAACAACATAATATTTGGATAATCTTTAACGAACATTTAGAAATGCTGTAAATGAACTGATGCTACTTGAATCAACACTTTCATGAAGTGAGCTAAGTTACTGTGTTACTTTATTAACGTTATTAAAGGTGTATTAATGCTGAACTAGCCTACAAGTTAACTAATGCAGTAAGTAATGCTACTTAACGGAATATTTAGACTATATAAAACCTATTACGTGTTTCCTATGAACACTTTAATCAGTTTTATTTAGTGATGTGAAAATGTAAAAGCAGCTTCCAGCAATAAAATCATAAACCCATAATCACACAAGTCTAGCCTGCAGAAATGTGGACCGCACCCCTCCCCCCAACACACACACACACACACAGCACAGCCCCCATCTGAGGAGACAAAATGACTATTTAAAAATAACAGTGGTTGCATAAATTCAATTAGGGGGCTTTTGGTCACGGTGGAAGTCGAGCGCGGGGCAATTAAGCAGCCTGGGAGTGCCTAGCCAAGCCGACTGGTGGCAGGGAGCAGATGACGGGGGCAGCGGTGAGCGTCAGCGCCTTAATTGGCCACAGCACATTAATCAAAAGTGAAAAGAAGCTTCCGTCGAGGACAGAGAGAGAGAGAGAGAGAGAGAGAGAGAGAGAGAGAGAGAAATGAGGAAAGGAAATAGAGACTGACCCAGGAGATGCTGAAGCGATGAAGGCAAGGTGTGATAATTGTGTTCAATTAGGCGTCTGATTGGCACTGACAGAATCTGGGCACTGACAAGTGCAGCACAGATGAGAGCGATTAGCAACTGCTGGAACAAGCTGTCAGTCCTCACGGCCCGCTAACGGCATCAAACCCAGCGCATATGGCTTCCTCTGACCGGCCAGCTCGCTAATATCCTCTAATACACTCCTGTTCTACACCATCAACACAGTCACTCTCACTCTCTCTCTCTCTCTCTCACACACACACACACACACGGAGCTGTGTGTTAACGTTGAAATTTAAGCCACTGCAGATGGAATGGATCATTTTGAAAGATTAGGCTATAGATATCACAATAAATCATTTCCCACTCAAAATCATGGACTGTACCACTTTAGGTTGTTTCTCACTTCAACTGCCATCAAATGTTTCACATGTAGTCTTACTGGGAGGTTTGCTGTTTTAGAAAAGACAAACTCTTTTTTTTTGTTCCTGACCAATCAGGTTTCAAATTCAGGGGCAACCCAGAGAAACAAACATGGAGGATGTATCACATAACTTGTTTTTATTTTTCCCCAAAAAAGTTGCTGGAGTGCCTTTTTACTGATTTTCCCTCTCTCTCTCTCTCTCTCTGTGTGTGTGTGTGTGTGTATATATATATATATATATATATATATATATATATATATATATATATATATGTATGATGAACATATATATGTTGTTTGTTGGTAAAAGCTCTAACCAGTAGCTAGTATCAGCTAAATATCTAGCCTAGCTTGTTCTGTAGATGAGTTTTGTTTTTTTGCTCACAGTTTTCCTTTCCCAATAGACTGAAATGGGGGCAGGGGTAGGGGTGTGTCTATAAAAAAAACACCGAAAAATAACAGAAGTAATGTAAAACGGTCCTCACAAGATTTCACCCAGTTTTTTTTCAAACTTTGCGATGCAAATTTGCGGAGTTTTTTTGTGCTTTTTTGTGACAAACTACTTAAATTGGTGAAATTGCAATCGCACAGAATTGTTTCGCTCGGTCTTTCGCAGTGATGTTTGTTGGTAAACTAGACCTTTTAGCTGTACTCGTGTTCGACGCACGTGAATTGAAGAGGGCTTTGGCTGAACGCGTGTTGTAATGACGTCACGTGACCCGTCTCAGCCAGAATCTGCGGAAAATCTGCGGTAATAAGCTCCTCTGAATATTGCGGAGTTTGTTTGATTTTGCGTCAATTGTGGAGGGACCGGTAAACACAGAGAATTGTTCTCGGGCTGGACCGCAGCTTTCCGAACGGCTTTTCTCAGCATTGTAACATCCTGATGCTCATGCCATGGCTTAAACAGGTTTTTTTTTTCATCTATATTTTTCCAGATTATTTTCTAAAAAATCAACTATTGCACCTTTAATGCACAGGCCCATATTAACTGTCACTATCTGTTAATGTATAAGGTCAAAGAGTGTGTGTGTGTGTGTGTGTGTGTGTGAGTGTGTGTGTGTCAGGGAGCAGACAGAAGCTGTAAAAAGGTCTGTGCTCTATTGCTCTTTCTCTCTCATGGGGCAGGAGGCAAGGCGGCGAAGTGTAAAGTGTGTAAAGTGAGGGACACGAGCTGGGAATGAGCCGACTCACTCTCTAAACGCTGGCAGTGTGTTCGGCGGAGAACCAGAGGTTAATGTGTCTTCTATTGGGGAGCAATTGCAAAGCGCATGGAGCGCAATCCTCTATTCTCCGCTAGTGATATGCTTGAGTGGCTGCGGGATGGATTCAGCCACCAGGAACAGGAGCTCACACCCACACACACACACACACACACACACACACACACACTTCTCACTTCGCAGAAATTAAACGGCACATTTTATGATACTGGATGAGTGCTTTCAGCATGGCTGTGGTAGAGAGAGAGAGAGAGAGAGAGAGAGAGAGAGAGAGAGCATAGTAAAGGAACTGAGGAAGAACCCACAGTGGTGGTGGGGTGGGGGTGGGGGGGTTGTTTGCTGAAGACAGCAGGGGGGCGTCCCAGTGAAAAATGTCAGGTCAAATTATTCTTGACAGTGTTAATATCTGGCCCTCATAGCCATAATCACATGTAAATAAATAGTGAAATAGCTCTCAGCTGGAGGCAGGGAGCAGAGGGATGCTTCCAGATGAGCGCCATGGCTGACACACACTTCCTAATCAGAGGATGGTGAGGGTGTTCAAGAACCGAGTGATACTCGAGCTGAAACAATACAATCTGATCACTTTTATTTGAGACGTTGTACCTACACTCTCCGAAAGAAAAGGTAGCAGACTGTACTTTTCCTAATCTTTCCTTGTTCCTTTAGTGTTTACATGCGGAAGGTGCATGTAATTTAATTAGCATTTAGACAAGGAGTGCTAAACAATGCTATTATACTGTATATGAAACAAACCCGATCTCCGACATGCAAAAGTACAGAAGGTACAGCCGTTCAACTTCAATTGCAAGTCAGGAACTCCAATATCCACCTCGCTCGAGTTCTCTGACATAAACACACCTAACATCACAGCACTATAGCAGCACACCAATATGGCAGTCAACATTTTAACAGCTCAGTAAGTTTAAATTTGTAACGTAATTCTGATAATTTCAGGCCAAATATCCTAATGTGATAAGACCAACGTGACATAATATTCATGAGCAAACATGAACGAGACAGGTGAGTCATGTTATACGTCATGTCTTTTTGTTAACTGTGCAGAAATAATTCATGTAGATGTTTATCAAATATAAATTCAGCGACTAGGCAGACAAATATGACATTTTGATCTCAGGAACTCAGGAAAACAGACATGGAACGTTCCAAGGTACGAGTACAAGTGAACCGCAGCATTAAATCCTGAAGTAGGCGTGGCCTGGAAAACAAGTTCTAGCTCTGACAGTTCCTCAACCTAAGCTACATCACTTCAGTTCAAAATCTAGTCCCTGCAGGATTTAACGGTTTTCCGATCGGACAAGTGAACGCCGCAATATTCGGAGGAGCTTGCAAGTTTTTAGATTTACCGCAGGTTCGGGGCGAGACAAAGCCGAAGCCGAAGCCGAAGCCTTCTTCGATTCATGTGCATCGAACACAAGTACAGCTAAAAGGATTCATTTACCAACAAACATCACCGTGAAAGACCGTGCGAAACCATTTCATGCGATTGAGAAATAGTTTTCCGCAAAAAAAGTACAAAAAACTCCGCAAGTTGCATCGCAATTTTTTTTTTAAAAGCCACAGCAAAAGCAAATGTTTTTGGCCACAACAATCACAAAAAAAACCTCTGTGAAATCCTGTAAGGACAGATAATCAGTATCAACTAAAATTGGGATTGTTTTTTTTTACACACACAAAACAACAAACTAAGAATTCAAGTCACCACGACCCTGACCAAACAGTTCATAAAATAATTGCACACTTCCATAAATTAATGTTGTCTTCGTTTGTCCTGTGAGCTTCATATCAAACCACTGAACAAAATACATCCCTACTGTATGTTCAGCAAGTTTTAAAGGTACACCAGAGGTCACTAATGCCTAATAATGTGTATTAAAATACATTTAGAAATGTGTCCTGATATAATATTCATATTAAAAGTACACAAAATGTCTGCTTTATAATACCAAGTATGACGAGGATAAGTACTTCTTTATTTCTGACAGTGTCCCAAAGCCATGATAGACTCATAACACAATATCATCCTTCCCCGAAATCATTTTAAATCCTCATCAAGCCTCTTTCATTTATGTAAGAACCGTTTTATGGACATCCAAAGACGTCCATATTAAATATCCAAGGCACAGAATTTGATCTCAAAGGGGGGAAAAATCTCTGAGGGTTTTGGGGGATTTTATCCGGTGGGGTGCCGATGAGCGTGAGAGAAAACGAGAGCATGTGAGTGTGGCGTGTAAGCGAGTAAGAAGCCGTTGCGGTATTAATCACGTCCACGCACCTGTCACACCGGCATGTGGAACTAACAGGAAGCACATTGGAGAAAGTGACGCCATCCAAATGGCTGGAGCTACCAGCGCAGGTTCGCCCATGTTTACTCGGGCAGACAGCGACCCCGTGACCTCCTGACCTACTGAACCTGTAGATCTGAGGACAAAGCCAAGCCTGGATATGTCTAAACACCCTCACACACACACACACACACACACACACACACACACACACACACTTCCACCTGTCTACAGAAAAAAACCCCTAATCTATAGAAAGGTAATAATCTGTATTATGATTTTAAAGAAATCTGTAATTTGGGGCCAAATTGAGACTCAATGCTGTAAATCCCAGCAGAAATATCTCACTGTAACTGGCATTTAGGATACACACACACACACACACACACGCACAATTTTATACTGGCTGCTTGCTTCTGCAAGATAAATGTAAAAAATCGCAGACATTCACCATTTATCAGGAAACAGGAGCTCACATTCAGCGAGGGAAAAACTATCTCTGAGAGGGGAAGAGAAAGAGAGAGAGAGAGAGAGAGAGAGAGAGAGAGAGAGAGAGTCTTGCATTTAAATAGCATTTTATTGTCCCTCCGTAGCCTTTTATATCTGAGTGAAGGGAAAAAGAGAAAGAGACACAGAGAGAGAGAGAGACAGAAAGAGAGAGAGAAAGAAACAAAAAGAAAGAGAGACACAGAAAGAGATTGAGAGAGGGAGGGAGATAAAGAAACAAAGAGAGAAAGAGAAATAGAGACAGAAAGAAAAAGAGACACAGAGAGAGACAGAGATAAAGAGACAATGAGAGACAGAGAGAAAGAGAGAGACAGACAGAAAGAGAGACAGAACGAGAGAGACAGACAGAAAGAGAGACACAGAGAGAGACAGAAAGAAAAAGAGTCACAGAGAGAGAGATACAGAGATAAAGAGACACAGAGAGAGACAGACAGAAAGAGAGACACAGAGAGAGACAGAGAGAGAGACACACACACAGAGAGACAGACAAACATACGTACAGAGAGAGATTCAAGGGATTGTGTAAGACGTGCGTAAAAATCACGTGAAATTCCACTGCATGCGAAACATACAGGTGATGTGTATAAAAACGTGGGTAAATGTCACGTTTTCCATGTGATCATTAACACGTGACGTTCACATAGCTTTTCCATAAACGTGTCTAAAGTTGTAAGAACAGATATGAACATTAAGCTCACACAGGATCGCTAACCCTGACCTTATATATATATATATATATATATATATATATATATATATATATATATATATAAACTATACCATAACACTTGCACAACAGACAATAGAGTCTTACCAAACCGTCAGAGTACTGATGCTGTGTAAGTGTACTTTTTATACACTTTTGATTTATTTACAGCCTTTCACTCTCGCATGCAAATAAAGTGCAGAAACGGGTCTGAGCTCTGAACCTGGGAACGTCTTTAGTAGATCAGACGTGGGTGAAAAGGGGAAGAAAATATATTTTTTTCCCCTTTTAGATACAAAGAGAAATTACCAGAACACCCAACCAGACCCCCTGATGCTAAAAGTTTTTGCGCCCGTGGGTGATTTGGGAAAACCCAAGCACATTTCTTGGCACGGATCTTCTTTCTCAAGCCTCTTATGCATCTTTTCCCATTACACCAAAAACATAAACAGTATCAGCTTTAATGTAATTATTAAAATAAATACCCCTCCGTAAGCACACACACACACACACACACACACACACACACACACACGGGAAGTGTGTACAGGGTGGTATAAATACAGATATGCGCTCATCTGCTTTGAGAGCACGCCAGCTGACACCGTGCCCAGTGTGCAGCTTATAATAATGCCCAAGTGTGCGTGTGTGTGTGCGTGCGTGTGTGTGCGTGTGTGTGTGTGAGTGTGTGTGTGCACTCTCATTTATATTCAGGAGAAACACAGGTCTTGTCGAAAGTCAATGAGGAACATAGATGATGGAAGCTGAGTTCTGTTCTTTGGAGCTTGTGTAAATGCGCAGTGCTGCAGTATAGACGAGGAGGACGGTTCAGACGGAGTCGGAGCGTCTCTCCTCCCTTATCTCAGTCAGACAGTTGTGGAGAGCTCGAGAGCGGCGGCGGTGAGAGCGGTTAGAGCGGGCGACGCGGGCACACACAGGCCCGGGGACAAAGATCAAAGCAAGGAGTGTGAGGAGTGTGCGCATCGAGGCTTCCTCACTTTTACTCGCCATCCTGCCTCACTCGCATGTCCAGAAATTTCTCTTACTTCTCTCAGTTCTGAAATCCTCACGGTGTTGATTAGTGGTGTAACAATTTGAGGATTTTGACCGATGCGCCGATTTAAAAGGCAAACGACTGCAATTAATTAATACAACAACCATGAGCTGATTTTTAAACTGATGTGTAAATAATTTAATAGGCTAGCAAGCTGATTTGGCCGTAACTCTGTCAGGTTGATAATATTCTGTAATATTCATTGTTCTCGAGTTAACAATAGACGTCATGCAGACGCTTACTGAAGAACAGACAGAGAAACCAAACAAATTTCCCTTCAGGGACAGTAAAGTATATTTGAATTAACAATAGGCCTGCCCTAGATTCTGAACAAAGTTGTTCATATGTCAATCAGAGGCTACTAAATCGCATTACATTGCATTGTATTGCATCGTATTATATCGTATCGTATCGCATGGTATCGTATCCTAATGTATCGCTTTGTATAGTATCATACTGCATGGTACTGTATCGTATCATATCGTACCGCACGATATCGTATCATATTGTATTGCATCGCATGATATTATTTCATATTGTATCGCGTGGTATTGTATCATATCATATCGTATCGTATCATATCGTATCACATCGCATGGTACTGTATCGTATTGTATCACGTGGTATTGTATCGTATCATATTGTATCATATCATATCACATCGCATGGTACTGTATCACATTGTATGACGTGGTATTGTATCGTATCACATCCCATCGTATCATATCATATCGCATGGTATGGTATTGTATTGTATCACATCTTATCGTATTGTATTGTATCGCAGGATAGAGGATACACCGCATAACAAGATCTTATTCGTGCACGACATTTGAACACACACATTATTTGTCTTGCTATCCTTGTGAGGTCCTTTTACTGACCGAATTATTAATGTAGCTAATAAATGCCATACTAAATGACCTAAATCTATGATTTAAGTCTATGATTACAGAATCTATCGGTTTGAGGTTGATTGATAAACATCTGTGTATCTTCTCAAGACTACATCTAATATATGTTAATGTTTGCATGACGTCTTTGTTGCTGTTAAGGGACTTGAAAGTTCCACACGTTCGCACAAGGAGAAATGTCCTCTATAACAAAGAATGAAGGTGAAAAACATTTTCCTTGTTATTTTTTATGACCTATGCTTTCCTTATTGACCGGTGGCCATTTTCTCCTTCCCTTCTTCCAACACCTGCTGTGCTCCAAAATGAAAAAGGGACCGTACCTCCGACCCAGTCAAGCACAGCTTAATGGATCTCATTTTGACATGGCGGCGCTCCGAGTCGAACCTCCTGACTTCCTACAAGCGGCGATGAGGACAACCGCAGGCCGCTGAGCAGCGATGAGTTTTCTGCCCGGCCGTAATGAGAAAATGTAGTGTGTCTGTGTGGGTTATGGGATTGGAAAGGTGACTGCGACGGCTGTCCTGAGATCAGCAGGGATCCATTACCACAGGCCACTCGGCCACCGCAACCCATTTGCCAGGAATGACAACATTTTGGTTGATTTTTACCAGCTACGAGCAGAAATGGCTTGTCTCCACCAAACAGATGTTCAATATAGCAGTGTTTTATATCTAGAAAAGGGAAGATCTTTTTTTTCAGAGAGAGAGAGAGAGAGAGAGAGAACTTGGGAAAGGAACCAGACTTAAAGACACATCTCCTACAGGTTAAAGGTTCTAGGTTCAAAAGAACACACAGGGTTGCTCTCACACGGAAAAAAACAACAACTTTCGTGTCTTCTCCTGATACAAAACACATCAGTAAATCTTACAGGAAAAATCTCAGCAAAAGTCACACACAGGATAATGACGCATCAAGTCCATTCAAATATACTACACACGTACTTTTGTATATTTACAGAAATGTGCGGTTTATTTGCAATAAACATTATCATGCCTGGGTATACATGAAGAGGATTACTCTGGGTGCCGGGTATTCTCTGTTCCAGTTTAGTTGTAAATGCAGGAATACTGTATTTTAATGTTTTGTTTTTTTATTTTTTTTAAAAATACATATATTTGAGTTAAATATACATATATGTTACATACTCAAATATATATTTATTGTTCAAGCATTTACAATTTTATTTGTAGAAGAGATTCCAATTTTATTTTACTTGAATATCATTAGAACTTGATTTGACCTGGTCTTTCTTTCTGCCTTGAAAAATCTCATAACTCTTTTTTTTTTTTTTTTTGTCTCGTATTATTTCTACCAAGGAATTTTCTTGTGCTAAATGAGGCACAAGTGAGAATCGCTATTAAATCTCCTGTGATATGAAAGAGAAAGAAATGTTCCACTGGGAAAAGCTTTACGACAAACAGCCCTTTATTAGGAAACACTGCTGGAATGCCAGGCATCTCCTCTGGTCTTTAAGGTTTTACCCAGATTGAGCTTTACTGTTGTGTGGAAGCCGAGAGATTCCCGGCGAAAGGACGGATGTGGGGTTCAGCAGTAAGTGACTGCAGCAGATGCTCGAATGCGGTAGGGATTCCTGCGTTCGGTCAGAGGTTTCGTGTGAAAGCGCTGGCAACCACAGCACAGAGACTTTGAGCTGAGCCTGAACTCTGGCTCTGCTGTCAGGCCGGACATATATCTCCGGCCTGATGAGAGTCTGATGGCTCTACCACATGGCCGAGAGAGAAAGATTGAGAGAATGAGTGAGAGATTTAGCCCTTCACCCTTCCTCCTCTTCCTCCTCGGACATCTCACCATTTTTCCACGTTTAGGAATACACGACGGTGGAATAAAAGATCACCCCTGAACGCTGCATCAGTTTTATACTCATAAGGCATTAATTTTTTATTCATTTTCCCTCATTCACAGGGACTTGTACAGCGATGCTGATGCTTCACATACTCCAAGTTTAATAAAACAGATTAAACTTAACAAATAAGAATGTATAATCATCGATACCGTGAAGCTTTCTGTAAAGAGACGTTTATTTAACATTTATGGAAGGAGTCTCCAGTGTCAGCGCTTTGCAAGAGTCAGGGGTAAAGCTGCAAGTTTAAGTTTTTGACATCTTCAGGACAGAGGAGTTTCGAGAGAAAGGCAGGTCAATAAGGGAAACATTGCTGCTATGACAAAAGTGAGAACAGTAACTAACTTCTTTCACAGATGTTCCACAATGTTAAATGTAACCATAAACGGATAAAAATAGTCTTTAATAATTGATAAATTGCTTGTTTTTTCCCTGATTGCTTTATCCCTAACCTAATTATAGCATACCGAAATTATGAACCACTTTACCATCGGTCTGATTTGAGACTTTCTAAAATGTCTAATTGAAATTTTCCAACAGATTTAAGAGAAAAAAATTGATACATTTTCAACAAATATGTTAAAAACATAGCCTCCTCATTAAAAAAAAATCAAAAATTAATTTCTCATTTCTTCTCGAGCCCAAAAGCTGCAGTCCTAATCCACAGCATTAACCAGGAAACATTTATCATGTATTACTGAGAGGAATTCTGAGAAGCTGATTCTGTAGCCGGTATTACGGAGGCACATTAATGGATAAAAATTTTTTAAAAACCCTGTGTGTGCTGTGGCATTTATGCAGGTTGAGCAGGAGAGCATTAGCGCTTAAAACCTCTGTGCTGTGATTAACAATCACACACACGGCGAGGAGCCCATGTTATCCTTCTGCAACGGAAAAGCTCTTTTTTTGTCATCAAATCCTTCATTCTTTCTTTCTCAGGAAAAAGAGAGAGAGAGAGAGAGAGTTAGAGAGCTAATACCACAAAATGTTCCCCAATCTGCTTTGAGAAAAGAAAAAAAAGAAGACAGAGAAAAAACTCTCAATAAAACACGTGTGAACAAGGGGTAATTGTGGACAAATGCAGCATTGAAATTCATTTTCAACTCTTTACACACCATTTCAATCTTATTTTCTGCTTGTTAGCCACGTCTTGTTGGTGAGGGTCAGCAAGACTGCCCGGTATTGATGGGTAATTGTGTATAATTCACTCTTCGCTTGCGTCAATACGCATCATTTTTCACTGCTCTCTCTGTCTAAACACGCATTCACAACAGCGCCAATGATCTACAGCTAGCAGTACTTGGAAAGACATGTTAGCATGTGTCTACTGTACACGTGCTAACAATCCCATATGAAGCGGATGGAGATGCTCGCACTCGAAGCCTAACCAAAGACACCTATTGACTCAAACTGCAATTAGGACACTGAAGCTTCAAGTCACATTCAGGACATAATTCTCTGCTCTGTTAACTACTCCATAGAGATGGGAAGCACACTGACGTGTTCAAGAAAATATATTTACATTTACATTTATTCATTTAGCAGATGCTTTTATCCAAAGCAACTTACAAATGAGAAAATACAAGCAAAGCAGAGTAATACAAGTAGTGCTACCGTACAAGATCCAGAAGAAACAAAGTGTGCAGAGTAGAGGTGTAAGTACCAGAGTAAATTTATATATATATATATATATACATATATATATATATATATATATATTTTTTTTTAAAAATCACTTTCAATCCGACTCGTGCTGCTTCGACTTCCTCTAAGACAACATCAACGTTTCTAGGAGCTGTGACCATTTTATAGCGCTCTAGTGCAGGCTAGGTGAGGAGTAAACATTGAGAGTCTTTTACCACTACAAAGTGGACCATTTTCCTATAACAGCACATCCCCGAGTACATTTTATTCCTCTTATACCACAGGAATTTGCCAACATTTACATATTCGTGTTCATTAAAGAACAATGTGTCACACCTTTTATCCGTTTATAGGTACATTTAATGTTAGTTCCTGTTTTCACTCATGTTATAGCAGTTATAACATAAGTCGTTCCATTACCAGCTGGTCTTTTCTCTCTCTCTCCTGAAGTTAATAGTTACAGCTATTACCTTTGACAAAGGACTGACACTGGAGACTCCTTCCACAAATGTTACATAAATGTCACCTTACAGAAAACTTCACCACCCATTTTTTTAATCAATAACCATTTTTTAAGCCCGTTTTAACGTATTAGAATGAGCGCATTGATACAATCCTGCGATTTGCAGCTTCACTACTGTCAGACCTGCTGTTATAGAAAACTAATCAACAGCTTCCGACCAATCACAATCCAGAATTTAAGTGTTCTGTGATGTAGATTGTTTAAGGAAGTCTAAATCAAGGACCCGTTTGGTAAAAAAAACCAAAAAACTCTGCACTCAGGATTAATGAGTAATACATTATTTAAAGGTGAAGTTTGTGATGTTTAAAAGTGTTTCCACACCTGTAAGAGCTACTGTACCACTATGTACACTAAGTACCTGTGTACACTATGTACAGTATGTACCTATGTACACTATGTACCTGTAAGAATATACTGTATATATTTTTAAAGATACCAATTAACAATACTGCCATGCAATAGATCTCAGTAGTCTACTAATCTATGTTTTCATTCAAACTGCAGTTCACATCACAGACAGCAGAGGGCTGTAAATATTGCACACTGCTCCTTTAACACTACTCCAGCACTGAAGAATGTGATTTAATTTGGTCTGACCTGTGGGGAGAGCCCGTTGCTGACCGGGTTCATGTGGTTGCTCGAAGCCGACGGGGCCATGAAGGTGTCCGAGTAGCTGGAGAAGGTGTGGCGATTGGACGAGAGGCCATAGGCGGAGCTACTGTCGGCTGAGAGCCCGCCCTGGTGCATGGACGAGGGTGGGAGAGGCTGAGGTCGATGCAATGTGCTACTTCCATCTACAATGCAAACGCGTGCCCTATTAGAACGATAAAGCAAAACCATCGGTTCATCTTCAAGACACAGCATGTGATTGGTTCTTACCCTGGGAGAGGGTGGTGCTAGGGTAGGTGGTCTCTGGAAGTTGATAGGTTGGCAGTGTTGGCATTCCAGTTGGAGGAAACCCTCCAGGTAACAGGTGGTTAAACGCTGCCAGCTGATTGGCTCCTGCTTGTTTGCGCCATCTGGCTCGTCGGTTACTAAACCACACCTGGGAGGAGGAAATAAACAAGACCTTCGTTGAAGTAGAGAATGAGGAAAATAGAAATAAAACAAGAAAAATGACTTATAATCCAGATAAAGTTAATATGACTGAATGGCGACAGTTACCTTTTAAAACACTAAAAGTATTTAGTATTTTAAGGTAAATAATAATAATTTTTTTTCGTTTTATGGAAGTCTGTGAAAAACCTGTTTTCAGTGAGTTAGATAATTGCATGTGATGTGAGACGATCTGCTACAGAAGTTTAAAAAAATGCTTTAAAAATGTTTAAAATGCCGGAATCGCTAAACCACGACCATTTTCATGCAGAATTGTTCTGAATCTGCTGAAATACTTTGCTGCGCTCGTAACCATTTGACACAGTAAGATCCAAATGTTCTTTCTATTCAGAATTAATAACCCCAAATATTTATAGCTCAGACACTCAGACAGAAATGCACACAGTGGGGATGATTGAGAGCGCGTCCCTGTGGGAAAGTGTGTTTTATCACAGGGCGAGGCCCCTGTTGTTCTTGCTAAGTGGCTGAAGCTGTGTTCTGTGTAAACAAGGCTCCCTGAGCTGCCATTTAGAGAGCCTGCGCGATTACGAGCTCGGAGGTAGACAACACGTTTCCACAACATGGACATCTTGACCGTTTAAAATGATCACTGCGACCAATATGTTCATGCTGAAGTCTTAGGTTTCACCAAAAGAAATAAATAAACAAGATGTGGGACGCAGTGAGGCTCCATCATCAACTAAATCCTCTGTCTTCGACGAAAAGCACTGTCGTCGAACTACAAAATAAGCTCCCACAGAAGCGACTCTAGACGCTCGTCTTTAACCGACGGTAATTTACACATTGTAAAAAGGCTTCTGCTTCACCAAAACATGAATATAATTAGAGGACGTGAAAAGGCTCGGCCCGTACAGACGGCAACCTGTTCCATTTCACCAGGACAAGGCCGGGGCCCCGTGTGCGCCAAAGGTTGAACGACATTGATCTATGCCTCGCACTGGCAATTCATCCGCGCTTAATACACTGTCAGCGCAGTTCATCTACTGTTGTGTTTCAAATGGCCCGGTCCATTGTGAGGCAGGATGAAAGAGCAGGACAAAGAACTCTCAATACAGTGGACCGAACACTGGCCACAAAGAAGGGGCGTCCCTTTTTAAACAGGCCTTTAAGAGTTCCACTTTCATGGTATGCACACAAGGACACACTCTATTCGGAGGCGGTGGAACCGCAGACACACTCGACAAAACACACATGCACAGACACACACCCACACACCCCTTCCTCCCCCCATTCCCAAAGTGGTATTTATATTGTCTGTGTGCAAAACTGTCAGGTCGCTAGCAGCTAGCGTCTCATTCAAATCGGCTTCAATGGATCTTTAGCGTTTGATTCGACCAGAGATGACTCTTACCCATCTGTCAAGTGTTTGGTTCAAACCCCCTTTTTTTCCTTTAGTCTTTAGTTGCAGAAAGCGACGCCCACCCTTCCCCCACTTTCAGACTATAAAGCTTCTGAGGGGGCCCTTTAACTCGGACTCGAGCCTTAATCCACGCTGCTCAGGCAGGAAAAAAAGCAGCAGAAGTCGGGATCATGTCATCGACTGGCTCCATTAAGGTGCGCTGGAGCGGGTGGCTAGGCTTGAACTGATCTCCTACTGGGGTTGGACAAACAGGTCTCCTGGCCCCAGGGCACGGAAGCTATTGGGATGCACCACTTCCTTTCCTTAAATGACTCTGAAATCGTAGCAGTGCCACATGACCTGTGACCCCGAGACCCTACTCTTGACCTTTTCAGTCTTTCAACTCCACAGCAATTGTGGAGCAACACGGTGTGACGTCATGCTTCTGGGTCTGAATCTGAAACTTTTGTAGGTGACCTTAAAAAAGAAGATTGTGTTTTGCAATTTCTTGGAATTTTCTTTTTATTACCTGCTATTTTAGGTTGTTTTTCTGTTCAAATTCATGATTTTATGCTCTAGATCCTGCACTCGATGTGGATGTGCTTCTGTAATCACACATATGAGTGAAATTTGCCCTTTGAATTAAGAGTCTCTGAAGCACGCTCTTCGATCGAGTTAAATTCGCCGACCTCTGAGGCCTGCGTGTCCCTTCAAAAATGCAAATGGAAAAGCCTCTGAACATGTCCGTGTGAGTGTGTGTTTGTGTGTGTGTAAGGATGCCGTCTGGGTCCAGCCCACAACAGCTGCATTTCTCAGCTGGATTTGAGGCTCTGCTCTGGAACCTGATCACAAAGTCACCTTGGACAGTCCCAGTTTTCCCTCCATTCCATTCCACAATCCATCCTAATTCCTCCACAGAGACCCGTCTCATCCTTCATAAGCATTTTCCTGTCTACTGAGACTGATGATCTGCTGCCTTATGAAGGACGACACATTCGGAGACCGACAGAGTGAAAGGGATCCTGTATATGAGAATAGGTCACATTGCCTGTGACAATGACAGTAAAAGCATCCGCCTCATTGTTAAGCTCATCATCGTCGGGTCAAACATGGAAAGAAGTGACGTTTGGTTAAGTGTAAGTTAATTGTAAATAGTTTTGTACGCCAGATTTACAAAAGTTTGCAAAACATATAAACATTTTCCTTACACTCATCTGAGTCAAACACCAATCAGCCATAAATTACCAAATGCATTCAAGGCACAGGTGATGTACATTTAGCCATGCACACACAAGAGCTGAAAATGAAAAAAAAAAAAAAAGTCGACTAAACGGTGAAAGAGCTTCCTAAGCATGGCATGCAGTAGATCTTCCAGTAATGCAGCTCAGCCACTGTAGCACATCGGCTACCGAAGGCACACACTCACGCTTACTTTTTTAAGTATAGGGCACCAATACTTTTGTCATAACTGAACAGCTTGTCATATTTGTCTTAATTTATGGGTGCGTAATATGAAATGATGGAGTTTTGCAAAATAAATAATCTGTATTAAGAAAAAAATTCATCGCCAATTATAAGATGTCAAGCCACTCAACCAAGGTTCACACTGGGATACAAATGTTTGTTTCCTGAGCTAACTGAAGGTGACTTACGAATAAATTAATTTGAGAACCTCAGCGAAGTCTTGCCCAACATGAATAGAATAGGAAAGTTTGTTTGTGCTGTAAATGAATTTAAAATAATTAAAATAAAATTTTCTGTAAAATTGTAAAATAAAATTTTCTGCAGATTAGCATCACAGAACAAAGATCATTGTTAAAAGGTAGAGCGAGCATTACATGAAACACTCTCTCTCTCTCTCTCTCTCTCTCTCTCTCTTCACCAGCAGTGCTTTTGTGAATCATGACCCATGCTAATTTGTTTGCTATATATTGTTTTCAGTACCTGACTGTGTACTATGTGTATAATATATACAGTATGCTACAGTACGTGTTGCATCATGTGATATGCATAGCCAATCAGCAATCGACAGTGTTGCTAGCCCCACCATCAAGAACCATTAGTTCCTCTTGGTTCCAAGCTTGCCCAGGTATGAGAAACCTTTCAACCTGAATCTTTCTTTCTATTTTTAGTTACTAATGCCAAAATATCCACAGGTTTTAGGTTCCTGTTACCATGATTGCACATAGACGCGATTAAACACACACACACATACACACTCACAAGCAGGACGGCACTATGCTAATTAACGTAGCTTTGAGTGTGAAACGCAGGGAGGATGCAGAGGGATTAGCACGATAAGTATCAGAGAATACAGAGCAACTGAAAGCAAGTCATTTAAATTCTAATAATAAGAAACTGTTCGAACATTCACACGGATGCACTGCAACAAATTCGCCCGTCTGCAATCTGCACCAAATCCTATTTATTCTTTTATAGAACATAAGCTCAGACTCGGAGGAACGAGGGGCTTTCCTGTCGGGCTGGGTGGGATTTCTGCACAAGAAACTTACTGTAATAAATCCCGGACGCATCTCAATACGGCTATTACATATAGAGAATCACGCTAATACTAGCACGCTGTGCTGAATTTCGTTCCCCGTGTTCACTGTTCTACTACAAGCAGTAAAATAAAGTCCTCTCTCAAGCTACTAGCATAAAGCATGCTACCACGACTCCTGATTCAAACTTCTTGCCAAATTTGATTTGGATGGTTCGTAAAACGGCAATGCTTATAGCTTATTAGATTCTACCTATAATAGCGTCATGCGCTATGTTCATTAGTGCTGAAAAGAGAATCTGTGTGAAGCAGCTAACTCCAGCGGAGATGGCTACAGCCACTTAGAATATTTGAAAATGAAGTGAAATGAGAACACGATTCACATTTGGTGACAGAAGTTCTGATTTACAGCGAGCAGAAACTTCTTCGTCCGTCTGTTCGATCGTCCTTCTTCTTTTACGAAGCACCGCAGACTTTTACATTCGACCCGGCTAACGTTTCAAAGCAAAAGCAACAAGCTTCTCTCTCACTCTCTCTCTCTTTCTCTCTCTTTCCCTCTCTCTCTATCTCTCTTTCCGTCTCTCTGGGAAGTGACCTGGCCGTTAGATCTCATGCTAAGCGATGGGGGGAGATTGAGAACGTGGTGCTCAGACAGAGAGACCGGAGAGGCCGTCACGCCAGCATGAAACTGATATAGATCCGATCCCGCAATCTATCAGCCAGGGCGATAAAACTGCACTAGAGGTTTCTGATGAAGATGGATGGGTTGAGGAGACTCATGGGAGGGGTCTGGAAGCAGATCTGACACTGGAGATTCTGCTCCACAGTGAACACTTTGATATAGGGTTATCATAGACGTCAGATCTCATCGCTTTCGGTGTTTAAGCAGAGATGCTTAACAGCGCCGAGGTTGTGGGACATCAAGAACTTAGCTTTGCCTTGTTTTGAAGTTGTATTAGCATCTGTCTGCGTGCTAGCAACGCCACTACCAGTCTATAGGACTTTATTTGTATTCTATTACAATTCCTTTTATTGGTTGCTGTTATTCCATATATGTAGTGATACTACTACTACTACTACTATTAATAACAATAATCATAATAATAATAATAATAATAATAATAATAATAATAATAATATAAAACAAATTCAACGGGAATGTTCCTCGTATTCAGAGTCAGATTCCGCAGGTGCTTAAGTAGATTTTCTGGTCTATCCCATTAAGAATCGGTGTTTAGCTCACATACGGAAGCACACTGCTTACAAGCAAGAAAAAAAAATCATATTATCATATTATATTATTACAAGATAATGTAATAATGAGTTTATTGTTGTTATGAGAAAATCTTATTATTATTATTGTGAGAAAAACATCTCGGCATTCCATGAAAAAAGAATCTCTTTATTATGAGAATATGTCACATTATTACAAAATTAAATCTCATTATTTTAAGAAAGTGTCTCATTATTATAAATAAATACGTTTAAAAAACTTGTGTGAAGATGATTTTTCATACATTTGGAACATTTGTAAACTCTGTTAATACAGAATTTTAAAAAATCCCCTTCCATAATAACAAGATCCTTTTGTCGTAATAACAAGATGATTTCTAATAATAACGAGATACAGATCAGCTGATGGGTTGGTCTAATTTTTTTTGCATGGCTGTAGTGAGATTTTTCTTGACAGAAACGAGGTTTGTCAATAGAATCTAGACATGCTAAGCAGGGATTGCTTATTAATAACCGAACATCTCGATTTCTCAATCTCAAGAGCAATATCATAAAATTACGTCCACAAATCTGAAGCGCTGTTGTTCAACATGTGCTTGAGAAAAGTAGAGGAGCTGAACAGGAGAGACAGCTCTGATGTGCAGTGAGCCTGGAGCAGATGATTGAGCGCTGGTGAGGACCCCTCTCCTGGCCTCTTTCTCACCCCACTGCCCTCAACTTCAGCCCCACTAAACTGACATCTGCTGGATGGGTCTCCACAGCTGTCGACAAGCAGTTCAGCACCCGCTGCCAAAGGCCTGTCCATTACCCAGCCTTCCAGAGCCAACTACATAACAAATGCCCCAAGTTTGTGCCCAAAGCCAGACCAAGGAACTCATGAAATTCTTGTTCTTGTTGCCTTCCAGAAACTTGTATTAGAACATTATAGGAGTGGTTAATGGACCTGCCAAAGCATTCACCAAAAAAAAAAAAACACTTTTGGATCAGGTTGCCAGGGTCACAGATTTTATGCCAATTTGGGCCAGTTTTCAAAGAAGGTTTGAAAAAAAAAAAAGTCCATGGTGGTGATTTTTCCTTTCTTTTTCTTTGAGTTGGTTAAAAAAAATAGTCCACAGCCACCAAGATCTTGTTTGAAGCAAATAAACGAAATGAAATCAATTTCAACAAACACATGCTATAGCAAACAGTGGGAAAACGTGAGTGCGGGCATTTGTCTACGGTCTACAGAAGCATTTCTGTTGTAAGATTGCTGTAAGCAGTATTTTGAATAGATTTGGAGAAATAAAAGCGAGATTACGCAGTGGATAATATCCGTACGATGTGAAAAAGTTATGACAAATCGGTAACGTAAGCTCAATGTGGTGAACTTGTTCCGAGTCGTTACGATGTAATAACTGAGAAAACTGGGCTGGGAATTTCACTGAGAACAGTCAACCCTCGATTGGGATTTTTCTGTAAGGCTGGACTCGCAGATCTTCCAGAAACGGCTCTTCGGGTGTGTACACATCACTCGTTCTTTTTTGAAGTTGGTCCAATAAAGCAGCTGAAATGAAGCGCCTGTGATGATTCCAGCAGATAGTTGATTTGCGCAGATGGACTGAATCCAACCCAGTGACAAAACCACACATGACATGAGGAAGGGGGAAAAAATACGGGATGTTCACAACTGACCCCATAGTCCATGCTCAGGCTCTCCCCCCCAGGCCACTAGCCAAGCAACACTCCAGACCTATAGCTGTTATTTAATTTAGTTAACCACGGGCGCTTTCTCAGAGTGACCTTTTTAAGAAAATCGAGTTTGGAATGACTTTTGGAGATTTTCAAAGTGTTTCAAAATTAGATTAGGAGTAGAAAACTTCATTAACAAATTTTATCCGACGACAAGAATTCCTCGCCTCTTCACATGACATCTTTTTGCGTCATCATGCTCCGGGACCTAGATGGAAGAAGAATGGTCTTTAAAGTCCTTTAAGCCTCGTGCAATCTTTTCTTCATGATCTCGACTCATCTCATTTGCATGTTTTGAATCCAGCAGACTTCCACTTGCTAAGTAAGGATTCAAACACGACTGCGCTGTTAAAGGAAAATAATCAACACTGCAATGCAGAGGGCCGTTACCCCCCCCCCCCCCAAAGTTAACATAAACAGCACAAACAGCACGTCCTGAAGTGTTTTATTCCTTCATGTCATACTTCATATGTTTATAGTTACAGTTAATCTTGTGGAATGTCCACGAGACAAGTTCCTGTTTTTATCCCCCCTAATATGTGTGCTGATGTTCTAGAAAATGAAATCAACACTTTCTGACCAATCAGAATCCAGAATTCAACATCTCTATACTATAATGTTATTTAAAGCACATGCTAAAGAATGTCTCATGCAGAAACGCTGTGTTAAAACACTGCTATATGTCTTTCCGTTTTGTCCCATAATTCAAAATCGCAGGAACAAAGTTGTCTGTGATTTTGGTTTTTTTCAATCATGCACATGCAATATTGTTTATTGCATCAGTACTTTGGTCAGATTATAACAGATGTACCAGATAAAACCACCATCGATGTACCTCTATCCCTGAGCTCAAATTTGTCTAGAAGAACATCTTAAAGTGTCAAATAATGTGAAAAACAAGCATAGGATAATTCTCTCTGCGTCTTTCCACTAGTGCAGAAGCGACCATGTCGACATGAATCCTTCAGACATATGGGAAATCCGTTACTGTGCTTTTTCTATAGGGATCGTGAGTGCAGGGAATGAGGGTCCACGAAGGGCAAAGAGAGCGATGGATAAAGGGAAGAAAAAAAGGCAGCCCAAGAACACATCTTTAAAAAAAAAAATTATAAGCCTTTGATTGATTAATGTTGTTGTGGGGGCATGGAGTCCCTGGAGAGTAAGAGCGGTCTCTGATTCGTAGAAGGGTTCACAAGCAGCCTGCTGTCTTTTAAGTGCTAGGAGGAGATGGAAAGCCTAGAGGAGATATGAGAAACTCATCAGGAATGTGTTTTGTCTCACTTTCCCTTCTTGTCTGTCCATCTGCCCCCCCCCCCCCCCCCCCCCCCAACTCATCCTCTCAGAGACAACAGCTGCCGCTATAACTCTACTGTATTTGCTTTTCGTTCTTCCATAAAATCCACAGGGTGGCAAAAAGCTGTCAAAAACCACCTCAGAGGGTTGGTTGTATAGTAATAAATGGATGCTAGTCCACCTCGTAACTGCTCTGGGTTTTCCGACAGCACTGGACAACTGACAAAGAAACTCCCAGTGGGTTAAAACTTCTAGGCTCGCATGGATAAATTGACTATATAACGCCTGTAGATACTAAACAGAGATCAAACAAACGAACAATCATGTTGGTGAAGATCTTTGGGCTTGTTCAACAATTCTTAACTTTTTACGTGAAACGTAATTGTTAAGAAAAAGAATAAACACCGGGACAAAAAAAAATGGAGCACTTCATGGTAAAACACCAAATGCAGCTTCTTAACAGTCTGTCTATCATTACAACTGAGTGGAAGAGTGACAAACAAAGCACAACACAAGACTACATGGATCAAAGACGGGCATGATTTGATACATGGGGACAGAACAAACAACGCAAGACAACTCATGCAGTGCAGAAAGTGGCTATATCTATACTTATATATTTACACACCAGTGCGAATGAGCTAAACGTAAAACAGGTGAATTGAGACATGTGACATGGTGCCGTGGCTGATGGGAAATGTAGTTTCTAGTCCTTCTCCAATATTACATAACAAAGAGCAAAAATGTTAATCATGTCCATGTTTATGTGCAGGTTCACCTCAAAGTCATGCATATTGGGGGGAAAAAGCTATTCCATATTAACAATACTAAATTCCATGCACTTTATACAGATCGCTTAAAATTCTACGGCATCATTACAAATGACCACAAACCTACACCATATACATAGTATATAATCTGGAAATAAAAAAAAAAAACAAACAAACAAACAAGGGTTTATACAATGATCATGCGTGGATAAGACATCAACAGATTTAATTGAATTAGTTATTTATTTCCCTCAAACATACAGTATACTCACATGATAAAAAAAACTTCACTAATTACTTCCCTCATCTCTTGCATTTACTTAATAAGGAAGCCGATTTTGCCTCCGCTGTCATTCTGTTGAAGATCTGGAGATAACAAGTCTATGGAAATGCATAGTATGTTTCCCTACTTTTTAGGAGGCTTAAGAACCCTAAATTATCCAGTTAACCTTTAGAGGACCGTTGAAGAACCCTTTTTAGTCCCCCCCCCCACTAAACCCACCACCACAACCCTGATCTTCAGAGGACAATAAAGAGATTGTTAGCAATATATAGTATATAAACTTCCATTTTGATGGAAACCACTCCTACACAGCAAAATCACCAGTGTTGATTTGACACCCACAGTGTTGAATTTACACCATACAGTATTTATATAAGTCCATTGGACTCAAATAAACACTCTGGGTGTTAATTAAACACTAGGGATTTTACTATGTAAGAGAGGGCGGGACAAAAGTGAAGGAAAGAAAAAAGAAAGAAAAACCTAATACATTTATATAAATAGAATAGGAGAAAATAATTGGAGAATTTTTTTGTGAAAAAGAAGAGTGCAGGTCTTTTGTATACTGCAATCTGAGAAAAGTCAGTTAAACACAAAATCAGATATCTAATCATGCTGTGTATTGTGGGTTTATATGTTCACCTGCTGATTTGTACGTTGCTGTGTGAAACTTGTACGAGTGTATGTGTGTGTGTGTGTGTGTGTGTGTGTGTGTGTCTAACCTGTACACGAGCCTCAGTGAGTTTGGTCCTCTGAGCCAGCTCCTCTCGGGTGTAGATGTCGGGGTAGTGTGTCCTCTCGAAGGCCTTCTCTAGCTCTTCCAGCTGCTCGGCAGTGAACGTGGTGCGACTGCGTCTCTGTTTCCTCTTCAGAGGCAGGTCGGGCTCCGACTCCACATCCGAACCCTCGTCTGTGCGGTGACCTGCAGTTTAACGTCATTTTATTAAAAAATATTAAAGCAGCTTCACTCTCAGCATGGCCTGCAATAATTCACCTTCACTCTTAAAAATAAAGGTTCTTCAATGGTTCTTTACAGCATCATAGGTTCTTCAAAAAACCTTCTTCTTGTCAAGAATCAATTAAGATTGTATAGCGTTCTTGAGAGATTGGAGATTAAAGAAGTTCTTTATGTTTCTTTATCATGTTCTTCAGAGCAATGTATTGGTTCTTCAAGGTATCATCCCTTAACAGATTAAAGTTGCTTTATGAAGTATAAGTATAAGGTTGCTTGTGGGACTGGAAAAGGTTCTCCTGGCATCACCTTTAAGAACTTTGGCTCCTAACAGCACTAACTATGTTTTTTTAAAAAATTTATATTAAAGAACTTATGATAACATGGTTCCTTGTGGCACTGCAGTGAAGAACCATTTCTGGGTTCTTTAACGCATCAGTAAAAATGGTTATCTAAAGAAATTGAGAGTAAAAGGTTCTTTGTGCAACTTAAAAGGGATCTCCTTTTGATGGCATCAGGCTGGAAAAACACTTTTTGGTTCTAACTGAAACCTTTATGTTACAGCACACATAAACAGTCGTTCCCTCACCAGCCTCTCTTTCATTCTCTTTAATAAGACCAAAAAAAACACAGCTCTGAAGAGCTGACACTGGAGACTCCTTCCGTAAACGATAGCTAAATAAACGCCTCCTTACAGAAAACTTTACCACATCAATGATTACACATGTTTATTTATTTATTTTATTATTTATTTTTTTTTACGTGGAGCGTCTGACGTACAAGTCACTGTGAACGAGTCGTTAACATAAAAACAATCAAACGAGCGCATTAATATAAACCTGTGATTTGTTGCACTTGGAGCTGTTATTATAGAAAGTATTATATAAACACCTTCTGACCAATCAGAATCCAGAATTCAACATCGCTGTGGGTATTTTATGTGGTGATCTTTTTGGTATATATTTCAAGCGGATGGAGAAACAGAATCTTTAAGGGACATTCGTCTTTTTTCCCCCCAAAAAAAAGCTAACTAGCAAGGATAAACAACTCTTTACCCATAGCAATTTATGCATGAATATGGACATGTATACAAAATGGAAACACAATGAACACAAAAAAAAACATCCTAAAAAGAACTGGTGTAAAGCCGAGTGAGTGCAATCACAGCAGTATTAATGTTGTGTTATCTTCACACGGAGCCCAGGCTGCACTTCGTATGGGTTTTATTCATGTGTGGAGTCTTCAGAAGCATAATCCTGCCACTGAGCTCCGGAGGCCTGGGGACAGCGCTGGGAGGGTTATGGTAATCTACACAGGACACCTTGCCGTTCGGCGTCTCTCTCTTTCTCTCCACAGCGGCCCGAGGCTAGCCGCTCAGAGGCAAGCGCTTCAAATAAGTACGTTTGATACTCTATTACTTCTGAGCCATTGAATTCCCCACTCTTTGTGGGTTGGAGCCGGGGTTCAAAACATATTACAACAAATTGTACATTTAGCCTCTTTTTTTGTGCTTCCGTCAAACAAGAGCATAGATTTTGCTTCCATGTTTACAGCTCAAACAGAGTAGGTTTTCTGTCTGCCAAAATTGCATCATGCTGCATTTATGTCTACATATTTACAGAGGTGGGTGAAACTTTATGACAGAAAAAGGTTCACGCAAAAGGTTTTCTTCTGACAAGTGGAAGAACATAACAGAGACGGACGTGTTGCTCCAGGTTCTGTGCTCTTGCATCATCGCTGAGCAAAAAAAAGAAATTGAGGGAGAGGATTGAAAGAGAGAGATGGAGAGGATGTGAGCACCTTCCCCCGCAATACCACAGCTGTGACAGAAGAAGGCAAATCTCCTTTTGAGACTGTGTGTGTGTGTGTGTGTGTGTGTGTGTCCTGCAAGGCTTCCAGCAGCCTGGACCACTTCATAGCAGCTTTCTCCTCTCTCAGCTCTCTGTTCAGCTCTCAGCTTCCCCAATTCCCCAGCATCTGCCAGGAATACTACCGCTACATTACTATGCCAACAGGGTGTGTGTGTGTGTGTGTGTGTGTGTCTGTCCATCTGTGCATGTGCAAGCATGTTTTGCACATGCACCAGAATTCACAACGAGACTGAGGGCAAAAAACCCCACAAAAAAACTGTTAATAAAAAAAGAACAACCAAAAAAACTGGCTGGGTCTCAATTCCAGCTCCGGAGTTTAATTAAACAAGGAATTATGGGATTATATGGAGACTATCATTACAGGCCACTTGAGGAGTCTTCCCTGAATGTCTTTTTTTTGTCTCCCCGATCCGAGGCTCGATGATTCTCAACGGATTACACGCGGCCGCAGGACATGAGTCCGCATTCATTAAATCAATTCTTGCGTCTTCCCATCTTTTAATAAAGATTGATTTTTCCAGCGCACTCCAGCGAAAATACCCATGAACATACAAACTTGGATGTGTACATATCTGGGAATATCCCTTTGTTGGTTTTCATGAGGATGTGGCACAGAGATTTTATTTATTTTTATTTTTTTGGCCTCTAAGGCACCATGACAACACTTGAGCTCACCACAGCGGGCTATAGATCACTTTCCAAAGTCACCTCGGCCTCCTGTGAAGGCATGAGTGGGGGGAAGCGATGGCTATGTGCTGCGGTGGTATTTTCATCCTTAGATACCACACAATTCTGTACCACAATGACGTTTGCTCAAACTCTCTAGACGTATTAGTTTGTTAGCATTTTTATACAGGGATCTATGTACACTACGTTCTTTTGCATTTATTTTGAAATGAAAAAATAGATACGCAGACAAGATGACGTTTCCATCGTTTCAGCTCTGTTTTCATTAACCTACCCTGAATGATCAGGATGTGCATCAGTGATTGCTAAGTAGACCATAGATCAGTGTTAACGCCCGATGTAATATCGATCACTTTTTAAAAATAGCAAGAAGGCGATGGTAAAGGAGGACAACATTTCGGCTGAAAAGATCAGCAATTTAAGGATATTTTAATCACCCAAACTTCATTTTCTTCTTGTCAATCCGATTTTTGTCATACATTATATGAAAACAGAATTCCAGAGCAAAGTTGCCTTCAGAAATAATGAAATGAAATGTTTCTACAGTTTAAAAAAAAAAACAAACAATATATACAGCAGCAAGGAGTAGTAAATAAAACAAAGTCAATATTTGGTGTGATGCTGGTGTGGAAAAAGTAGTCTCACGTACACGTTCTGCAGGTTTATAAGGAAATGAGCTGTACATTTAACCGAGCATCTTGCAGAACCAGCCATGGTTCTTCTGGAGACTTTGACTGTCGCACTCGCTTCTAATTTTTGCAGAGAAACCCAGCAGGCTTCATTATGTTTTTTGTCTGAAAAGTAAATAGTCTCTTATGTAATACGCTGCTTTCTTTACTGATATACTAACCTTTTTCTGTAACATTTCATTTTGTCCTAGAAAACAAATGTTTGGAAATCTGAAATGTTTTTGTACTGACTCGATAATGTAGAACTCATGAAATAAAAATCTATAACAATGTTTGTACTAAAAAAAATTACAAATATAGAGTGACTAAGACTTTTGCACAGTACTGTATGTAGAGAGTGTAGTGTAGAAGAGCTGACTTGTACCACCAGGCCGACTCCATTCACTCTGAAATGTACCCCAGTGGCATTTTAGTCATATTTGGATCCATGAATATTTGATTTCAAGACTTTGTGTGGTCAAATAAGTAGAAACAATCTGGAATTGAGTCAATGTTTTAGTTTTTTAAAAGTATTTTCATGAAAAAATTAATTCATTTCCTAGTTTTGTGTGTGTCAAAATGAACGAATGTAATGTACAGGCTTTTAACCTTCATTTATTATTCACATTTATACATGATCCTCCATAATTTTAGAAGAATAGTCAAAATATTTACATGTACTCAATGATTTAAAAAAAAAAAAAAAAAAGACCATGTATGCAGTCTAATGGTGTTCTCGGGCTTTGAGAAGTTCATATACACACCCAGGACTGAAGGTCAACAGCCGCCTCCCTGACAAAGAGCAAAGGATTATGGTAATGAAACAGACGCCAGGGCTGATAGAGCAGAGAGAGAGAGAGAGAGAGAGACAGAGAGAGAGACAGAGAGAGAGACAGAGAGAGAGGCATGATACGAACCCCATATCTATACCAGTGAGATCCTCTGATTGTGATGATGGGTTTTATCATGGGGTAGAAGGCAGTGATGGCCTCCTATGGATTATGGGCAAAAACTATGAGGATGTCATAAGAGACATTTCATTTTTAATCTGGATTCACACTGTTTTTTAGTCCACAGTTATAAATCTGTTGCATAGCAAGGGACATTGGGGGACATTTGATAGTTCTTGTTTATTTACCAATGTGATAAAATGTCAGCTAATTAACACCTCCAATAAAAATAAAATCCCGGCGGATGATGAGGTCAATGCACAAACACTTCTCCCTGTTTTAAAACAATAAGGTACATCCCGATTAATCCCCCCACATAATGACTCCGCTGTAATTCCATTTGAAGGTTGTGGGGATATTGATAAACGGCAGCTCACTTATCAAGCAATTAAAGTCTAATTATATTGCATTCAGTCAGTGCTACAGCCAGGATGGTGTTTTCCTCCAGGGCCTAATGCGATCTTTAACTAAATATTGACATGAGGCGAAATTTAATTTGGCATGAATCAGGTGCGAAACAGATGTTCGGGCGAGTTTTAGATTCACGCTTCATTCTAAAGCAACTCCTCACGGAGCAATAAGAGGTAGAGAGAGATAAACTTGTGCCAAAGACAAAGAACTGTTTTACTGAATTGAATATTCTTGTTAATTAAGAGCAGGCTTCTCCTGCGGGATCATTTAGACTGCTAATGGTCCATGAATCATTTCAACAGAATCTATTCTGAGATTAAGGAATCATTTAAAATTAATGAGTGCATGAGAAAATAAATCTTAGGTATGAAACAGGTTTGTATTTATGTTTGTATCGCAATTGTGTGTGTATGTGTGTGTGTGTGTGTATGTATATATATATATATACACACACACACACACACCCCACAGCAATGTATTATACCATTCTATACTATGCTATACTGTAGTATACTATACTACACCACTCTACAATACGCTACACTATACTATACTTGAGTATATAACTTTGTAGCAATAACCTTTTGATATTAGGAGGAATATCAAAATATATACTGTACTGTACTGTACTATAACATACTATACTATACTATAATAAAGTATGACTATACTCTAAATATTCCCTTTTGATATCAGAAGGGATTTCAAAATGAATACTACACTACACTATACTACACTATAATATACTATACTACATTACACTAGACTGTACTATATCTGGTAACTGTAATCCTTTATAGTTCTGTTATAAATGCGTTATACTACACCACACTACGCTACACTATACTATACTCCAATATACTATATTACACCACACTACATTACACTACACTACACTATACTATACTACAATATACCATACTATACTACACCACACTACACTACACTATAATACACTATACTCTACAAAATATTACAGTATACTACACCACGCTACACCAAATGGTAAATGGTGCACTTATATAGCGCTTTTATCCAAAGCGCTTTACACTGTGTCTCATTCACCAATTCACACACACTCACACACCAATGGTAGCAGAGATGCCATGCAAGGCGCTAACTTGCCATCAGGAGCAACTTGGGGTTCAGTGTCTTGCCCAAAGACACTTCGGTATGTGCAGTCATGTGGGCCGGGAATCGAACCGCCAACCGTACGATTAGTGGACAACCTGCTCTACCACCTGAACCACAACCGCCCTACTACACACTACATTATACTATACTACACTACAATATACTACACTATACTACACTATACTATACTACACCACACTACACTACACTATACTATACAACACTATACTACACCACTCTATACTATATTACACTTTACTATACTATACTACACCGCACTACACTACACCACACTACACTACACTATACTACACCACACTACACCACACTACACTACACTATACTACACCACACTACACTACACTATACTACACTATACTACACCACACTACACTACACTATACTACACCACACTACACTATACTACACCACACTACACTACACTATACTACGCCACACTACACTACACTATACTGCACTATACTACACCACACTACACTACACTATACTACACCACACTACACTACACTATACTATACTACACTATACTACACCACACTATACTACACCACACTACACCACACTACACTATACTACACTATACTATACTACGCTATACTACACCACATTACACTACACTATACTATACTACACTATAATGGCGTATATAAGGATATTAGGAGGAAAGTAAAAAACTAGGGGGAAAAAGCATGAAGAGGACTAAAGGACTAAAAAACCACCATTGCACTCTTTAAATCAATTTCCCCATTTAAACCTGGATATTCAGTAACCTTCCATTTAAAACTCCAAACTCTTCCTTTCTTTGACAGTGTCTTTACTTTCATCTAACTAAGATGCCTTTAAAACGATAAACCACACCAGCATCTTTGTTCCTAATGACAAGCACAGTAAACTTCTATTTCAGGAACATTTGCCAAAAAACTTTCTTGGTCACTCCGAGCTTCTCCACATAATGACTAAAACAATATGAGGTCCGTTAAGCTAGTCCAGTGTGGTAGCAGAGCTCATGTTCAAACCCCTGCACATGGGATATCCATCACCTGTCTCCAAACTCCTCCTCTGACCTCGCAGTTGCCTTTTTATTCCTCTTCTCTCACTCCTTCTCTCTCGCCCCGTCTCTCGAGGGGCCTTTTTCAGTGGCAGTCCTGACTAAATGTGAGGTAATAGAGCCTTGATCAACTCCACCTCACAGCTGGACACTTCATAAAAAGACATTCCAGCAGTGAGGTTCATGTCCACAGACGAAGGCATGCGCCGGGGATAAACGTGCGGATCAGGAAAATGGTCTAACCTTTTCTCAGAGGTTATGTATGCTTAAAAATATTACATGTTAAACTGTTTGGGTCTAATTACACAGCAAATTATCCAGGAAAGAACCATGGCAGCATTTCATTCGGACTGAAACAGATACATAGGACTGATTCTTGTTCAAATTTAACCAAAATAAGGAGCTTAAACCTTCCAAATGAGGCAGTATTTAGCTTGAGTTAACAAAAAAAAGACAATATTTGTGTCTATTATGTAAAGCATAAAACACACCTCCAGTAACCTGAAGATGTCAGAGTTACAGCTTTACCTCTAGGTGTTACAAAGTGCTGACACCGGAGACTCCTTCCATAAATGAACATCTCCTAAACAAAATCTGTTTAAATGGAGTGTCCGCCTTTTCAGTAATTACTTCAGTACTCCAGTCATTTTCTAGCATACCCAATTTCTAGCATGCGAGCAGATGCAAGGGAAGTGACTGCAGGAGCAAAAACTTTACCCCCACACCACTGAATAGAGCACGATAACGCGAAGATCAACCTTAATCTCATATTGCATCAGGCAGCAGAAATAAATCTAATTGCAGAATTGAGTTTAATACAATTTAACAGTGTCCAAGCTCAAAAAGGAGTGTTAAAGATCGCTATTTAGGGGAAAAAAAGAGACAATTGAATAGGACACTGGAGGTAGAAGTGCAGATTTCACCATCACCCAAAATCCTGTGAATTAGTCAGGGATAAATGATGATGAAAGGCTTCCATGACATGGTGAGAGGGCGGTAGAGGCGGCTCGAGCCTCGTCTGCGATGCCTGCCTTTGAATCAGCATTAGCTCGACATTACGGCAAGATTCCATGGAGCCTTATTTTAATACCGTAACCAATGGCCTCGGTATCAGCTGTAGCTACCTCGCAAACTACCCAAGACAGAGGGACAAAAAAACAGACGGGGCTTTTTTTTTTTTTTTTGCAGTGAGGCATTAGCTCATAATGGCTCATTTTGAAAAGCGCATTAGTTCCAGGATAATTACAAACAGGTCCTCACACATGCTATTTTTCAGGGACTTGACATGAAGCAGCGGATGACACCAGTTGAGTGTAAATGACAACCACCACCACCTCCCTCCCACCTAAATAATCACAAGACCAAAATAACAGTGCAGAATTAATCTTTTCCTATCTTTATTTGTTTGGTTTACATGTTTATTTCGTGCCTGCCATTGTGTGACTTCTTGTTGCAATCATGCTTTTTGTCAGTCACAGAAGAACGCCTTCATTGCACAAACAGTTCCCAAAACGAGACGTCTGATCTGATTTGCTATCTCTGACGTCCATCTGCCTCTCTCACATATCTCTCTGGCTCGCAGCCTGAATATAAACACAAGTCTCTCGCAGATAAAGCTCAGATACTGGTGTGCCCATGGAAGAAGAAGAAGAAGATGAAGATGAAGAAGGAGAAGATGAAGAAGGAGGAGGTGGAGGACTTGAGGGGAATTTGTTGTGAGATCAAAAATCTGACAAGGAAAGAATTAGCATTTTTTTTAAAAGCAAGATTGTGCCCAGATTCTTTTTTCCACTGCTATTAAAGTGTTTAAAGGGACAAACATGGTTAAGCCTAAAGACATGACGGAATACTGCCTCTACTGAAAGAAAAATTACTCAAATTTGTAAATATGGCTGTACAGAAAGAAAGAAAGAAAAAAGAAAGAAAGAAAGGACACTAGCCTAACTTTTTCCTCCAGCCAAACACTACATCAGATTTGTAAAGGTGTAAATATGCGTTGACTGTGAGCTTCTCTGTATTGGCCGACTTTTTATCCCGACACAACTCCCACTGAGGTTTGTTCATTCATCCATTCAGTAGCTTTTCTGTGGCTCTGAGTTGACCAGATGCTTACAAACACTGAATCAAAGGGCTACTCCTGTGTTCCTTTACTCTATTGATTCAGAAGGAGTTATCCACACTGCCCTTAAACAAGGAGAAACAGAGAAAACATTAAGTCAAAAGTACTATTTGGATGGGATTAGTTGTCCAGAATAATGCTGGAGGGATGTAGTGCATAGGAATTATGATCAATTTGCACAGGCTAAAAGATCTCTATATAAATAACAGAGATGGGTGTGTCTTTACAATGCATATCTTTAATGCTAACTGATTCTAAGCACTTGTTGTAGATCATTAGTAGGTCGCATGACCAAAACATGGATGTAGGCTGCACCTGTATTAGGAACATTTATCTCATTTACATTTATCTCATCTATGATACTTTCATGCAAAGTGTTTTACAACTGAGACAGGTTAAGGGTCTTCTTCAAAGATACAACAGTGACAGGTATTGGGATCAGTGGCGGGGATTGGGATCAGTGGCGGGTATTGAGATCAGTGGAGGGGATCGGGAACAGCGGCAGGGATTGGGGGAAGTGGCAGGGATTGGGATCAGTGGCAGGGATTGTGTTCAGAACTCACAACCTTGTGATAATACCTAAGGCATAATTCCTTAACCACTGTGACTCCACCGTCCCTGGGACTCAATAACTTACCTAAAACCAACACTTCTCTGACACGTCCTTTTAAAAGTCATCTATATTTTAATGTTCTGTGTTTAAAACTTGGTTTTGGTAAGAAACAACAGAAGAGTGAGCACTTCCTGGAGTGTCACTATACTGAAAATATGTGAGAAAACTCTTTTCCAGCAGGATATAACAAAATCTACACCAGCATGTTAATTCAAACTAAAAGATGACTTTTTAAAGAACGTGTCAGAGAAGTGTCGGTTATTTCTACAAATTATTTTGTAGGAGGTAAAATATGGAATATTTCCAGAAAAATGAATGACATGAAGGATTAAAACAGGACTAAAAGATACACTGGAGATACGCCGGTATTAATTACATTACCTCACATACACTAGTAAAAAAATAAACCCGTCCAAATAGGGCTTAAGTTTATAGTTCTCTCTTCAGGACAGCTGCCTCAAGCTATCAAGTGAGCCTCATTGTCAAAACCATTCTCACTCTCATCTATCAGCATTATTGAATTAACGACATCCTTGCACTCAAAACATTGAGATAAAACTCTCATCCATTAGAAATGACAAAAGTGCCAAGTGTGAAAGGTGAAGAAAAAAAGTAAAAAGGGGAGGGAAGGATTCTATAATATTTGGCTCCCACAACAAACAATTAGACCGTCTTTTTTTCTTTAATAGAGGTAGAAAAGAAGAGGTTTTAAAGGGAGAGAGAGAGAGAGAGAGAGAGAGAGAGAGAGGAAGAGAGAGTGATATACACAGAGAGAGAGAGAGAGAGAGAGAGAGAATGCGGGTGAGAGAAATGGCAGAGGCGCTGCTCTTTTATGGTTCCTGTCATGTGTGTAAAGACGCTGAGCGGTCGGAGGAGAGCGGGCCCGGGGCCTCTCGGCTCCTTTAGCCCCGCATAGACGCCGCACACCAGGGGGCCATTACAGCCTGAATAGGGCCCTGACAAGGCTGTGCAGCTTGGTGGGGTATCGATAAACGCTGACATATTGACTCCCTGTGCCCAAGCTCCAGGGGACAGGCATGCCTGAATATAAAGCGTGAAGGGCTTGAAGGGTGAGATTATCCCTCCACACCATGAGCACCACCAGCACCACCACCACCACCTTTTTGGAAGTTTTGAAAGTTTAGGGTTTTTATCCATAAAATTGTTTTTAATGTGCAAATGAATGTTTGTAAAGGTTCTTCTGAAATGACCATCCACATAGTGAGAAATCCCAAAAGAATCACAATCGTACAGTATCGAACAGTCTAAGATGACAGTTCCTTGCATCACCTAGGATAATAAACTATATGTTTCTCCCGGCGGTGGTCGTCTTTGGGGTCAGCCACCCTAACATTCACACTATACGCACTAGAAATTGCCATCCTAATGAAAAGTATTTCATTTCCTGATATTGGTTCCCAGCTAATTAAGGGCATGGCCACAGCAATCAAATTAAGAAGGACAACAAAGGTGAGAAAGAAGAGTCGAAAAGGTTGTGCAGGCACTCAAATGGGAAATCCAAATCTTGTGGCATCAAAAAATTCTATAGGAAGGCATTATTAGAGGCAACATGCCACCTGAAAACTTGTCTGATTTCTAACACTCAAGAAAAAATTTGAGGAGATTTGAAAAGTAGATTCAAAAATCTTGTGTAATAATATGTACAGGGCATTCTTTAATATTCACTATCACAACAACATATTCACAAGCAAACAAATACACAGTAAACATTTAAGATTTAGTCTGAAGACTCGTTCTGTTTTCAAAGATATTGCCAATTAAGATAATCCGTAGCATCAGATGAAGACATAAAAAGGTCAAATCAAACACAAATACAGTAAGAGAGACATCAAGACAAATACAAATATCAGTAAAAATGGGAAAGTAACAGTAATAATAAAAGTTTGCATGAGTCTAATTTACTTCATAGTGTTTGTTTTCTTATTATTGGCTTTTAAAAATATATATATTTCTGTTAGTTTGCATTCTCCCTCATTTCTTTGTGAAGCATCTGATAACACTCTCAATGGCTGTCAAAGAGAGACGGAGCGACAAACGATGCATAAATAAGCTCATTATTCATAAACAGGACACAAGCCTGTTTTGTTCTATGTGAAGTTACAGGACTTGCACAAGCAGCTTTGACCTCTTCAACACCTTTTAGCCTCCTTCTGCATGTTTTTTCATGTATTTGGTGTAAAACATCTCTGATTTGCAACACTCGAAGAGCATATTTATCATCCTGGTGGGTGTGCGGCTGAAAGAATGGCCAGACGTTAAATGAAAATAATGAAGATTCCACTTGTGGAGGGGATCAGAAGCATAAAATGGGCGATGTTATGGCCCTAAGTAGCATGCGCTAATGGTGATTTTAAAGCAGCCGAGCATGATGTGAATGACTCTAATTCATCAGTGTTCAGACTACATGCACGGCTCCAAACTTAATTAGTGTTGCCCATTATGTGGGGCAGTTTTTCTCCATTGTAATGAAATTAGAGGGGAAATTCCTGTTGTCTTTTCCACTGCGCCTCGGTGGTAAACAAGCGGCTCGCAAATAATCCGGTACACTGTGCCCATCCGCTCCAGCTGTCAAAACTGGCAGGCAGTGAAAATCTGAGCTGACAAAAAGTTTAAAATCATTTACAGGACAATGTTACAGGAGACTTTGTTGAGGATCGTAATACGAGCCAACCATGCAGGGGGTCTAATCTCCGAAAAAGCACAACAAGGAGAAGGGAAGAGGGTCAAGCGGATCGGTTTGACATTTTTAACCCCTTCCAAAGACTGCTACAGCTTAAACATCTTGCATGGTTATAGCGAGCAAGAAATGGTTATTTATTACCATTTTAAACCAGGAATTTAAAGCTAGATATATTAATGTATTAATGTATTTAACACGGCAGACATTTTTATCTAAAGCAAATTACAACATGAAGCTGTAAAAATGATATAAAAATGTCCACCAACTGAACACAAACAAATGCAACATAAAAACACACACGCAGAGAGAGAGAGAGAGAGAGAGAGAGAGAGAGAGAGAGAGAGAACTAATCACAAAAATGTAAGAAAGACTTTACAATCTGATCTAAAATCAACAATCCCAGAAAGCAAGAAAGGGACATTTAGACTAATGAGAGTGTTATGAAGGTGTATGTTATAGCAAGGAGTTGGACTTAAAAATCAACAGAAATAAACAAATAGAAATAAATAATGATTGAAAATGTAAAATGTAAATGTAAATGAAAATCCTCCATTTGTAGGCAGACTTTTAGTGAAGGTTTACACTATTTTTGTAATTTATAATTTTTTTTTTGTATTTTCCCTTTTTAACTAGAATAATTTTCTTAATTTGTTTGGAGAGGATGAATATAGATGTCATGCAGTATGTCCTGCTGAAATAATGAAAATGTTTATTAGCATTAGAACCATTTTTTTTAACTGTTTACAATTTTTGTAAAACTGCAGTTTTCTTGCCTGCTGAAAATTCATCTAAAATGAAACAGTATATTTTTCAGCGTAACCTTTCAAGCTTTTTCAAACCTTTAAAATGCTTTTAAAATTAAAGGAGCAAATCTGTGCAACAGGACACACAATTATACACCACAAATAAAATGCAATTTTAAAGAAAAAATAGACGCATTCACATAAGACACTAGGTTTACTAGTAAAAGCCCAGCTCATTATAAGCGTTTATTTTCTAGAATTGCTAAAGGTGCGTCCTTTAATAAACCTATACTGAAAATTTGTCATTTTATCACACTTTCCTGAAACTGGAAAACATATATCATGAGAAGATGGTGATTTATGTGCTTTATATGTCTATATAGTGGCCTGAGATGTATTTTTTAGTGACCGAAGCTAAGAAACTCATTGCATTTGTTCATGACACACTGCATTGCTTCAGCAGTTATTTGTGTTTTACAGTGCCATAAATAATGAAACAAGGCTTTTATGAGAGATGATAAGGTACTTTCTAAGTCATCCTTCATTAGAGTGATATGTCAAACAACAGAAATGATACTACTATTGAAGCAGAATAAAAATAAATAATAAAAAAAACACATGCCTTTGTGGCTTAATGAGGATGAAAGTAATTAGAATAGAGAAGAAAGCAATACCATTCACACCCAAAAGGCAACAAATATAGAATAACACCACAATCAAAACACTCCACAGGAAATGAGCTTCACACAAAACCCCTGAAACAAGGGGCCCTTCTCTTTCTGTTTGCTTTCTGAGAGGTATTTCAAGTGTGTGACAAGAAATCAGCTCTAAAAGGTCCAATTTAATCGGAATTGCCTCCACTCTAAGAGCAAAATACAGCCTGGAGTCAAAACCCCTTTGGGAATTTATTTCCGACACCGAGGGCCCTCGTCCTTCCGAAGGCATGGTCAAGAATTACCAGACGGAGATGGATTGGAGGGGAAATGGCCTTTAGAGACGTCATTTTGTCTCGTCACGTCAAACACCTAGTTGAAAGTGACAAACGTCTTTTCCTTTCCCCAGTCTCCTATCTCCTGTTCAGGAAAAAGGTTTGTCTAATGAAAGTGAAAACGTGCGATCCTGAAGCCATATCGACCAAACAGGAGCCCGATTCTGTCCATTCCCAGAGTTTTTAAAGAGCTCATTACAGTACATCACACGGCCCATGTCGAGCCAAGCTCACGATAAACAGATCTTTAGCTGAATGCTGAAGTGAACTGAGCCTAAATTGGATTGCCGATACAGATACCTCGAGGAGAGGCGGCTTGTGATATTAAAGAAGAAAGCGACAATCGAGAAGAAAGCCTGGGGACTTGAGACGAGAGCCATCAGAGCTCCGGTTCTTTAACTGAAGCGTTATTGATCTTTTCATCATCTGGGACTTTTAACTTGTTTGTTTAGAGGAGCTTTAACCCTGCTAATAGCTGTCTCTGCGCGTAATCTCCCTCACTTTGGGTCGTCCCGCCACACATTCCCAACCCCTTTCTAAACCTTTGTGTGTGTGTGTGTGTGTGTGTGTGTGTGTGATGGGGTTCTGCTCTGCAGGACGATTGTGTTGCTAATGTGGACACCTGCCAGATTGGGGAGGGATAAAACCACCACATCACATCATCACATCACAGGACTCTCAAACACAATTAAGTTTGGGGAAGATGGGGTCACAAATCAGAGAGAGAGAGAGAGAGAGAGAGAGAGAGAGAGAGAGAGAGAGAGAGAGAGAACAGGTAAGGAGACAGACAGATAGACAGTCATGTCTGTCTATAAATGCAGAGATGTGTGTATTCCATGTAAACATATAATTTTTGTACCAGTCTACCTGCACTATTTGTTTTGCCAACAATGTGAGCACATTCATGCAAATAAACTGAACTGAGAGAGAGAGAGACAGAGAGAGAGAGAGAGACAGAGAGAGAAAGAGAGAGAGAGAGAGAGAGACAGAGAGAGAGAGAGAGAGAGAGAGAGACTAGACAAATTCTAGACAAATCTAGAAATTGCCCCCAAATATTTCTATGATATAATGTTTAGCTACACTTTTTATGTGACTATTTTCATTTTGTTTCTGTTTTAACAGAGTTAACATGATTGTAAAGCCGTGACCTCCAGTGAAAATGAAAATAAATAAATAAATAAATGAACAGAAATACCAAAAGCACAAGTAAACCCCGCATCCATCAACACTACACCTATCAAACTTGATCAGAGTGGACTGTCTGGATTGGTGTGAAAGTGCAGATTTATATAAATAACACTGATACACACTGCACTCGTCTCTCTCTCTTGCTCTCTCTCTCTCTGTCTTCTTTCACTCTCTCTCTTTAACGTGTTGCTGTCCAGCCCGATCGTGTCAGTTTGAAGCCTCCATTCAGAAGTATTCATGCATCTGCCTTTGTGCCACAATGGCCTCTAGTTTATAAACTGTCTGCTCACTGGGCCTCGGGCTTCAGTCCTCATTGTCTTCCTCGCCTTAATAAACTTTTTGAAGGAGTTCATCAACTCCTCTGAATAGTGCACCGAGTCTGAAGACACAAAGTAACAGAGGGCTCCATTTTTCCTTCCCCCCTCCTTCCTTCTTTCTTACTTTCTTTCTTTCTCTCTCTCTTTTCCCTTTTTTTTTTTTGCAGGAGCAGTTTGTCGGACAATGCGGAGAGGAGCCTGTCAGACTTCAGAGAGGTCTCAGAACCGACACAAGAACAAAAAGAGGCAGCATTCAATTACAGAACAAAATGCTTTTCATTAAAAAAAGGGAAGAAGACAATTGAATTTTCTCTCCATTCAAGCAGCATGGAGGATGATTCAGTGATTCGAGCTCTCCTCGATATCTTATTCACGGAATAAAAAGAAACACACAAAGTCTAAGAAAGTAGAATGCAAATAATAAAACGCACACACACACACACACACACACACACACACACACACACACACACACACAAGCAGAGGCGTCCTTAATATTCAGAGTAGTGCATGATAGAAAAGTAGACTCAATATGCAGAACACTTATATATACAAGACTATTAGAAGAAAGCATCTCCATTTCTTTCTTTCTTTCTTTCTTTCTTTTTTGTAATTAAGATTCCAGTAGGAACCATTTTTAAGTTGTATATATTTCATAGCAATATAAGTGAAATTAATTTAATTAGTTATTTATACTTTTGAATAAGTCCCTGGAACCTTTGGAGGCTAATTAAATTGGGTATAAAAAAAGAGAAAAGTGAACAATAGGGATATTTATTTATTTATTTATAAAAAGATGTTTTAAAAAAATCTAACCATCAGAATGATTTAAAGTGATTCCAGAAATTCTGTTGAAACAGAACCTTACAGAACCCTAGTTTCAATAATATTCGAATCAGAACCATGATTAGATTTAAAAAAAAAAAAAAAAGTAAAATGCATTTAAAAAAACAACAACAACAACAACAACATATTTTTAGTTTATTTTATTACTGTCTCTGACACTCTTTAAGAGGCAGTATAAATTTTAGAGCTGCAGTAATTTTTTAATGCTGGCTATAAGCCATTAATCCGCTGTTACACCTTTAAAATGTGTGAAAACTTTAAGGTCTTAAAGGCACTTCCACCCTATAATTAATTTCATACCCAATTAGTTTAGGATGGCCACATGCTGGCCACAGATCACCACTACCTGCCTCTCTCTCTCTCTCTCTCTCTCTCTCTCTCTCTAGCCATAAAGTCAACACACCTCCTAACACCCTTCTTGCTGCTGAGCACTAATGTGTGTAAATGCCATAAGCACTTCAATCCGCCCACTAACGCACTAACGCACTCTGTAGCAGGCTTTATGTCAACTTATTACGGCTCAGATCGCCTCTGTAGTAAGCTTTCCCAGCGTTTTCACAGCAGGTTTAAGAAATCCTATGAAAATAATAAGCGATATTTACAAAAAGGTCACAGGAACGTCATACGTAAATAACCACATGGGTCACACGTGGTCTTTAGTCACGTCACGTATTTTTTTCACGTGCATGCGTTTTAATTTTTCCCACATTTCACCAAATTTCCAAAATCATTTCTTACGATTATTTTTATTTTCACGAGTTATTAGTATTTCACGTGTACGGCATGTCGATTTTTCACGTGAGCACATTTTTGTCAAGTGTTTACTTCAGTCCACATCTGCATTTTCCAGACAGGACATGGTGAAATGCACGTTTACATTTTTTTCAAATGTCATTATTATTATTATTATTATTATTATTATTATTATTAGCTATTATTACACATATGTCAACAACAACAACAACAACAACAATAATAATAGAAGGAATTTATACTACAGCTTTTCACAAGACAGACAGACAGACAGACAGACAGATAGATAGATAGATAGATAGATAGATAGATAGATAGATAGATAGATAGATAGATAGACTAATATTTGGATGAAACGAGTATCACGATTTCAAATGAGTAAATTCATATTATGAGGCGTTATTAAAGCTACACGGAGGGTCGGAAATTAGCGGTTGTGTTGGTTTTCTTCTGATTTTGCCTACTCTTGTTAAAAATATCAATTGTCACGTGAGACCGAGTCTCTGAAATTGATAACGAAATTCGTTCCGCTCATTCTAAAAGCTTTAAAACCTAGTAAAGCCTATATAATTTCTATAAACATTGTTCTCATGTGACAACCATCACCAAAATCTCCAGACATTAAAAAATATCTTAAAGGTTTGAACGTAGGCCTACACTTATAAACACTGTAAGTGAACTCAGTATTGTCCATCGTGTTGAATGTGATGCGTTTTAATTGCCAAATACATACATACATCCCTACATACACCTAATACAAATAAAGTTTTTTTTTTTAATTCTCTAGTTAAATCTAGGATACTCATCCTATGCTGTTTTATGTATATCAGAGGAAAATTCATATTGGATTCATATTCATAGCAGATCTCAAACAGATGATAGAGCCCCAATCTGCGCATGTCAAAATCAATTGTACACACTGATCCTCCAGAACCATTAACACACTCTGAAGCCGCTAAACACACCGCCTAACACTCTAACCTCTCAGAAGGAAATTAAATTGACACTCACTGTCATAAACGTCTAATAAAAACTCATCTAGATGTCCGACAGGCCGATAGACAGCACGGACTCCGAATATATCATTAAACCCTATAAAAACTCGGAGAAATGTTATATTCCTGCTCATCTTCACAGATACAGAAAATAGATCAGATTGAAAAAGCCACTGTTGTCCTGCCATAGCTTTCATTGCGTTTCTGTCACCACGAAAGGCTCTGATGAGCAAAAGGATAAAAAAAAACTTTATAAACATCTCAATGTGCTATCACTGCCCAAAACATAAAAACTGTCAAATGCTCCTCAAAATCTCCCATCAGAAGACGGAAACACGAATACTGATGAAAGTTTAACTGCGTTAAAGGATAACAATATTGTGACAATTGTCTTTATTATGAATAATAACTGGATTTGAACTCTATTCCATTACACATGCGTTTTCATATAAGCGTAATGGCTCTGCTGGTCACTTGGTATTGGTTCGGGAAAATTTAATTGGTTCCAGGAATTACAGGCGTCTTTATAAGCGGATTTAAATCGGGTTAAATGCGGAGAGGAACCGTTTCCCTCCCGCCCTGTTGAGCAACAATGGCTCGAGTGTACTTTTATTGTGGTGGGAGATCTGCTCAATTTATTAAGCCATCCTGTGAAATGGTGAAAATAGCATTTCGAGAGTCTAAATATACCTCAAATGGCTGAAATGCGCATTGCTCATGCGCACTGGTGTTCATATCCATATCCAAATATGGAAAGCTAATGAAAAATAAAACAACGACGAATAATAATAATAATAATAATAATAATAATAATAATAATAATAATAATAATAATAATAACGATTTTTATATTATTATTATTATTATTATTATTATTATTATTATTATTGTCCTCTAGGCTATATGAGTTGAAGAAATGCATGCGATGTAAATTCCATGATGAGATGAGTGTTGAAAGGGTGAAAGGGTGAAAGGGGAGGTTAATCCGAGTTTAATGCAGTGAATGCAGAGCTAGGGTCCAGGCTGTGATGCTCGGTGTTATCTCTGCCCAACATTTGGGTTTCCCTCAATTTCATCTGCGCGAAAAGTGCGCATGGTGTGACTCTTCACGCGCCCGAGGAAAAAATGTTATTAATAGCTAAATATCTTCGCCATACTTTCGCTAAATCTCTCTCTCTCTCTCTCTCTCTCTCTCTCTCTCTCTCTCTCTCTCTCTCACACACACACACACACACACACACACACACCCTATTCCAGATGGGTTTGTTTGAAGTTTCCTTGCTCATTCACCTATTCACCAGGAACCGGACTCACTCACGTGCGCACATGGGGAGATTGAATGTTTTATATATATATATATATATATATATATATATATATATATATATATATATATATATATATATATATATATGTATATATGTATATATGTATGTATATGTATTAACCTTTTGTTAATTTAACAATTAACCTGTGCAATATTTATTTGATGGACATGTTTGCATTTGATGAACTCTTTGCAATAAATAAATAAATGTTGGCATATTGACAACAAAAAGGTCAACAACAAGTGAAGTTTTCATTTTAGGGTTGAGTCAACCCTGTAAATATTAATTGTACACTTTTATTAGAAAAGGGTATTCAAGGTTACACTCCCTAGTCCTTTGACCTGGAAGTATAGGTACAGTAAGATATACATAAAATATTTAAGCTACATTATTGCACCGTGATTCGGCCACCTTTCAGATAAAGCTTTAAAGGTAAACTACATGCACCTTGCTAGGTGACAAAAGATCTACTTCCTGACGGTAATACCAGCAACAAGGAACAGAACACTTTACTGCCCTTTTTAAGTGTTCATTCAGAATTGCATGTTTTTCTTCTACGCCTCCTGTATGTCAATATTATACCAATATTCAATGCAAATGTTACACATGAGGTGTTAACCCCAAGAGAGTTACTGTAATTATATCCTTTACGAGTTAATTTTACACTTCAAGTGTTAATTCTACATTTCGACGCAGCCTGTCTCCTTATACGAATCTCAACAGGACACTAATATTTAATGCAAATATTACATTTTAGGTGTTAATTCAACCCTGGTAGAGTTAATTCTACACAGCACGGGTTAATTCAACACAGGGCAACACTGACGTGATGTGATTGTCCTTTATTATGCTTAAAACGCGACCCGGGTGATTTTCTCCTGGCGCTCCATGACAGTGATATCTGATTATTCAGACATTCTTTTGTCTCCTTTTCTTTTTGTGTCCGGAATATCCTCGGGTGCCAGGGATCTATCTTTAATTGAATATGCACAGTGAAAGCGAGCCTGCTGCCCGACAGCCCCAGCAGGACTATCTGTGCTCTGGCCGCGCGTTATTATCCCCTCAGAGCGCCGCTAAATCCCGCCTGGCCTCTGTTTGATTAGATTGAGGACCTCAGGTAATCCTCCGGTTTGCTGAAGTGTCCATGGCCTCTCTGTCTCTCTGTGACGCGTCTTTATACTGGTGCGACTGGTGCAGATGGTTCCCGATAAATGGACGCACGGATACGTCGCATTTATTCACTTATGATGATGATTTTTTTCCCTTTCTCGCGTCTGACAGACAAAAGGAGGACCAGGTGAGCTGTCAGAGAGAGCTGCGCGCCGAGTCATAACACATTAGAGGGTAATTAAGCTCGCTAGGTTGAGGCCAAACTCTCCAAATTGCTCTAAATTTGTGTGTTGTGTTTGCGTAACGAGGATGTCAGGTGAAGCCCAAAATGAAGCTGAAATTAGGTGCATGTCTTTTTTTTTTTTTTAAAACAAAAACAAAAACAAAACAAAACAAAACAAAACAAACAAACAAACAAACAAACAAAAAAAACCCAAAGAGGGTCCAGACAGTTTATGTTAAACCACTGCGATACGGAGTTAATTCAGCACTTAGGACGTTGTTGTATAGGGCGTTATGACGCGTCATTACAGTGCAGCTCATAGGATAGTATGTATTAGATTTTAATGCATGCACACTTATTCTTATTTATTGGGATACCATGAGGATACAAACTTTTGCATGTAAAGCATCAAGGGCCTCTGACCACTTGCGGTATAAAAATATGAAATGTTTACTAATAGTTTATTTTGAAATAAATAAATAAATAAAATAAATAAATATCGCATCAGAAAAATACACTAAAACCTCATGAATTGACGTTCCAGGCAAATCCGCGGTGAGCCGTTTTAGAGATGAAAGTGAACATAAATAAAGAGTTCAGATTAATCAGGCTTTAAAAAATATTCAACACTAGGTTTGTGCTCGAAACCTGAGCGCGTGCAATATGATGGAGGATAAAATGCGCCTCGTATAGGACTAGCAAATAAACCCGGCGGCTATTACAGCTCACACACACACACACACACACACACACACACACACACAAATAAGCATTAACGTTATTCTAAGTACTAAGGTTCTTTTGAGGAACTGAACGGCGCGACACGATGCTATTAAGGCAGATTAGTGAGAATCATTAAACACACACACACACACACACACACACACACACACACACACACACACACACACACACACACACACACACACACACAGCTTAAAGCTGTAACACAGGCATGCTGCTACTTCCTATCAATCAGCGCAACACACGTTTTTAAATAAAAATAAATAACCAGATTGTAAAGAATTAATAAGCAAAACGGACCAACATGCTCCCAAAACAACATTCCGATTCATTCCGACTAAATGATCTGTCGTGTAAAAACTTCAGGACAGTTCCTACATAACATTCCTATTATCTACATACTGAAATATCTAGCAGCAGCCTAGAATAACAATATTTCCAAAACACAGGCCTACTCTGATTATTATCCATTGATATGTTTTCAGTAAGCAGACTATAATAAATAACTAATACAAATGAAAGCATAAAAAGAGAAACAATTCAAACATTTTAAAGGCACACTGCGTTAGGCTATGTCATAAAAAAGAGATCTCCAGCGGTCTCATTATCCAAAGGCGCGCGCACCCACCATTCCTTATTCACATTTCACCCATTTTTAATGTCTAAAGTCTACACAAAGCTTTTCTTGTGTTAAAGTACTATCATATGCGCTGAATAGTCATATGCACATATGACATCTATTGTGTTACAAGAGAATTCCACTGCTCAGTTCAGCTGTTACGCAAGAAATCAATCATACTAAAAACGTAATAGAAATTATTATTAAAGGAAATGTACATTAGAATTATTCATAAACATTATACATCTTTGTTTATAATATATATTTGTGCATTTGTTTCAGTTCTCAAAATTGTAATAATTGCAAAGCAACCTTGGGTTTGAGATTATTATTATTATTATTATTATTATTATTATTATTATTACTACTACTACTACTACTATTACTACTACTACTAATAATAATAATAATATAGATTCAGTTATTATTCATTATTTTCAGTTATTAGAATTATTACAATTACAAAATAAACACTGTCATTATAACATTACTAGATGCCTACAATGCTATTATATATAATATATATGTATATAATAATATTAACATACACGATACAATACAATTGCATTAAATGCAAATAATGCAATAAATAACATTTGCATTTAATATAAATCCAATACACGCTGTAATGGACGTTAAAATTCTTCTTCTTCTTCTTCTTCTTCTTCTTCTTCTTATTATTATTATTATTATTGTTCTTAATGCTAATAATATTAAATTATTACATAATTTATAATAACATTACTACTGCATATGACTTCTAAATTAAGAACCGCAATCATTATTAATTTTTAGTCGTTATTACTGTTAAAACTATTACAATAAAATAAAAAAACGTTGTTTATATATAATTTTATTTATAATATGATTAGCTGTTATTATAGCTACCACTGTCAGAATAAATTAATTATTATTATTATTATTATTATTATTATTATTATTATTATTATTATAGCTTAATTACATGGTGTGTTTAAAATGACAGACCCACTCCCGTGTGAGCTAAAGTGACGGCGTTGCTGAGAGATTATTGGTCAGCTGTCAGCTGTCGAGGCTGGTGGTTAAACTGAGCGAGTGATGAGCTCCACAAATGAATTGACGGCGCTAAATACCTTCCGTCAGGGCTCCCATAAATAATTGAGTGAAGGACTGGGTGGCTAACAGCATGGCTAATTTCCTGTGTGCCGAGGACGAGCGCGATTTCCCCCTGACTGCCGAGAACAGAGCACTCATACCTCCACATTATCATCATCATCATCATCATCATCATCATCATCAATCTCTCTTCCCAAAAAAAGCAGCGGGACAATGATAGGGGCAATTATATATCCGTTAATCAGAGCACGTGCACTCATTAATAATCATCATCATCATCATCATCATCATCATCATAAAACACTAACCTCTGTCTCCCAAAATGCCATCGATGCTGTGCTTCGTTTTCTTCTCTCCATCTTCCTCCTTCTTATCGCAATCATCATCATCATCTTTCTTTCCAAAACGTGCTCTCAAAACCCGGCTAATGGAGCTCACTGGGATAAAAAAAAAGGGAAAAAGAAAAAACAGAAAAAACCCATAATATATAAAGAACTTTACAATTAAAAAAAATATATTTACATAAATTTAAAAAATCAATTACATATCACACGTGGTTAATACGTCATCACGTGAGAAAACATATGATGGTGCATTTCACACGTGTGACATCGTGTGAATATTATATTTTATATTTTATATATATATTATATTTTTTTAAGCGAATATTCGCATGTGCAGGAGAGAGAGAGGGAGAGAGAGAGAGAGAGAGAGAGAGAGAGAGAGAGAGAGAGAGAGAGAGAGAGAGCATTAGGTGTCATTAGGAAGAAAAGTGTGCTTACCAGATGAGGCCTCACCTGAAGGAACCGTGCTTCTGTCACACACTCCGTCCTTCAACAGTTTGTCGCGGATCTCCCAGCTGAACATGCCCGGGTTTTCACGCTTGTATTCCTCAATCCTTTTCTCCACGTCGGGCGTTGCCACCTGCTTTAGTGTCGAACGGCGATTTTGCACAAAAGGCATGAAAAAAATAGAGTATTTTAATTCCATAGTTCAATAATGTGCCATAAATAAAACAATGATGTTTATGTGCTTTGTCAAACAACCTATTCTGATTTAAAGCGGTGTGGATATTATGTCAATAATGAGTTACTTTCCATAACTTCGCTATTTATATTGTATAATCTTCTATCTTCTATCTTATTATTCGACTCAAAGAAAAAATATCTAACTAACCTTTCCGACTTTCCAATATTAATATACACTCTCAGAAATAGGAATAATAAGGTATCAACCTGTACCTTTCCTTGCGACTTCTCTTCTGTACCTTTAGTCGCTACATATCTTTAGACCTTTAAAAATAATTTATGGTGCGCATTTGGAACTTGGAAAAAGCTTGGAAGCTAATTAAAGGTACAACACAAGCAGCAACCCACACTAAATGTACTAAAGTTCATGGTACCACACCAGAAACATGGAAAAGTAGCCTAAAGTAGTACCTTTAGACCTGTTTCTGAGAGTGTATGCCACATTAAGGATTAATACTACTATTACTGCTACTACTACTACTACTACTACTACTACTAATAATAATAATAATAATAATATCTAACTTACATTTCCGAATTTAATTTAATAGGAAATATTTAGTAAATATGTGCAAATCATTAGCTAGGTTTAGAAAAAAAAGGGTACTACACTGTACTACGCTTGTCGCAGTCTTGGTGGGAATCTTTATATCTTTAAATATAACTTTCAGCGTAAAACTTTAAAGTTAAATTCATGTATCATAATTATTTTAAAGGTATAGAGATACATACTAAAGGTACCAAAGATGTAACCTTGAAGGTAAGATAGTAAGCGACAAATGTGAGTGTGCGCCTTGAATAGGTCGAAAACATCTTGTGTCAGTAACAATTTGCAAAAATAAAAGTTGAACGAGTTTTCTTTGACGGCCCATGTTTAGGATTTTGACTATTTACCGTTTTAACTTACCCTGGGTTTACTCCCCCCTATGGCTCCGGGCCGGATCGAACCCGTCTCCTGGTAGCGGCACAGGATTTTGGAGACGCAGCCGTGGGAAACGCGCAGCTGTCGGGAGATGACGCAGGGCCGGATGCCGTGGTGCGCCATCTCCACGATCTTGTGTCGGATGTGGTTCGGTAAAGGCCTCCCGTTGATGAACACGCCGCCGAGCTGGTTCACTCGACCCTGGCCCAGCGGGGTGGACACTGCCTCGTGACAAAATACAAAATCAGACACGTCGCAAGTTATCAAGAAGTTATAAAAACCCACAAGCACATAAAGTCAATCGCAATGTTTTTTTGTTTTTTTTGTGGTGGCTTTGTCTATGGAAATGCACGTGAATGAATCATTTCAAAATGCATGACAAGTATTTTTTAAAAAGTAATTTCTGTTGTATTACCACCCCCACCCCTTCCACACCAGACACATGCCAGACACACTCCATCTATTTGTCCTGTAACATGCATCATTTGAGGCAGCAGAACACTTGAGCGCCGCATTTCGCATTCAAGAGGCACTAAAAGGCGCGTGCACTTTACACCTTGATTATTCCTAGTCATGCAGTACAAATATTGGCGTGATCCTTTGAGCCGTCTCTTAGCTGTGTGTTTTTACTTCCATTTGCCGCAGCCGACTACTTCACTAAATCCCGAAGCTCGAGTGCAGACGCGAGGTTCGTGAGTTTGAACATTTTTCATCAAACGGCCCTTAAGCACGAACTCCGTCTCATCACACTCCCATTTAGTGCTGTAGCTCTGCATGCAAGTGTAACTTTTTATGCGTGTGTGTGCTTGTGTGTGTGTGTGTGTGTGTGCTTGGATATATGCAGCTTCGACATACTGCTAGTTTTTTTAATGTAAAAAAAATAAATAATAAACCATTTTCCCGCAATTATATTAACTATAAATAAACATTTTGCGCAATACTCTTGCTCTGTTGCATATTGATCATTAGTGTATATGTACCTATTTATTTATCAAAAATGTATGCACTTTCCTAGAACTAAAATAAAAAAAATTAAATTATATATTACATTATATTTTATTACAGAATCACAGCTTTTTACCAAATCTACTCATATAGGCTACAAATACAGTTGTCTGGAGTAAGTTGGCGCAAAAACTTCCTTCGGGATCAATAAAGTTTTATCTGAAATTTTGATACATAGCCCAAGTGATGCTACAACAACAAGCTATAATATTTAATGAAGTATTGTCCAAGATGATCACTTTTGAGCTTACATTTCTTAGCATTCTTCTTTCCCAGAGCTTTCCGTTTAAAAAAGAATACTACCTGCTCTAGGAAATACAGTGTGCGTGAAATAGTGTTTTATGAAAAACACTATTTTATAAGCAATTTTTGTAAAAAAAATGAAATAAAATAAAATAAAATCAGAAAAGCTGTACCTTCAAGGGGAAATCCAGTGCGGGGGTAGTTCTGGCCCGGTGCTGGCCGAACCATTCGAGGAACCGTTCCTGGTAAAGTAGCCATTACAGCTACTCTAAAAATATTTAATAGTCCCTAGTGATGTTAAAAGAGATAAGTCCAGTCTCGCTTTAGTCAGAGGAAACTACAACTACAGCAGATCCAGTGTTTTAAAAAGCCATGCACGAAAAAATAGATTCCAGAAACACTGAAGTAAATAACAGTCTCAGAAAAAAGTCACACACACACACACACACATACACACACGCACTAGTGCGTTCAGGCGCGCTTTGGATAAAAAACAACAACAACTAAAGAGTGCAGTGTGTTTTACACAAAGTATGCAGAGAGTAAAAAAACTGAATGAAGGTAGATGATGTTTAGATGTTTGCCTCGACTCAGTCAGAGGTCTGCTGGTTTTGCTAACCTCCCTGGAGTAGCTGAAGTGGCCCAACTTTGGAGCATGGCGGTGGGAGGCAGGGATGGAGGGAGGGTTGGGAGGGTTGGGCGGGCGAGCGGGCAGGCGCGCAGCGATAGGTTCTCTGGCCTTTCTTTTAATTCCGTTTGAAAAGAGGAGGAGAAGCCTCGGAGCTGGCTACCAATGAGAGGAAACAGGAAAAAGACGCGTACGCACATAGAGTCTGCTTCACTACCATCCTCCTCCTCCTCCTCCTCCTCCATTATAAGGCCAAACCAAGTTTTCATTCATCTCTGATTTGAGATGTATGCTAAACGTTCCCTCTAATCATACGAACACACACACACACACACACACACACACACCACATGGTCTCCTCTGCATGCAAACTATTTCCTTCCTGACCCTGTCAGTAGTTGACGTTAGCATCAGTTACATTCAGTCCAGTCACCTGAGTAACTGTCTGATAAAATACATACAAGGCTGTAAAAAAAAAACAACACATAAATAAATAAATAAATATTTCGATATTCACTTTAGCAACCATTGCACTAATCCAACCGACAACATTTTAACATCTTATATGAACTTTTACGCAGCATCCTATAGAATATGAAACGGGCATGTCCTAGTTCTAGAAGTCTTCACACATCATTTGAGGCGTTCATCACATTCTTCAACAGCTGCTCTTATTCTGGAGCACAATTCGACTCCTCAACAGTAATAACAGCGACAATGAAATAAAACACCATGATGCCTACACACTATACACACACCCACACATACATACATATATCTAGTGACTTCATGTGTACAACTTCTGTACCTTTCTACCTGAAAAGGTGCATGTCGTGTACCTTTAAAGCTTTAAGTTAATTACCTCTAATTGGGTAGCCTACCTACTGATTTTTTCCCCAAAGGTACATTATGTCTACATTTCCAACAAGTTATAGTTTAGTACCCTTTTACTTGATCTGATAGTCTACTACAGCACAATATACTAACAGCAATAACACTATTAATACTCCAGCGTGACCTCAGAATAAAAGTCTGTGACTGTCTTTTCCTCACACCGTAAACACGCATGCATCCTGAATCAGATCAAATTAAAATCCGCACTTTGTAGTAAATAGAAACCCATGTTCTGAGCTGACACCGCTGATGTCCCTCCATAAAATAGGTTATAACATAATATGATTTAAATCTGATTTAAGATGTGATCAACGGTTAACTGAACAGTCCCCCTGAATTTGGGGTGATGATCCATGCGGTTTATTAGTATAGTATCACGTTTTATTTTAGACACCATGTGGACAAAGCTGTGAATGTAAAATGTAATGTAATGCCATTTCTGTTCAAATGCAATGCACCAATGCTGAATTTGTGCCAGAGATTATTAAATACTAACGTGTTCAAGTCTTGCTAAACACAGACAAAAAAAAAGTCAATTGTAAAGTCGTGGTTTAATTCAACAATCATTAAGGATTTATTTATTTTTTTGCGGTAAGTGTGTGTTTGAACATGAAGTCCTGATTTAAAATGCCTTTCTTATTTATACTGTACATGTGACGGCCCGAAAATAGCAAATGAAAAATCAGAAGTAAAATGTCATTAAAATCTAAACTAGAACTAAATGACATGAAAGGTGGTGTCTGAAGTGAGCGCATGTGCAGAAAGGCCCGGTTGCGCGTGTCCACTCTGCGGGAGCGCGTATGACACTATAGCTGTGGAGAACACTCATGGTGCAAAGCAATTTCACAAATAATTTTTACAACAATTAGGGAGTGTGCATGGGGGTGAAATGGCGATTTCACATGCAGATGGGGAAGACGCGGTGGGGAAGACGGAGGAGAGTCTCTCTCTCTCTCTCTCTCTCTCTCTCTCTCTCAGGGAAAAAAAGGAGGGAAACCTACTGGTGAGGCTTTGAGGTGGAAAATTATTCTCTTTTCTTCACAGGTTTATGAAACTTTTGTTTCTTGTTTATTACAAAACAAAATATTACAGTTTCAAAATGCAACCAATGATAATGATGATGATAGTAGTAGTAGTAGTAATAGTAGTAATAATAACAATAATAATAATAACAATAATGAATAATAATAATAATAATAATAATAATAATAATAATAATTATTATTATTATTATTATTATTATTATTATTATTTGTGCCCTGCGATGGACTGGCACCCTGTCCAGGGTGTACCCCGCCTTGTGCCCGATGCTCCCTGGGATGGGCTCCAGGTTCCCCGTGACCCTGAAAAGGAGTAAGCGGTTGAAGATGGATGGATGGATGGATGGATAATTATTATTATTATTATTATTATTATTATTATTATTATTATAGTGTGTGTAGAATGATTTTTTCAAATGGATGTTATACCAGTTTATATCGATTATGAACAGTGATTGCATTACTACAAAGGTAATATCATATATGTGGTTTTTTTTTTGTACACATTTAAGAAAATATACGTTATTAAAAGCTATAGACAATGACATCATTCAGGCAATGTAGCCTAATTAGAGAAGAGTCATTGTTACAAAACACTAAAAGGGACTGAATGTGTTTAATTGAGGGACGAGGCCAGTCCATGAATAATCTAATAATAAAATAACATACTGCTGTTCATCAACAAAATTCTACATTCACACATTAAAGAAAAAAGCCTATTAGTATAGTTAAGGGTTCTAAATAGCTTATTATTATTATTATTATTATTATTATTATTATTATTATTCAATGAACCATTAAAACCCCCTTTTTCTATGTGTTTTAACTACAAACTCCAAATTATCGGTCATTTTAACACCATCTTAACACCTCAAACACTTATTTAAACTGACTTTTGGGGGGGGGGAATGGGTTATGTAAGGGTTCATTGGATAATTAAGGGTTCCTACTAAAGAGGTTCTACTTGGGAAGCTTTCTAATAATGAAACACTCTGTTCCAGGGTTTACAGGAACCTTTGATGGTTCCTCAAGAGGGAAAAGAGGGTGCATGATGAGCCAAAGTGTTCTCATAAACACTACACATCTACACATACGTCCTGTAGTTAAGGGTACTAAACTGTACCTTTCCTTCTTGCTTGAGTGGTACCCTTACCTCTTCTACCTTAAATATGTATCTTTCACATGAAAATGTGGAATCAGTTTGGACTGTAATGACCTTTTAGAGTACAGCTTTAAAGATACACTACACGCCGTTTCCCAGGTAAAAGAGATTTGTACACTAAAGGTCCAAAAGGTCTATGCATGTGTTTACATTTATATTTTTAAACGGAAAGTTGGAGCGAAACTAAATCTTAGCACCTCTTTTCAAAGCTTATGGCTAAAGAACAACAATATACAGGCTTCCTTATGAACAACACAGGCATGGAATGACTTACACAACATCACCTTCCTCCTCTAATGTTTCCTTCCTCGAGAACTAAATCAGTTTACGCTCACAGGATCGACATTCTGATTTAAAAAATAAAAAAGCACAAAAGGTTCTACAAGGTCGACTCACAATTAAAGTTACAATCAAAGTTAATACCTATGTGCCAGGTACCTGAGTGAACTCCAGAACCGTTCCAAAATCTCTATGGTCCATCTCATCTCCTCCCAGCTCACCAGCACATGCTGCTAGAGCGGCGGCTCTCAGCCCTCCCCGTGGACCTTGTTAACTTGCCGAGGCACGCTCACATCTGCTGAGAATTATGTCAATGTGTTATTGCTTCCTAGGCAGAATTATTTTATCCTGGAGGCCGGAGAGAGACGGTGTAAGATGTCATGTAGTAGGAGAGAGCTGCTGCTTGTTAGGCTTCACACTTTCATTAGAGACAGGGAGCGGGTTAGAGATAAACATCTTTATAAAACAGTGCAATGGAAGAGGAGATCAGCCACAGCCCGTGTACATAGAAATGCTATTCAGGAATCATTTCAAAGCTTAAAATTTTCAGAATAATTTCAGCTTTAAAATATATTAAAACCGTAAATATTGAGGATTCATTTGTCTGTAAATATAAATATATGAATACTTTTAATTCTGCAAATGTGTTTTATTTGTTCGGTTTACTAAATTCAGATCCCCAACTATGAGCTTAGTTCATCAACATCAGAGTGAAATATTCCAAGATCTCCTTCTTACTTTATGGACAATGAAGTGCACCAAAAAAAGAAATGTGAAAAGGTTTTGGCAAACTGTTTTGTTGAGAATAAAATGAAAACATTTATTGTTATGGTTTGAAATATAATCCTTAGAATCTCTGCTGACGTATAAACTAAAAGATTTTAACCTACTGCCTGTAGACAAAAAAAATAATTAGTTATGTACATGAGTATCTTAAGTTAAGTTATATTAATCATCAAGAACACCATCATGCATTAGAACAAGCTTGGACCTCAATTATATATATATATATATATATATATATATATATATATATATATATATATATATATATATATATATATATATATATACCCATGAGTATACTGTGATCGTTCCTGTATGTAACTAAAGTAAAATCATAAATTCTGTTTCATTATTTCTCTTTAAAAAATAAAATAAAAAATCTGAGTAAGGATTTGCAAATACACTCGTCATTTATTATTATTATTATTATTATTATTATTATTATTATTTTACATTTTTACTGTTTTTATATGGTCACTAATTTATTGTTTGTTAATAAAATTATAATAATACAATCATCAATAGTAATATTTTTCATATTCACATGCAGTATATTATTACTTTATATTAAATGAGATAAAAACTGATGATTAAAAACATTTAAAAAATATATATTTAGTGCATGTCCATATAAACATTCCACCCCTGAAACACCCTCTGAGAAAACTGTAAAAGCCTTAAGCGTTGTCCTTTGTGTTTTGTAGAACCCTACAACTAAATGTTATCCAATCAGAAAAGGTTTGAAGTTTTAGGAACACTTAGTTATCCAATGAACCATTAAAGATACCTTTAAAAACCCCTTTAAACATAAACCATATATGATCAAGTTAAACAAGGGTTAAACCATTGAAACACGTTACAATTTCTGCACTCTTAGAAATTTTTAACTCTTAAGAGCTCTTTGGTTGTCCTTCAAAAGTTCTTTGTAGAACCCTACAGCTAAGTGTTTTACCATCAGAAAGGTTTTTAATAGAACCATTTTCTGAAAGCTAAGAACCTGTAAATATTATCCAACAAACCCTCAAAGACCTCATTTTTTTGCTCATTCAGAAATTTCCAATTGCATATTTAAAGAAAAATTGTTCTCCAAAAGGTTCTTTGTACAGATACTGCTTCTTAGCTTTCATAAAAGGTTGCAATTGTCCCTTAAAGAACCCTTTATCCAAGCATGGGTGTATTAACTGGTGTCTGGAACAAACTCCAAAGTATAGCTCTTTATTTTCTTAGAACCTCTCAGGAGCTTAACATCTTGGTGTTTGGTGTACTCTTAGAGAAAGGGTTCTTTAAGGGTTCATTGGACAGTTGAGCAATCTTAGCATTCTGAAAGAGTTCAATTTGGAACCCATTCTTAATAGGAAAACACTTTGTTGTAGAGTTCTTCAAAGAAACTTTAAGGGTTCTGCTGAGGGAGAACCAAAGAACACGTCTAAATTTTGAGCACCAACATGATAAATCTTGTATATATGAACAGAAACAATTTATATGCTCCACAGCAGCCTGATATTTTCTTCTTAATATTTAGAACCTGGCGGGCGTTTAACATTTAGCTATACTGGTACTTTAAAGGGTTTTTTTTTTAAAGGTTCATTGGATAATTAAAGGTTCTTAGCCTCCTAAAATGGCTCTACTTGGATAAGTGATAAGTAAACACTCTTAAAAGATGTCAATGTTCTAAGAGTATAGCTAGACGGTAAAACTACACTAAACACAATTTTCCTCTTCTGACCAGTATTGCATGGAAATTAAACTGGTATCAAGATCCACTGACCCAAATTAAGTCCCTGCTGAGTTCCTGATTACCCTTTTGAAGTCCTTGCAAGGGGTTTAAATGGCAATTTTCCTCAAAAAATGAGGCAATTCTTAAAAAAAAAAAAAACAGTTTTATCAGTAAATGACATCAGTGAAAGTGCTGCTACACCTTTATCGTCAGTATCAGAATGTTTACGTTGCTATCATCACCTTGCAAAACGCTTCAGAGTTAAAGTGCTCCCTCTTCTCTCTACGCATTTAACGATGAAGCGATCTAGAACGTGGCTCTTCCTGATAAACAGTACCCTGACCTCACGATCTCGTCCTGCTCTCAGGAGTGTGACCCAGGGGGAGTTAAGTGTCCACCTCACACACAGGGCCAAGGGCTCTTTCCTATAATGAAGTATGACTATCGTCTGCTGGAGCTTTCTGGATGGCCATAGAGCTCAAAGTGTACATCTTAAAAGCAGGCGCTCATCCAATCTGGACGGCTCAAAAAGGCCTTTTAAGTGCATAAAGCCTTTTAAAGTGGATAAGGGTGATTGGTGATCTGTTTCTGCGCACCTCCAGGCCACGTCTATGCATATAAACACAAGCGCACTGATTCCTGATTCCATCTACGTCTCTTCAGGCCAAATGACTTACACTGCATGAGGCTAGGTATGTAAGAAATTGCTTCTTAAATGTTATTATAGCTGTAAAAGTAGCACGGAACAATGGTAGAGTGATACAAAAAAAAATATTAGGATGCCAATGCATCTTGGCATTTTATTATACTTCTGAAATCGATATGCAGAGTAAAATCCCCAAATTACCTCCATCTTTTTAAAACAAAGCAAACAAAAAGCTGGTTCAAAGAACTATACAGTCCCCTCCAAAACTATTGAAAAGGTAAGGCCAATTCTTTCGTTTTTGCTGTAGACTGAAAGCATTTGCGTTTGAGATGAGAAGAGAGTTTAGAATTTCAGCTTTTATTTCCTGGTATTTGTATGTAGACGTGTTAAACGACATAGAACATAGCACATTTTGCATCAAAGCACCCAATCTGTAGCCGAGCAAAAATACTGGAACGTGTGACTGACAGGTGTTTCTTGTTACTCAGATGTGTCCTGTTTGATTGATTGTTTAAACAATAAATAGCTCTGAACATCTACTCTTGGTTTTATCCTTCAGTTTCACCTGTAAAGACTGTGTTTGTTGTTAAAAAGGATAAACCAACATGAAGATCTGAGAGCTGTCTGTGGGAGAAAAGCGAGACATTTTGAAGCTGAGAAAAGAGGGAAAATCAATCAGAGGCATTGGGCTTAGCCAATACAACAATTTGGAATGTCCTGAAAAAGAAAGAAACCACTGGTGCACTGAGAAACAGACACCGAATGGGTCAGCTAAGGAAAACAACAGAAACATTGTGAGAACTGAAATTGCTGAAAATGTTTACAGGAACATTTTGTCTGCCAATTTACAGAGAAATGCATCCAAATTAATCGAGAGGAACTTCATCATGCAGCAATATAATGATCCAAAACACTTTGCCAACTCAACAAAGGACTTCATCAGGGGGAAAAGGGGAAGGTTTTAGACTTGCCAAGTCAATCACCAGACCTTATATGCATCCGAATAATGCTGTAAGTGTTATTTACTTTCATTTATATAAAGACTTATCCGTTCCTATACTTTTGCTCGCCTGTAGATTGGGGGGTCTGATACAAAAGGTTCTATGTTGTATGCTGTTTAACACAATTAGATGTAAATAACAGGAAATAAACACTACAATCCTAAACGCTCGTAATTTGTATTAATGCGCCAGTTGTTTCTACAATACATATTAGTAAATAATCACACCAACCTGTTGCTGATTATTTTCCTATAACAGCATGTTACGGAGTGTTTTATTCCTTCTATAAAAAAAAGTACCAAAATTATTGACACCCTCAGGGGTTATTTTAAATAAATGTCATTTTTGAAATCATATTATATTTCATTTACTCACAGTCCACAGGAATTCTGCTGTTGCCTTTAACCATGTCCTGGTGCCCTGAGGAATGAATAAATGTTCCACAATCATCTAAAAAATAATTAGGAAGACATAATAATATTAATTAATTATTATTATTAATAATAATAATAATAATAATAATACTTTCCGCCTTCACGTATTCTGTCAAAATGGTGCTTTTCCTTTTCTCAGCTGCATCATCTGGTCATCTGAGCATCACTAACAGAACTGTCACACATGATTCTGCTTCCTAAAAAGCCACAGGTGGAATAAAATGGCCGCTCTGAGATGACCATGCTCAGCATGTAGGATGCATTTGGTTTGCCATATAGCTTTTAGATTCTATTTTTCACTTTCTCTGTAAGTGTAGTGTAATAACAGGCCATATTGCTGTTATTGTTTTCCTACAAAATCACAGTTTTTGTGTTATTTGTAGCTTTGCCTTCACATAATAGGTACCTCAACGTGACTTTCTTTGGTTAAGCAACAAAAAAGAACTATAAATTAAATAACAAAAATGGAATATAAACTATTACTATTACTATATTTCTAATAATTCCAAAATTATAATCATGTATTTGATTCCCCTTACAAAATAAACATTTTCAAATGACACACTTGAATGAAGCGTCGCTGTAGTGGACGTGTAAACACAGTACATTGTCGCCTTCATGTGGACAATCCGTGGAACTGCAGGCTAAATTCAACTTCCGGTTACATTTCTGATGTAACAGGGAGAGAAAAAAAATGGCGGCGCCCTTGCAAATGTCATGTTCTTGATGTCGACGGTACTGTTATCGTGGTTTCTCGTACAAGTGATACATTTCCAAGCTTTTATACAAAAGTGAGTCAATATTTTTGAGGTGAGAAATGAAATTTATGATATGAGGACGTTAGCTCAATGGCTAAGTGGGTGTTTAGCACGTAGCAGTTAGCAGGCGTGTTCATATTATTCGTGTAAGGTTTATGGACAGCTTTTATTTTAGTGTTATAACTTGTGTAAATCACTTCTGTGAAATAATTTCCATACATTGAGATTGATTGGGTTTTTTTTTTTTTTTGGCTGTTGTTTTTCCTAGGACTAAAACAGAACCATGGTCCATCTGTGTAAGTATTTATCTGTCAAAATCACATACATCATAAAGCATTTAAAGTTATTAATTTTCTAAATAGCTTGTGGTGAAAGTTTCTAACGTTTGTCTAATTGGCTTTAACCTTTAAACAGACTGCAGTAGCCAATTGCAGGCTTATATATTAATTAAAAGTGTCCTTAATCAATGAATTGGGTGTGTTCTTAAATGAAACCATAAGTTTAAGTGGTGTGGAATTCTCACCGTAAATAAATGCTCACAATAAATATCTAATTGACAAAAGGTGTTAATAATATCTATAAATTTCATATGTATGACATCATACAAAGCTCAACCCTTGCTCCAAACACTAACCTGCATATAATTTCATCACGGGACTTGATTTGTCATTGTGAAATTGCACAAAGAATCTAAAGTTTCTAAACTAAATGATTACTGTGGGACATTTTCCAGGACGGCCCCAGACAGAATATGACGCCCTCATAATATTCATGATTTAATTCAATCAAAGCATGTAGAAGTTAAAAAATCTTTCGTACCTTGTTAAAACCTTCCCCAAAATTATGACATCTATGAAACCACCATGAAAAAAAAATCGGTTCTGTTTGTTTGATCATGACAGCATCATTATTGCTTAAAAAGTACCACGGGGGTCATGTGGTTATCCGCCTGGCGCTCGGTGGTGCCACCAACAGACCGTTTTTCCGTATAGTGGCTGCCTACAACAAAAGGGCACGAGATGGCAAATACATCGAGCAGCTGGGATCGTACGACCCTCTCCCCAACATCTACAACGAGAAACTCGTCGCCTTCAACTACGACAGAATCAAGTACTGGATGGGGTGTGGCGCTCATCCCACTAAACCCGTGGCCAAACTTTTGGGTCAGTGCATCTATTTAGGAACTCTATACCTTTCTGAAACCACGACGTTTAATGGTTTGTTTGTGGTTCCATATATTTCAGGACTGGCCGGGTTTTTCCCGCTGCATCCTATGACGATAACGGAGGCAGAACGGCAGAAAGCAGCAGCAGCTTTGAAACAGGAAGAGACGAACGAGGATGATGACGAAGAAGAAAAGCAGGCAGAACAGTAGCATTTACTCTTAATGCCTAAAACGACGTGCTTTTTTTTCCGTCCTCATTTTAAAAGAACTCTGCTTACACTCACTTGATATAATGAGAGACTGAGACTCATCCTGATGGTCTAATGCATTTTTATTTTTTATTTCAATAAAACTGAACAGTAATGCGTTTTTAGTGCTAATAAATCTCATCAAAATGTGAAGAGCGTTTGTGAGAAATTATTTTTTTGTGTGTGTGGGTTTTTATCCCACATTTCATGGAGTATCTTATCTTATTTTAAAAATATATTTTTTCAAAGCAGCTTTAATTTCAGGTGCTATGTATCTGATGGAGCTTTATTATATCCATGTGAAATATTTTACAGAATCGTACTGGCAAGTGCAGGTTTAGTGGTTCACTTCCTTCTTACGAAAAATTTAAGAGAACAGTTACCAGGAAATATTTTTCCATTGTTAGGTGATACTCATAATAAGATCAATCGTGCAGTAGCAAACAGAGGTGTGGGTGTAGTAACACTTGCTATTCCTCTGTTTGCCTAATGCAGTCATTTACAAGCTCAGATAAAATGTCTGTTTATAGAACAGAAATATTGCACATCATAAACTGACTTCTCTGTAATAGTGACTCTACAGACCTGACCTGTATGGAAATGTTTTACCTTACAGTACGTTCACAATAGTAAGCAGGGCTGTAAACATCAAAACCTCAGACTTCCACATAATACGATATTGTATGAAACTGGGCTGGATTTTCATAGTGGTATATTTATTAACTCTACAATTTAGTTACGTTACACAGTGGGTTGATCCCTCTACGCTCGTTCTCATTGCAATGGTTTACTTAAGGTGTGACTTTTAACTTTCTCAATTTCCTGATGAAATGCAGAACGTATGTTAATCATCACTTCATTTTCTGGTGGACTCGAAAGATACGAAGCCTCCTTTTATTTCTTCTGAAGCCTGATACAAATGGGGAGAAAAATAGAAACGACACTTAAATGAGATCAGCGTTCATTTTTATCAGCACAAACAAGCCAGTTTAATGAAAATGGGAAGTTTTGTTGGGGTGATTTGGAGAAATAAATACTCTATGACACTCCATCCTGCAATCCTGTTGACTGTCATACTTCTGATACCAGCAACAACACCGCTTGGTAAGTTTAATCCAATTTTTAGCAAAAGAATATTTAATTTAAGTAATTTCTGGTGTATTTGCTACTGTAAACCTTGTCAATAGTGGTATGCAGGGAAAATGCATGAACACCAAAATGCAAGATAGGTATGATAATTGTTGGTACAGTGGATATGAAAAGTCTACACACCCCTGTTAAAATGGCAGGTTTTTGTGAATTAAGAGAATATCATGTTAAAAAACAATCAGAAACCTTTTTAGGGAAAAAAGAAAAAAAAAAGAAAAAGTACAGTAACCTGGTTGTGTAAGTGTGCACACCCCTAAACTAATACTTCGGTGAAGCACCTTTTGATTTTATTACACCACTCAGTATTTCTGGGTAAGAGTCTATAAGCGTGGCACAACTTGACTTGGTAATATTTTCCCACTTTTTCATTTAGTTGGATTCAGGTCTGGGCTATGGCTAGATCATTCAGAAACATTGATCATCTTTTGGTTAAGCCGTTCCTTTGTTGATTTGGATGTATGTGTTATGTCATTGTCGTGCTGAAAGGTGAAATTCCTCTTTATAATCTAATGGTATTTGTAGTTATTCGTGATTCCCTTCATCTTGACAAAATCCCCAGTTCTGGCTGAAGAAAAGCAGCCTTAAAGCATGATGTTGCCACCACCATGCTTCACTGTGGTTATTGCCCCAAACATACCTTTTGGAATTATGGAATTATTATACCTTTTGGAACACATTTTGCCACATGGTTTGGGATGATTTAGTTGAGCTTGGATGTTTTTTTTGTGAGAAAGGGTTTCCGTCTAGCCACCCTACCCCATAGCCCAGACATGTGAAGAATATACAGAGAGTAATCAGTACTCATCAGATATTCCTGAAACTTTAATGTTGTTATAAAGTCTCTTGGCAGCCTCCCTTGTAAGTTTTTCTCTTGTCCTTTTGTACATTTTTGAGGGACGTCCAGTTCTTGGTGATGTCACTGTGGTGCTCCATTTTCTCCACTTGATTATGACGTTCACAGTGTTTCATGGTACATCTAATGTTTTGGAAATTCTTTTGTACCCCTCTCCTGATCGATACCTCTCTACGGTTAGACATTTTATATGCTTTGTAAGCTCTTTGTGGAACATGGCTTCAGCAGTCAGATGAAACCAAGAAGATGTGAAGAAAGTCCTACAGAAACAGCTGGTCTTTATTTGGGGTTAATTAGAATAATTTCATTGATCACAGCTGTATGATAATTACTTTTCAACATGAGATTTAATGTGATTGGTTCATTCTGAACACAGCCACATCCCCAATTATAAGAAAGGGTTAGCTTTTTAAAACTTTTTTTTCCCTATTTTTCCCTAAAATGTTTCTGATTGTTTTTCCACTTAATTTTTTGCATGTAGTAATTCCACATTGAGAGTGGAAAAAATTTCTGACATGATTTAGCTTGATTTGATTTTTTTACCTCACAAAAACCTGCCTGGTGTGTAGACTTTTTATATCCATTGTATGAATAATCCTCAAAGCATTCATGCATTTTTGTTCTGTCGTATACAGGTATGTTTTCTTGTAAATATTTGTCCCAATTGACAAAGAACATCAGATTGAAATTTCAATGTGTTGACATTTATTTTTGTATATTTGGTTGGTGAGTAGTGTACTATAATGCATATTCAGATAATCGATATATTAATTAAATAGCTGATACATGGGGGATTGCAGACCTTGTTGTTATTTGAAAACAGGTGTCACTTTCAGTTAATGTCATCAAAAAAGTTTTTCTTTACAGTGAAGATGCTCAAGGTTGGGCTGTAAGGAAACATGACAATAAATATTTCAAATACAAAAATGAATTATGGTAATTTTTATTCAGCCAACAATGGGTTAAAAACACCTATGCAAAAGGGAGTTACTGTACTTTTATTACTTTTAGGAATAGTATGGTTGTTATGATTTTTAGGAGTGGCATGTTGGTATGGAAATATATTTTAATAACCCATAAAAGTCTGACGCTTAACCTATAAAAGTGACGACATTGAAAAAAGTTAATAAAAGTTAATCTTTAACATGCAGCATTGCTTAGTATTATTTAAAAATTGCATTTGGATTATAAACCAGGTGTCTGCTGCATCAACCTCAAGACAGTACACATCGGTTGAATTAACTGGTCGCTCTTCTTCTTCACTAGCACCCGACCAAACAAGCCAGCTATCATCAGCATTTTCGACCACAGTTGAAACCTTGGCTTCATTTTCAATAAGTGAACACAATTCCACAACCACACTACCAATGTTCAGAGGAAGTGCAACTGAAACATTTTCTATAACAGATGTATCCACAGAAATAAATCCTGTATCCTCAACTGAACATTCACCACCAACTACAGAGTCAGCAACAACATTAACAACTCTTACCAGTATAATTTCTGATTCGGCAGTGACTATCACTACAAGCAGTAATGAATTCACATCAACAGACATAACTGAACAATCCAGTGGAACTTCAGAAGCGTCAAGAAAGACAAGTCAACAGACCACACATGTAACAGTCCCTTCATTTTCAACAACGGGAACAACAGAATTCAGAACCACAACCATAGTGACACCAACAACAGAAAGCACAATCCAAACAAGTAAAATACTGAACACAACAGGGGAATCTACACATCCCACTGTGTTCTCCTCAACTGAAGATGTCCATTCAGTAGCACCCACCTACTCAACATCAGTGCCCTCAAAACCTCATCCATCAGTCACTTCTGAAACTACAGAAGCAATCTCAACAGAGTACACATCAAGTAAAATAACGGGACAGTCTTCTGAATCTTCAGCAGCACCAGAACAAACAACGCAGCGATCATCAGCATTTCCAACCACAAATGACCACATGGCTTCATTAGTGACAACAGCCACAGATAGCACAATCCAAACAAGTCCCATAGTGTCTACAACAGAAGAATCTGCACATCCCACTGTATTCTCCTCAACTGAAGAAGTCCATTCAACACTATCCACCTTCTCAACATCCATGCCCTTAACAAGTTATGCATCAGTCAGTTCTGAAACTAGAGACACAACCTCAACAGAGTTCACATCAAGTAAAATAACTGGACAGTCTTCTGAAACTTCACTGGAACCCGACCAAACAAGTCAGCAATCATCAGCATTTCCAACCACAGATGAAACCATGGCTTCACTGTCAACAACTGAAAACAACTCCACTACTACACTTCCAATGTTCACAGGAAGTGCAACTGAAACATTTCCTACAACAGATGTATCCACACAAATAACTCATATATCCTCTAGTGAAGGTACAAATTCACCATCAACTACAGAGTCAGCAACAACTTTAACATCTCTTACCAATATAATTACTGACTCTGCAGTGTCCATCACCTCAAGCACCAATATATACACATCAATAGACATTACTGAACAATCCAGTGAAACTTCAGAAGTGTCAGGAAGGACTAGTCAGCAAACCACAATATCTTCTTCCACATCTGTAACAGTTCCTTCAACAGTAGTGACACCAACAACAGAAAGGACAATCCAAACAAGTCCCATGTTGTCTACAACAGAGGAATCTGCACATCCCACTATATTCTCCTCAACTGAAGATGTCCATTCAACACCATCCACCTTCTCAACATCCATGCCCTTAACAAGTTATGCATCAGTCAGTTCTGAAACTACAGAAACAATCTCAACAGAGTTCACATCAAGTAAAATAACTGGACAGTCTTCTGAAACTTCACTAGCACCCGACCAAACAAGCCAGCAATCATCAGCATTTCCAACCACAGATGAAACCATGGCTTCATTGTCAACAACTGAAAACAACTCCACTACTACACTTCCAATGTTCACAGGAAGTACAACTGAAACATTTCCTACAACAGATGTATCCACACAAATAACTCATATATCCTCTAGTGAAGGTACAAATTCACCATCAACTACAGAGTCAGCAACAACTTTAACATCTCTTACCAATATAATTTCTGATTCGGCAGTGACTACCACTACAAGCACTAACGAATACACATCAATAGACATAACTGAACAATCCAGTGGAACTTCAGAAGTGTCAAGAAAGACAAGTCAACAGACCCTAGTATCTTCTTCCACACTTTTAACAGTTCCTTCATTTCCAACAACAGAATTTGGATCTACAACTGTAGTGACACCAACAACAGAAAGCACAATCCGAACAAGTGCCATAGTGTCTACAACAGAGGAATCAGCACATCCCACTGTTTCCTCCTCAACTGAAGATGTCCATTCAGTAGCACCCACCTACTCAACATCAGTGCCCTCAAAACCTCATCCATCAGTCAGTTCTGAAACTACAGAAGCAATCTCAACAGAGTACACATCAAGTAAAATAACGGGACAGTCTTCTGAATCTTCAGCAGCACCAGAACAAACAACCCAGCGATCATCAGCATTTCCAACCACAAATGACCACATGGCTTCATTAGTGACAACAGCCACAGATAGCACAATCCAAACAAGTCCCTTAGTGTCTACAACAGAAGAATCTGCACATCCCACTGTATTCTCCTCAACTGAAGAAGTCCATTCAACACTATCCACCTTCTCAACATCCATGCCCTTAACAAGTTATGCATCAGTCAGTTCTGAAACTACAGAAACAACCTCAACAGAGTTCACATCAAGTAAAATAACTGGACAGTCTTCTGAAACTTCACTAGCACCCGACCAAACAAGCCAGCAATCATCAGCATTTCCAACCACAGATGAAACCATGGCTTCATTGTCAACAACTGAAAACAACTCCACTACTACACTTCCAATGTTCACAGGAAGTGCAACTGAAACATTTCCTACAACAGATGTATCCACACAGATAACTCATATATCCTCTAGTGAAGGTGCAAATTCACCATCAACTTCAGAGTCAGCAACAACTTTAACATCTCTTACCAATATAATTACTGACTCTGCAGTGTCCATCACCTCAAGCACCAATATATACACATCAATAGACATTACTGAACAATCCAGTGAAACTTCAGAAGTATCAAGAAGGACTAGTCAGCAAACCACAATATCTTCTTCCACATCTGTAACAGTTCCTTCAACAGTAGTGACACCAGCAACAGAAAGGACAATCCAAACAAGTCCCATGTTGTCTACAACAGAGGAATCTGCACATCCCACTGTATTCTCCTCAACTGAAGATGTCCATTCAACACCATCCACCTACTCAACATCCATGCCCTTAACACCTCATCCATCAGTCAGTTCTGAAACTAGAGACACAACCTCAACAGAGTTCGCATCAAGTAAAATAACTGGACAGTCTTCTGAAACTTCACTAGAACCCGACCAAACAAGCCAGCAATCATCAGCATTTCCAACCACAGATGAAACCATGGCTTCATTGTCAACAACTGAAAACAACTCCACTACTACACTTCCAATGTTCACCGGAAGTGCAACTGAAACATTTCCTACAACAGATGTATCCACACAAATAACTCATATATCCTCTAGTGAAGGTACAAATTCACCATCAACTACAGAGTCAGCAACAACTTTAACATCTCTTACCAATATAATTTCTGATTCGGCAGTGACTATCACTACAAACACTAACGAATACACATCAATAGACATAACTGAACAATCCAGTGGAACTTCAGAAGTGTCAAGAAAGACAAGTCAACAGACCCTAGTATCTTCTTCCACACTTTTAACAGTTCCTTCATTTCCAACAACAGAATTTGGAACTACAACTGTAGTGACACCAACAACAGAAAGCACAATCCGAACAAGTTCCATAGTGTCTACAACAGGGGAATCTGCACATCCCACTGTATTCTCCTCAACTGAAGAAGTCCATTCAGCACTATCCACCTTCTCAACATCCATGCCCTTAACAAGTTATGCATCAGTCAGTTCTGAAACTACAGAAACAACCTCAACAGAGTTCACATCAAGTAAAATAACTGGACAGTCTTCTGAAACTTCACTAGCACCCGACCAAACAAGCCAGCAATCATCAGCATTTCCAACCACAGATGAAACCATGGCTTCATTGTCAACAACTGAAAACAACTCCACTACTACACTTCCAATGTTCACCGGAAGTGCAACTGAAACATTTCCTACAACAGATGTATCCACACAAATAACTCATATATCCTCTAGTGAAGGTACAAATTCACCATCAACTACAGAGTCAGCAACAACTTTAACATCTCTTACCAATATAATTTCTGATTCGGCAGTGACTACCACTACAAGCACTAACGAATACACATCAATAGACATAACTGAACAATCCAGTGGAACTTCAGAAGTGTCAAGAAAGACAAGTCAACAGACCCTAGTATCTTCTTCCACACTTTTAACAGTTCCTTCATTTCCAACAACAGAATTTGGATCTACAACTGTAGTGACACCAACAACAGAAAGCACAATCCGAACAAGTGCCATAGTGTCTACAACAGAGGAATCAGCACATCCCACTGTTTCCTCCTCAACTGAAGATGTCCATTCAGTAGCACCCACCTACTCAACATCAGTGCCCTCAAAACCTCATCCATCAGTCAGTTCTGAAACTACAGAAGCAATCTCAACAGAGTACACATCAAGTAAAATAACGGGACAGTCTTCTGAATCTTCAGCAGCACCAGAACAAACAACCCAGCGATCATCAGCATTTCCAACCACAAATGACCACATGGCTTCATTAGTGACAACAGCCACAGATAGCACAATCCAAACAAGTCCCTTAGTGTCTACAACAGAAGAATCTGCACATCCCACTGTATTCTCCTCAACTGAAGAAGTCCATTCAACACTATCCACCTTCTCAACATCCATGCCCTTAACAAGTTATGCATCAGTCAGTTCTGAAACTACAGAAACAACCTCAACAGAGTTCACATCAAGTAAAATAACTGGACAGTCTTCTGAAACTTCACTAGCACCCGACCAAACAAGCCAGCAATCATCAGCATTTCCAACCACAGATGAAACCATGGCTTCATTGTCAACAACTGAAAACAACTCCACTACTACACTTCCAATGTTCACAGGAAGTGCAACTGAAACATTTCCTACAACAGATGTATCCACACAGATAACTCATATATCCTCTAGTGAAGGTGCAAATTCACCATCAACTTCAGAGTCAGCAACAACTTTAACATCTCTTACCAATATAATTACTGACTCTGCAGTGTCCATCACCTCAAGCACCAATATATACACATCAATAGACATTACTGAACAATCCAGTGAAACTTCAGAAGTATCAAGAAGGACTAGTCAGCAAACCACAATATCTTCTTCCACATCTGTAACAGTTCCTTCAACAGTAGTGACACCAGCAACAGAAAGGACAATCCAAACAAGTCCCATGTTGTCTACAACAGAGGAATCTGCACATCCCACTGTATTCTCCTCAACTGAAGATGTCCATTCAACACCATCCACCTACTCAACATCCATGCCCTTAACACCTCATCCATCAGTCAGTTCTGAAACTAGAGACACAACCTCAACAGAGTTCGCATCAAGTAAAATAACTGGACAGTCTTCTGAAACTTCACTAGAACCCGACCAAACAAGCCAGCAATCATCAGCATTTCCAACCACAGATGAAACCATGGCTTCATTGTCAACAACTGAAAACAACTCCACTACTACACTTCCAATGTTCACCGGAAGTGCAACTGAAACATTTCCTACAACAGATGTATCCACACAAATAACTCATATATCCTCTAGTGAAGGTACAAATTCACCATCAACTACAGAGTCAGCAACAACTTTAACATCTCTTACCAATATAATTTCTGATTCGGCAGTGACTATCACTACAAACACTAACGAATACACATCAATAGACATAACTGAACAATCCAGTGGAACTTCAGAAGTGTCAAGAAAGACAAGTCAACAGACCCTAGTATCTTCTTCCACACTTTTAACAGTTCCTTCATTTCCAACAACAGAATTTGGAACTACAACTGTAGTGACACCAACAACAGAAAGCACAATCCGAACAAGTTCCATAGTGTCTACAACAGGGGAATCTGCACATCCCACTGTATTCTCCTCAACTGAAGAAGTCCATTCAGCACTATCCACCTTCTCAACATCCATGCCCTTAACAAGTTATGCATCAGTCAGTTCTGAAACTACAGAAACAACCTCAACAGAGTTCACATCAAGTAAAATAACTGGACAGTCTTCTGAAACTTCACTAGCACCCGACCAAACAAGCCAGCAATCATCAGCATTTCCAACCACAGATGAAACCATGGCTTCATTGTCAACAACTGAAAACAACTCCACTACTACACTTCCAATGTTCACCGGAAGTGCAACTGAAACATTTCCTACAACAGATGTATCCACACAAATAACTCATATATCCTCTAGTGAAGGTACAAATTCACCATCAACTACAGAGTCAGCAACAACTTTAACATCTCTTACCAATATAATTTCTGATTCGGCAGTGACTACCACTACAAGCACTAACGAATACACATCAATAGACATAACTGAACAATCCAGTGGAACTTCAGAAGTGTCAAGAAAGACAAGTCAACAGACCCTAGTATCTTCTTCCACACTTTTAACAGTTCCTTCATTTCCAACAACAGAATTTGGATCTACAACTGTAGTGACACCAACAACAGAAAGCACAATCCGAACAAGTGCCATAGTGTCTACAACAGAGGAATCAGCACATCCCACTGTTTCCTCCTCAACTGAAGATGTCCATTCAGTAGCACCCACCTACTCAACATCAGTGCCCTCAAAACCTCATCCATCAGTCAGTTCTGAAACTACAGAAGCAAGCTCAACAGAGTACACATCAAGTAAAATAACGGGACAGTCTTCTGAATCTTCAGCAGCACCAGAACAAACAACCCAGCGATCATCAGCATTTCCAACCACAAATGACCACATGGCTTCATTAGTGACAACAGCCACAGATAGCACAATCCAAACAAGTCCCATAGTGTCTACAACAGAAGAATCTGCACATCCCACTGTATTCTCCTCAACTGAAGAAGTCCATTCAACACTATCCACCTTCTCAACATCCATGCCCTTAACAAGTTATGCATCAGTCAGTTCTGAAACTACAGAAACAACCTCAACAGAGTTCACATCAAGTAAAATAACTGGACAGTCTTCTGAAACTTCACTAGCACCCGACCAAACAAGCCAGCAATCATCAGCATTTCCAACCACAGATGAAACCATGGCTTCATTGTCAACAACTGAAAACAACTCCACTACTACACTTCCAATGTTCACAGGAAGTGCAACTGAAACATTTCCTACAACAGATGTATCCACACAGATAACTCATATATCCTCTAGTGAAGGTGCAAATTCACCATCAACTTCAGAGTCAGCAACAACTTTAACATCTCTTACCAATATAATTACTGACTCTGCAGTGTCCATCACCTCAAGCACCAATATATACACATCAATAGACATTACTGAACAATCCAGTGAAACTTCAGAAGTGTCAAGAAAGACAAGTCAACAGACCCTAGTATCTTCTTCCACACTTTTAACAGTTCCTTCATTTCCAACAACAGAATTTGGATCTACAACTGTAGTGACACCAACAACAGAAAGCACAATCCGAACAAGTGCCATAGTGTCTACAACAGAGGAATCAGCACATCCCACTGTTTCCTCCTCAACTGAAGATGTCCATTCAGTAGCACCCACCTACTCAACATCAGTGCCCTCAAAACCTCATCCATCAGTCAGTTCTGAAACTACAGAAGCAAGCTCAACAGAGTACACATCAAGTAAAATAACGGGACAGTCTTCTGAATCTTCAGCAGCACCAGAACAAACAACCCAGCGATCATCAGCATTTCCAACCACAAATGACCACATGGCTTCATTAGTGACAACAGCCACAGATAGCACAATCCAAACAAGTCCCATAGTGTCTACAACAGAAGAATCTGCACATCCCACTGTATTCTCCTCAACTGAAGAAGTCCATTCAACACTATCCACCTTCTCAACATCCATGCCCTTAACAAGTTATGCATCAGTCAGTTCTGAAACTACAGAAACAACCTCAACAGAGTTCACATCAAGTAAAATAACTGGACAGTCTTCTGAAACTTCACTAGCACCCGACCAAACAAGCCAGCAATCATCAGCATTTCCAACCACAGATGAAACCATGGCTTCATTGTCAACAACTGAAAACAACTCCACTACTACACTTCCAATGTTCACAGGAAGTGCAACTGAAACATTTCCTACAACAGATGTATCCACACAAATAACTCATATATCCTCTAGTGAAGGTACAAATTCACCATCAACTACAGAGTCAGCAACAACTTTAACATCTCTTACCAATATAATGTCTGATTCGGCAGTGACTATCACTACAAACACTAACGAATACACATCAATAGACATAACTGAACAATCCAGTGGAACTTCAGAAGTGTCAAGAAAGACAAGTCAACAGACCCTAGTATCTTCTTCCACACTTTTAACAGTTCCTTCATTTCCAACAACAGAATTTGGAACTACAACTGTAGTGACACCAACAACAGAAAGCACAATCCGAACAAGTTCCATAGTGTCTACAACAGGGGAATCAGCACATCCCACTGTTTCCTCCTCAACTGAAGATGTCCATTCAGTAGCACCCACCTACTCAACATCAGTGCCCTCAAAACCTCATCCATCAGTCAGTTCTGAAACTACAGAAGCAAGCTCAACAGAGTACACATCAAGTAAAATAACGGGACAGTCTTCTGAATCTTCAGCAGCACCAGAACAAACAACCCAGCGATCATCAGCATTTCCAACCACAAATGACCACATGGCTTCATTAGTGACAACAGCCACAGATAGCACAATCCAAACAAGTCCCATAGTGTCTACAACAGAAGAATCTGCACATCCCACTGTATTCTCCTCAACTGAAGAAGTCCATTCAACACTATCCACCTTCTCAACATCCATGCCCTTAACAAGTTATGCATCAGTCAGTTCTGAAACTACAGAAACAACCTCAACAGAGTTCACATCAAGTAAAATAACTGGACAGTCTTCTGAAACTTCACTAGCACCCGACCAAACAAGTCAGCAATCATCAGCATTTCCAACCACAGATGAAACCATGGCTTCATTGTCAACAACTGAAAACAACTCCACTACTACACTTCCAATGTTCACAGGAAGTGCAACTGAAACATTTCCTACAACAGATGTATCCACACAGATAACTCATATATCCTCTAGTGAAGGTGCAAATTCACCATCAACTTCAGAGTCAGCAACAACTTTAACATCTCTTACCAATATAATTACTGACTCTGCAGTGTCCATCACCTCAAGCACCAATATATACACATCAATAGACATTACTGAACAATCCAGTGAAACTTCAGAAGTATCAAGAAGGACTAGTCAGCAAACCACAATATCTTCTTCCACATCTGTAACAGTTCCTTCAACAGTAGTGACACCAGCAACAGAAAGGACAATCCAAACAAGTCCCATGTTGTCTACAACAGAGGAATCTGCACATCCCACTGTATTCTCCTCAACTGAAGATGTCCATTCAACACCATCCACCTACTCAACATCCATGCCCTTAACACCTCATCCATCAGTCAGTTCTGAAACTAGAGACACAACCTCAACAGAGTTCGCATCAAGTAAAATAACTGGACAGTCTTCTGAAACTTCACTAGCACCCGACCAAACAAGCCAGCAATCATCAGCATTTCCAACCACAGATGAAACCATGGCTTCATTGTCAACAACTGAAAACAACTCCACTACTACACTTCCAATGTTCACCGGAAGTGCAACTGAAACATTTCCTACAACAGATGTATCCACACAAATAACTCATATATCCTCTAGTGAAGGTACAAATTCACCATCAACTACAGAGTCAGCTACAACTTTAACATCTCTTACCAATATAATTTCTGATTCGGCAGTGACTATCACTACAAACACTAACGAATACACATCAATAGACATAACTGAACAATCCAGTGGAACTTCAGAAGTGTCAAGAAAGACAAGTCAACAGACCCTAGTATCTTCTTCCACACTTTTAACAGTTCCTTCATTTCCAACAACAGAATTTGGAACTACAACTGTAGTGACACCAACAACAGAAAGCACAATCCGAACAAGTTCCATAGTGTCTACAACAGGGGAATCAGCACATCCCACTGTTTCCTTCTCAACTGAAGATGTCCATTCAGTAGCACCCACCTACTCAACATCAGTGCCCTCAAAACCTCATCCATCAGTCAGTTCTGAAACTACAGAAGCAAGCTCAACAGAGTACACATCAAGTAAAATAACGGGACAGTCTTCTGAATCTTCAGCAGCACCAGAACAAACAACGCAGCGATCATCAGCATTTCCAACCACAAATGACCACATGGCTTCATTAGTGACAACAGCCACAGATAGCACAATCCAAACAAGTCCCATAGTGTCTACAACAGAAGAATCTGCACATCCCACTGTATTCTCCTCAACTGAAGAAGTCCATTCAACACTATCCACCTTCTCAACATCCATGCCCTTAACAAGTTATGCATCAGTCAGTTCTGAAACTACAGAAACAACCTCAACAGAGTTCACATCAAGTAAAATAACTGGACAGTCTTCTGAAACTTCACTAGCACCCGACCAAACAAGCCAGCAATCATCAGCATTTCCAACCACAGATGAAACCATGGCTTCATTGTCAACAACTGAAAACAACTCCACTACTACACTTCCAATGTTCACAGGAAGTGCAACTGAAACATTTCCTACAACAGATGTATCTACACAGATAACTCATATATCCTCTAGTGAAGGTGCAAATTCACCCTCAACTACAGAGTCAGCAACAACTTTAACATCTCTTACCAATATAATTTCTGATTCGGCAGTGACTACCACTACAAGCACTAACGAATACACATCAATAGACATAACTGAACAATCCAGTGGAACTTCAGAAGTGTCAAGAAAGACAAGTCAACAGACCCTAGTATCTTCTTCCACACTTTTAACAGTTCCTTCATTTCCAACAACAGAATTTGGATCTACAATTGTAGTGACACCAACAACAGAAAGCACAATCCGAACAAGTGCCATAGTGTCTACAACAGAGGAATCAGCACATCCCACTGTTTCCTCCTCAACTGAAGATGTCCATTCAGTAGCACCCACCTACTCAACATCAGTGCCCTCAAAACCTCATCCATCAGTCAGTTCTGAAACTACAGAAGCAAGCTCAACAGAGTACACATCAAGTAAAATAACGGGACAGTCTTCTGAATCTTCAGCAGCACCAGAACAAACAACCCAGCGATCATCAGCATTTCCAACCACAAATGACCACATGGCTTCATTAGTGACAACAGCCACAGATAGCACAATCCAAACAAGTCCCATAGTGTCTACAACAGAAGAATCTGCACATCCCACTGTATTCTCCTCAACTGAAGAAGTCCATTCAACACTATCCACCTTCTCAACATCCATGCCCTTAACAAGTTATGCATCAGTCAGTTCTGAAACTACAGAAACAACCTCAACAGAGTTCACATCAAGTAAAATAACTGGACAGTCTTCTGAAACTTCACTAGCACCCGACCAAACAAGCCAGCAATCATCAGCATTTCCAACCACAGATGAAACCATGGCTTCATTGTCAACAACTGAAAACAACTCCACTACTACACTTCCAATGTTCACAGGAAGTGCAACTGAAACATTTCCTACAACAGATGTATCCACACAGATAACTCATATATCCTCTAGTGAAGGTGCAAATTCACCATCAACTACAGAGTCAGCAACAACTTTAACATCTCTTACCAATATAATTTCTGATTCGGCAGTGACTACCACTACAAGCACTAACGAATACACATCAATAGACATAACTGAACAATCCAGTGGAACTTCAGAAGTGTCAAGAAAGACAAGTCAACAGACCCTAGTATCTTCTTCCACACTTTTAACAGTTCCTTCATTTCCAACAACAGAATTTGGATCTACAATTGTAGTGACACCAACAACAGAAAGCACAATCCGAACAAGTGCCATAGTGTCTACAACAGAGGAATCAGCACATCCCACTGTTTCCTCCTCAACTGAAGATGTCCATTCAGTAGCACCCACCTACTCAACATCAGTGCCCTCAAAACCTCATCCATCAGTCAGTTCTGAAACTACAGAAGCAAGCTCAACAGAGTACACATCAAGTAAAATAACGGGACAGTCTTCTGAATCTTCAGCAGCACCAGAACAAACAACCCAGCGATCATCAGCATTTCCAACCACAAATGACCACATGGCTTCATTAGTGACAACAGCCACAGATAGCACAATCCAAACAAGTCCCATAGTGTCTACAACAGAAGAATCTGCACATCCCACTGTATTCTCCTCAACTGAAGAAGTCCATTCAACACCATCCACCTACTCAACATCCATGCCCTTAACACCTCATCCATCAGTCAGTTCTGAAACTAGAGACACAACCTCAACAGAGTTCGCATCAAGTAAAATAACTGGACAGTCTTCTGAAACTTCACTAGAACCCGACCAAACAAGCCAGCAATCATCAGCATTTCCAACCACAGATGAAACCATGGCTTCATTGTCAACAACTGAAAACAACTCCACTACTACACTTCCAATGTTCACCGGAAGTGCAACTGAAACATTTCCTACAACAGATGTATCCACACAAATAACTCATATATCCTCTAGTGAAGGTACAAATTCACCATCAACTACAGAGTCAGCAACAACTTTAACATCTCTTACCAATATAATTTCTGATTCGGCAGTGACTATCACTACAAACACTAACGAATACACATCAATAGACATAACTGAACAATCCAGTGGAACTTCAGAAGTGTCAAGAAAGACAAGTCAACAGACCCTAGTATCTTCTTCCACACTTTTAACAGTTCCTTCATTTCCAACAACAGAATTTGGAACTACAACTGTAGTGACACCAACAACAGAAAGCACAATCCGAACAAGTTCCATAGTGTCTACAACAGGGGAATCAGCACATCCCACTGTTTCCTCCTCAACTGAAGATGTCCATTCAGTAGCACCCACCTACTCAACATCAGTGCCCTCAAAACCTCATCCATCAGTCAGTTCTGAAACTACAGAAGCAAGCTCAACAGAGTACACATCAAGTAAAATAACGGGACAGTCTTCTGAATCTTCAGCAGCACCAGAACAAACAACGCAGCGATCATCAGCATTTCCAACCACAAATGACCACATGGCTTCATTAGTGACAACAGCCACAGATAGCACAATCCAAACAAGTCCCATAGTGTCTACAACAGAAGAATCTGCACATCCCACTGTATTCTCCTCAACTGAAGAAGTCCATTCAACACTATCCACCTTCTCAACATCCATGCCCTTAACAAGTTATGCATCAGTCAGTTCTGAAACTACAGAAACAACCTCAACAGAGTTCACATCAAGTAAAATAACTGGACAGTCTTCTGAAACTTCACTAGCACCCGACCAAACAAGCCAGCAATCATCAGCATTTCCAACCACAGATGAAACCATGGCTTCATTGTCAACAACTGAAAACAACTCCACTACTACACTTCCAATGTTCACAGGAAGTGCAACTGAAACATTTCCTACAACAGATGTATCTACACAGATAACTCATATATCCTCTAGTGAAGGTGCAAATTCACCCTCAACTACAGAGTCAGCAACAACTTTAACATCTCTTACCAATATAATTTCTGATTCGGCAGTGACTACCACTACAAGCACTAACGAATACACATCAATAGACATAACTGAACAATCCAGTGGAACTTCAGAAGTGTCAAGAAAGACAAGTCAACAGACCCTAGTATCTTCTTCCACACTTTTAACAGTTCCTTCATTTCCAACAACAGAATTTGGATCTACAATTGTAGTGACACCAACAACAGAAAGCACAATCCGAACAAGTGCCATAGTGTCTACAACAGAGGAATCAGCACATCCCACTGTTTCCTCCTCAACTGAAGATGTCCATTCAGTAGCACCCACCTACTCAACATCAGTGCCCTCAAAACCTCATCCATCAGTCAGTTCTGAAACTACAGAAGCAAGCTCAACAGAGTACACATCAAGTAAAATAACGGGACAGTCTTCTGAATCTTCAGCAGCACCAGAACAAACAACCCAGCGATCATCAGCATTTCCAACCACAAATGACCACATGGCTTCATTAGTGACAACAGCCACAGATAGCACAATCCAAACAAGTCCCATAGTGTCTACAACAGAAGAATCTGCACATCCCACTGTATTCTCCTCAACTGAAGAAGTCCATTCAACACTATCCACCTTCTCAACATCCATGCCCTTAACAAGTTATGCATCAGTCAGTTCTGAAACTACAGAAACAACCTCAACAGAGTTCACATCAAGTAAAATAACTGGACAGTCTTCTGAAACTTCACTAGCACCCGACCAAACAAGCCAGCAATCATCAGCATTTCCAACCACAGATGAAACCATGGCTTCATTGTCAACAACTGAAAACAACTCCACTACTACACTTCCAATGTTCACAGGAAGTGCAACTGAAACATTTCCTACAACAGATGTATCCACACAGATAACTCATATATCCTCTAGTGAAGGTGCAAATTCACCATCAACTACAGAGTCAGCAACAACTTTAACATCTCTTACCAATATAATTTCTGATTCGGCAGTGACTACCACTACAAGCACTAACGAATACACATCAATAGACATAACTGAACAATCCAGTGGAACTTCAGAAGTGTCAAGAAAGACAAGTCAACAGACCCTAGTATCTTCTTCCACACTTTTAACAGTTCCTTCATTTCCAACAACAGAATTTGGATCTACAATTGTAGTGACACCAACAACAGAAAGCACAATCCGAACAAGTGCCATAGTGTCTACAACAGAGGAATCAGCACATCCCACTATTTCCTCCTCAACTGAAGATGTCCATTCAGTAGCACCCACCTACTCAACATCAGTGCCCTCAAAACCTCATCCATCAGTCAGTTCTGAAACTACAGAAGCAAGCTCAACAGAGTACACATCAAGTAAAATAACGGGACAGTCTTCTGAATCTTCAGCAGCACCAGAACAAACAACCCAGCGATCATCAGCATTTCCAACCACAGAGGAAACCTTGGCTTCATTTTCAACAACTGAACACAACTCCTCAACCAAATTCCCAGTATCTGCTTCAACAGACGCTACAGCTTTTTCAACAACAGCATTAATATTCACAACAGTAAGGACAGTGGCAACAGAAACCACAATCCAAACGAGTTCAATAGATTTTACAACAGAGGAATCATTTCAGACCACACTGTTCTCTTCCACTAAACAAGTCTATCCAACACAACCCGTGACCTTGTCACCTCTTCCACCAGTTACTTCTGAAACTACAGAAGCAAGCTCAACAAATAATGTCCTTTCAACACTGTCCATCAACTCAACATCTCTTACGTCAGTCAGTTCTGTACCTGAGGTATCTGCCACAGCAAGCTCCACAGAGCACACATCAAGTATAACAACTGGACAGTCTTCTGAATCTTCAACAGCACCAGACCAACCAAGTCAGCAATCAACAACACTTCCCAGCACAGATAGCTTCACAACCATGCTACCCAGCTTCACAGGAAGTTCAACTATATCATTTCCCACGACAGACACAAATACTGTTTCAATTTCTACACAACCCACTCACTTCACTTCCAAAAATCTGTCACCTTCCACTTCTGAATCGATCAAATCAACTGTTGTACCTAGTCCTGGATATACAGCAATAGAAACGCTTTCGCCACCAATCAATTTCAGCTCCACAACTCTGAAAATGTCGACAGTAGGTCCAACCCATACAACTTTATCTTCATCAACCACCAAACACTCCTCCACAGCTCTGTCCTCTACCATCACTGCAACTTCTTTTTTCATATCTACAGCTGAACAAGACAAACAATCCACAAAATTACCTTCTACTAGTTTGCAAAATTCTGTATCGCCAAGTGAATCTTCTCTATCAACTATCACTGCTGTCACCATGAATAGCTGTGCAGATTGCCAGTGTAATGGTTCACCATGTTTTTTTAACATGACTTCTGGATTGTGTAAATGCAACTGCAGTGACTACACTTATGGTGATTCATGTAATTTAGCAGCTAACACAAGACCTGTTACATTATGTAAGTATATAATTCCCTTTAACTTAACAGTAGTTTTTTGTTTATTGTGATAATTTCTTTCATATAACTCGCTTTTTCCCTTTTATGTGTGAATAAATAAGTGAAATACCTCAAATAAATGAATTCATATAACAATGAAAACATTCATTGCAGCTGAGGAGAGACCTACAAGAAAGGCAAACATTTCTTTGAGACTTATACGGGAATATAATCCTGACTTTGAGCTTTTGAACTCTGAGGCATCCAAAAAGTTGATTTCAGTCTTATCACATGAGGTATGTAGGTAAATTTCTTTGTAGTTAGTTAGTTTTTCTGTAGTTAGTTAATTTTAGAGATCAACATTGGATCTATGTTTTTTTTTCAACTGGTCTTTATTGTTATTGCAGATTTCTGGCATTTGCAGAAGAGCAGATCCAAAAAACTTTAGAGATGTAAAGATTATCGGACTACTGTGAGTTCTCCTCAGGGAGGTTTCCTTCAGACATAGTGCAGTATTCACTTTTGCTCAATTCCTTGCCAAATACCAATAGAAAAGTCGTCACTCAAACTTCCTGCTATGTCATGCTTAAGACACAGAGTATAGAGCTCTAAACATTTATGTTCGGCTAATTTTATTATTGTTAAATCTACAGTATCAAATTAATGAACATCAGCACACTGTCCTACCTGGACATTCACTGCATCGCACAGACTTCACTCAACACTTAAGTTTACATTTGCTACTGGGTTACATACTGCTACTACTGTAGTTATATTAGTAATAAAGCATATTTATTATATACACTTTCTTCATTATATCTACGTATACGTATTTACAAATATGATATTTTATACCTTGTTCTCCTAGATCTTCTTTTGGTTTTAACTGACTACTTTGTTGTTGGAGTGCTGTAACTTAGTAATTTCACTCATCTTGTATACTTTTAATCCTAAAGTTGTATATATTGTGTAAAGTCTAAATCTAAATCTAAGTCTAGTGTGTAAAATCTAAATCTAGTGTAGTCCAGTGTACTCTAGAACATACACATGGCCTATCAGTTGTGTTAGCAGCAGCTAATTTCCTAGGGGAGCGTGTAAAAACTTGAGAGTAGAAAAGTGGAAAAATGAGTGGCATTATGAGGAGTGTCACTTGTGGACTTTTATGAAGTGGAAATATGGGACTCACTAACTGCATTCGCCAGATTTTGCACAATGAATGCTGCTTCATCACAGCCCAAATGCTCTGTGGTGAGTTTCAGTTATTCTCATCCTCAATAGAGTACAGTATCAGAACACTGAGTGATTCTCATCCTCAATAAAGTATGATATTAGCAATATTTATGAATGCAGTCTGTCTGCTGTGTTATGTACCTTTGTGATGATTATGGATATAGGGCCTCCACTAATTTCAAATGAAACTGGCAGTCTAGAACAAAAGCAAGTAGAACAGAAAAGTAGAATGGTTTACTGTGGGTCTACAACTGGATGAAAGACCACCAGGACACCCGGGTCACTTGGGACCTTTAATAGGTTAGGCGTCATGATCACGATGACTTTGCTATCGGTCCATAGCAAATAAACAAGCAAACAAAACATAAATACTCAACTAGTTCAGAAGGAAACCACCCTGTCAGGGTGCATAACCTTCCAGTTTTTTCCCTGATATGTTTATTGCAAATCTCAGTTTTGACCTGTTTAATCCAAACATCATATTTGTCCCCAGGCCTGGAAGCATCATCGTCAAAAGCATTGCACAGTACAACTATCCCAACAACCAATCACAAATAGATTTTCTCAACAAGGATCTGGAAACATCTCTAACAAACTTATTTAATAATTCAGATTTGCTTAAACATTTAAGTGAAGCACTTGGAAATGTTTCTGTTCAGGATACAGAAGTTCTAATGCAGACATCTGAAATAGCAAGTAAGTAATAATTCTCATAGTTTCATAAAAATGAAAAAAAAACAAAGTATTCTAGTTTGCCTCTTTAAACAAGGATTTCTCAATTGTTTAACATTTCAAGACTAATGATCCCCCCCCCCCCCCATAAGATATTTCAGACTTGAAACGGTTCTTGAATTGTAGTTCGGATTTTGCTGACTACACACTGAAAATTGTGGAAGGTGCCTGGGTGTGTGAGGGGCCATGCAAAAGTAACCCCGGCTACTGCAACGCTCATGGGGATTGTCTGAACATGAAAACCGGTCCAGGGTGCCTGTAAGTAGTTTTACGCATCCACTGTCTAATTGAGCACATATTTTTAAAATGCACAATTCTTGGTGTTACATACGTTTCATAGGAACATGACAAACTTCTCTGTTCTTTCTAACTCAATCAGATGCTACAACACTTCTTTTCAAGAATACTACGGAACACATTGCGAGCTTTTCCGCAGAGGTGCAGGCTTTTACGCCGCTCTCTTCGGGAGTTTAGGAGTCGTCCTTCTTCTTTTCATCACTGTGACAATCGTGATTGTAGTCGTACGACTGAGGCACAGGAAATGCCGGTAAATATCCCTTTAGCAAATGGATCTATTAATAAAAGTATCACATTTAAACAGACAGAGTATTGTAAACTCCTCTAAACTCCACTGTTTTGAAGATGTCGGAAAACGTACGGCTTTACCTCTGACTGTTACAAACCGCTGACACGGGAGACTCCTTCCATAAATGTTAAATAAACATCTCTGTACAGAAAACTTCACATCAACGATTGCACATATTTTTAATTTGTCTATGTGGAGCGTCCGTGTAAATGAGCTGTTACTATAGAAACGATACCATATTAGAACGAGTGCATTAATATAAACCTGTGGTTTGCAGCTGCTATTATAGAAAGTTAATTAACACCTTCTGACCAATCAAAATCCAGAATTCAAATGGGCTGTGTAATAAAGTATACAAATAATTCCCCATTCTTATAGGTCCATGAGCGGCAGTCTTGAGACGAGGAGGTCGAACTTGTTTGGTGACTACTTCTTTGACTTCACTGACAGAAGTCAAGCTTGTAAGTTGTTGTATTTCATGCTTATTTGAATTATCGGTTCGTTATAACTAATTAAAAGTGTTATTTAATTTGAATGCTTAATTGAAGGTCAACTTCAGAAGTATACTTTGCATGAAAACCTACAAGAGGCAGAGGCTGGAGCATTTAGGTGACATGTTGAAAAATGTTGATACGGCTTCAAATGTAAGTATAATGCATTCATTTATATATATATATATATATATATATATATATATATATATATATATATATATATATATATATATACACACACACACACACACACAAACACTTTATAGCTATGCATCACATACATACTGTAATATTTACATACAGTGCCCTCCACTAATATTGGCACCCTTGGTCAATATGAGCAAAGAAATCTGTGAAAAATTGTCTTTATTGTTTAACGTTTTGATCTTTTGTTAAAAGAATTCACAAAAAATACTCCGCTCTGGATATCAAACAACTACACGACACAGGTTTATCAAAAAAAATATATCATTTTTAAATATAGGTGTGCCACAATTATTGGCACCCCTATGAATTCATATGAGAAAAATATATTTGAAGTATATTCCCATAGACATTTAAAATTTTTAGTACACTTGGGTGACTAGGAACAGGAAATTGTTCAAACTGGCTGCCTCTGCCAGAAAGCTTCAAATGGGCCATGGTTGGATATTCAATTAGGACAATGATCCAAAACATACATCAAAATCAACACAAAATGGTTTACTGACCACAAAATGAAGGTCCTGCCATGGCCATCCCAGTCCCCTGACTTTACCATAGAAAACCCGTGGGGTGAACTGAAGAGGACAGTCCACCAGCGTGGACCTCGAAGGATCTGGAGAGATTCTGTATGGAGGAATGGTCTCAGATCCCTTGCCATGTATTCTCCAACCTCATCAGGCATTATAGGAGAAGACTCCGAGCTGTTATTTGAGCAAAGGGAGGTACAGTGAGGGAAAAAAGTATTTGATCCCCTGCTGATTTTGTATGTTTACCCACTGACAAAGAAATGATCAGTCTATAACTTTAATGGTAGATTTATTTGAACAGTGAGAGACAGAATAACAACAAAAAAATCCAGAAAAACGCACATCAAAAATGTTATAAATTGATTTGCATTTTAATGAGGGAAATAAGTATTTGACCCCTCTGCAAAACATGACTTAGTACTTGGTTTAAAAACCCTTGTTGGCAATCACAGAGGTCAGACGTTTCTTGTAGTTGGCCACCAGGTTTGCACACATCTCAGGAGGGATTTTGTCCCACTCCTCTTTGCAGATCTTCTCCAAATCATTAAGGTTTCGAGGCTGACGTTTGGCAACTCGAACCTTCAGCTCTCTCCACAGATTTTCTATGGGATTAAGGTCTGGAGACTGCCTAGGTCACTCCAGGACCTTAATGTGCTTCTTCTTGAGCCACTCCTTTGTTGCCTTGGCCGTGTGTTTTGGGTCATTGTCATGCTGGAATATCCATCCACGACCCATTTTCAATGCCCTGGCTGAGGGAAGGAGGTTTTCACCCAAGATTTGACGGTACATGGCCCCGTCCATCGTCCCTTTGATGCGGTGAAGTTGTCCTGTCCCCTTAGCAGAAAAAAACCCCCAAAGCATAATGTTTCCACCTCCATGTTTGACGGTGGGGATGGTGTTCCAGGGGTCATAGGCAGCATTCCTCCTCCTCCAAACACGGCGAGTTGAGTTGATGCCAAAGAGCTCCATTTTGGTCTCATCTGACCTCAACGCTTTCACCCAGTTGTCCTCAGAATCATTCAGATGTTCATTGGCAAACTTCAGACGGGCATGTATATGTGTTTTCTTGAGCAGCGGACCTTGCGCGCGCTGCAGGATTTCAGTCCTTCACGGCGTAGTGTGTTACCAATTGTTTTCTTGGTGACTATGGTCCCAGCTGCCTTGAGATCATTGACAAGATCCTCCCGTGTAGTTCTGGGCTGATTCCTCACTGTTCTCATGATCAATGCAACTCCACGAGGTGAGATCTTGCATGGAGCCCCAGGCCGAGGGAGATTGACAGTTCTTTTGTGCTTCTTCCATTTGCGAATAATCGCACCAACTGTTGTCCCCTTCTCACCAAGCTGCTTGGCAATGGTCTTGTAGCCCATTCCAGACTTGTGTAGGTCTACAGTCTTGTCCCTGACATCCTTGGAGAGCTCTTTGGTCTTGGCCATGGTGGAGAGTTTGGAATATGACTGATTGATTGCTTCTGTGGACAGGTGTCTTTTATACAGGTAACAAACTGATATTAGGAGCACTCCCTTTAAGAGTGTGCTCCTAATCTCAGCTCGTTACCTGTATAAAAGACACCTGGGAGCCAGAAATCTTTCTGATTGAGAGGGGGTCAAATACTTTTTTCCCTCATTAAAATGCAAATTAATTTATAAAATTTTTGACATGCGTTTTTCTGGATTTTTTTGTTGTTATTCTGTCTCTCACTGTTCAAATACAACTACCATTAAAATTATAGACTGATCATTTCTTTGTCAGTGGGCAAACGTACAAAATCAGCAGGGGATCAAATACTTTTTTCCCTCACTGTAGCACAAAGTATTGACTAAAAGGGTACCAATAATTCATGCACACCTATTTTTAACAAAGATTTTTTTTTGATAAGCCTGTGTTTTGTTTGATAGCCATGAGAGTATTTTTGATATATTAAAAAAGATTAAAAGGTTAACCAAGGGTGCCATTATTAGTGGAGGGCACTGTATTTAAAAATTTTATGCCATTTATTTGACAAAATATCTATTTCAGGTAAACATAATATTTATATATTTAAGTAAAGTTGTATAGAAAGTAAGATTAAGGATATATAACTGCAAAAATGATCTTTGTAAATTAAGTACTGTTGTTTTTTTATTTACTTTTTAAATCATCTGTTCACGTTCAGTTAGAGCATTGCTAGGTAGCCCTAAAGTGCTTTAAATGTAAAAACATGGCAGTGACACATGTGAGGAGTAAGGTCTGGCGTTTACTTTCCTGTTAATGCAATGCTAATAAATTAGTTTTACAATCAAAATATATATTTTTATTTTATTTCAAAAGATATTCCTGATATTCTGTGTTATACATTTTCTCTTTTCCTTTTGGTTTGACCTCTCCTAGGTGAAGACACAATAACGGACGTGAAGCCATAATTAACACATTTTTTGGGTCATTCTGGATATCTTCGAGCTTCGCTGTCTTTCATATAATTAATTGTGAACGAGGATTATTATATTTATCTCTAAATCAAAGATTATAGACTGTCATATGAAATGTTTAGGGCCAAAAGTACAGATTTATTGTCTTTTTGCAGCACTTCCACAGAACACATAAATAATAGCTAATAAATTATTACATTAGCCTACACACATTTTTTTTATATAAAAATTTCATTATGCCATGTACTTGAAAGTTACCTGGATGGAGGTTATGAATATGAACTAGCTTCCATTGCTGCTGTACGTGTTATTGTTTCTTCTTCTTCTTCTTCTTCTTCTTCTTCTTTTGGCAATCTCAGAATATTTGAGAAGGTCTTGAAGAAACCATTTATGTTAGAACCTAAAATGTTAGCTAAGTGTGAGGTAAATCTGTTCTTTAAAAACAAAAACCCTGCAGATGTAATTAGGTCCTCTCACAGATATTTTTAATGTATTAATCAGTACTGCTCACATACAAGCTGACTGGAATCCAGCCATTGCAGTCCTGTTATTAAAAGTCATACACCTACTTCCATCATGTCATGGATGGATATCCAAAGTCCTGGAGAAACTTGTATATAAGCAGCTACTGTAAATAAATATCTTTAAAATGCACACAATATCTGATTTGGGATGTTGCCAAATTACAGGAGCCATTCTGAAAGTTTTAATGATATCATATCTGCTTGTCATATAATATTCATTGTCCTAGCTATTTGATCTTTGATCTTTGTTTTAATCTTATAACACAGTGCAGTTGATTTCTGGATGTGATTGGTCAGAAGGTGTTGATTAATTGTCTCTAACAGCAGCTCTGACAGTATTGCAGCTGCACAGGTTTATATTAATGCTCTCATTGATAAGGTGAAGTTTTCTCTAAGGAGACGTTTATTTTTAACACGTATGGAAGGAGTCTCCAGTGTTAGCGCTTTGTATCGTTCGGAGGTAAAGCTGTACTTTTAAGTTTTCCGACATCTTCAGGACAGAGGAATTTACATGTTTTTTGCAGTTTCTTGGTAATATGACAAACTGAGTGTTGTTTTTTTTTTACTTCAAGAGAGAGAAAAAGAGAAGTTGGTGAGGGAAAGACTGTTTATACAGTAGCTGCTATAACGTCAGTGAGAACACGAACTAACTTTGAAACACTGGATGGACAAAAAATATGACGTGTCGTTCTGTAATGAATTAAACATTGTAAGCACTGAGAAAATGCTCTGGTATAAAAGGGAATAAAGCACCTCTGGGTGTGGTGTTATTGTAAAACAACATTCGCTCCCTCTGTCATGCAACTCCTGTGATGATTATTTTCACTAGATGGCAGTACAGGTTAGTGAATGCACCCTTATTAAAAAACAACACCACCACACAATTACATTATATTATTTGTTGTGTTTAATGTCAGAATTGATCTTAAAATATTTTATGACATGCTTTAGTATCACATTCTCCCACAATATGTTGGACTTTGTCCTCAGATCTGTATGTTTATGAAATATTCCACATATGTAGATGATCTTTCAATAATAAATATACAGGCTAAATTGCCTGGCTGGTGTTTGCCTGTTATTCCATGGGAAATAAATGATAAATGAACTGATAAGTCATGAGTCACACCTATCGACACATGACAAACATGGTAAATTGAAGCATCTTCATTGCTCCTTGGTGTAGATTCTACAAGTCTCTGGAACTGTATTGGAAGTACAATTTAACGTGGTAAATTGAAGCACCATTCTTCCAAAAGATTTTCCTTCAGCTTGGGTTTTGATGATGGAGGTGGAGAGGGCTGTCTAAAAATTTCGCATAGCTTTTCAATAGGGTTGAGAGCTTTTGATTGTGAAGGCCATAGCATCATTTTCATTCTCATTGAAACCATGCAGTGAGCCCTTGTGCCCTCTAGATGGAGGCGGGGTCATCCTGGAAGCGACCATGCCCATCATTACAGTATAAAGATGACCAGTCAGAAGAACTTTGTATTGATTTGTACCAATGTCTTACGATAAGAGGACAAGTGGCACCAAACTACAACAGTGGGTTTTTTCCCCCTTTATTTTGTCACCTGTCTGTAGGTTTATCCACAAACCAGTCACATATTGTGCAGTGAACTGTGTAGAAATACCCTTTAAGCATTTCTAATCCGTCATAGTATGCTACATTACAGCCAAACATTACAATATTAAGGCTCTTGCCTTTGGGCATCTTTCAATAAGATTCAGTAAGTTGCACAGCAAAGACTCGATTCATGGCTGAATAATTGGTTAAATTATTAAACCGCAATAAATTGTGGTATACCACCAGCAGAGCGCTCACTAACTAACGCCTAAAGCGAGATTTGGTATGAATTTGCCTGTGCAGCTGGTGAGGTTAATGAGCTGTAGAGAGAGGAAAGAGCTGCAGCAGAGTGTGTGACTACGAGTACATGGTTGTCACACTGACAGCCATATTACACACAGAAACAGCAAACCATCTCCATGTTAGATTTCGTAGCTTCAAATAAAACAGGACGGACATTACTGTCTCACTAAGGCAGTCTGATTACTCCATGCTTTCCTCAGGACACTTCATCATGTAACAAATAAGCTTTCAAAAACGTTCTGAGTAGTTTGTGTTAGTGTTATCAGTGGTGACTCAACACTTGAAGTTTTGGGCTGCTGAAGGTTTCTGGAAGTCCCAGTACTTCTAAGCTAACACTGTTGGGTACTTGTTTGATTGCGCTAGACATGATCTAAGTCTAATAATAAACAGATTAAAAGAGGGGTTGTATTTAACAAAGAAAAAGATATAATCATTGACGTGGAGACGTTTTCTGTAAGGAGATGTTGATTTAACATTTATGGAAGAAGTCTTTACAGGAGTTACTTTACAAGCTGTGTTTTTCATCTTATTTACTAAGAAACTGCAGGAACATCTTGATAGCTGCTATAATGTAAGCGATAACAGGAACAGACTTGTTACTTGGATGTTCCACAATATTAAATGTAACCATAAACAGTTCATTTGTCGTATTGTTGTTGTTATTTTTGTTGTTTTTTTTAGGAAAATAATCGACTTCACAGTTACCGATTATTAGTTACTTATTTACTGCATGAGGTAACATTAACCATAAACTTCAGCTTTAATAACCTGTAAGTAAAGTTTACAAAGTTAATATGTACTTTTTGATGTTTGTTGAAATGTTAACTACATATGCATTAAATAATATTTACTCCCATTCAAAAAAAATTCCACACAAATTAACAGGAATTATGTTAGGCGCCTTGAACTCCTGTGTAAATATTGGCATCCACCACCTCACTTGCGAAATTCTCTTCCACAAACACACTAATTAAAGCACTATTTCAAATAAGTCAACAAGGACTTCTTATTACTCGTAAATTGCATAAATATTGTTTAATGCATGTGTGTTTTGTTTGGCTTATTTCGCTAATTATATAGTCAACATTCATTCGTTAAAATGAATTACAAGCTATTAACATTACTTGTATTAATTCTGATGTTTTTGGTTTTGGTAATGTTAACTAATGCAGTAATTACTGTTTGTTTAGGAAATGTTAATGTACAGCGTCACTGTTTCTACCTCAAAGTTGTAGAAAACAACTATTAGCCTACTATTGTTATTAGTAACATTCAAAAATTATTATTATTATTATGAATACTACTACTACTACTACTACTACTAATAATAATAATAATAATAATGAATTGGTTGCCATGGTAACAGCCATAATAAATTAGTTTCAGTTTCTATATGTTCTGGAAAATAAACCAACAGCTGCTATTTCCACTAAGGAACAATGCTGCAAAATTATTAAGTCATTATACAATAAAAGCAAATGTCCTTATCTCACATCGCATAAAGCAATTAACATGTGTAATATCCTCAAAACTTTGATTACTGCATACTCAGCTCATTCACGGGGGAAAAATATCCTTGAATGGGAGTCCAGATCAGAACAGACTGTCCCTTTTCACCTGTAATTTTTTTTTTTTTTTTACAATGACAAACAGGAAGTAAAGCAGGGAATGCACCTAATGCAATGTGTGTGTGTGTGTGTGTGTGTGTGTGCGTGCGTGTGTGTGTGCGTGTGTGTGTGCGTGTGTGTGTGTGTGTGTGTTTGTGATTGATACATTTGGCACAAGTTGTCCTGAAACACTGGTGTGTCCATAACATCCTATCTGAAATCAGACACTAATCAGTACGCAAGAAAGCAAAAAAAGCTGATTTGAGATCAGCAGCCGGGCGACACTGTAATTCACCTTCCTCCTGTCTGGAACAAGGCCAGCAGTAATGAGGCAGAGCATGAGGGCGTGGGCGATAAAACAGGCAAAACAGCAATATCTTTGTGTTCCGGCCATCTTTCACAGAGTGAGACACAACAGGACACCAAGATTTAAGACCAAACACGGGTCATAAATAAGTGTTTATTTTCTTTTTTCTTCTTCTTCTTCTTCTTCTTTAAGAGCTATACTACACACAGCACTATTCAGTGTAGCTAAGGACTGTGTTAAAATACTTTTACACATCACAATATACTGCTCTCTCTCAGTGCATTTTTTCGCTTGTTCCACACGACAGCAGAGAACATCAATCATTTCTTCTTGAATTTCCCTTCATTTCTTTTTAGATAAGACACTGGAAAACAGGTCAAAGATTAAATAGTACAATGTAAACATCTTCTGATAAATGAATTTTGTAAAATTATTAAAAAAAAATAAAAAAACAAGGGACAATACAAAAATTAAAACAAAGTGGCATCAGCTACATACGTTCCTGATCTCTGTGTAGATGACTGACCTCAGAGCCTGTTTTTTTGTTTTTTGTTTTTTTGTAATCATTATTTTCAAGGTAACTATGATGTACCTGCTACATTTACTGAGTAATCACGATGGTGTATAACCATTATATAACAATATATAACAATAAAACATCTCATTTACCCGCTGCCAGCAGCCAAAGTCTCTGAGGCCCACACCCACAGCAATCACGTCTGATAGGTATGCAGGTACACAGAACAGGAAAGTCTGTTTTGTTTTGTTTGACTCGGCCAATTGTATTAGACGTGGACAGAGCTATGTATACGGGTTTGAATACAGAAGGTTTTTGGAAAGGTTCCTAATTTCGTGAGTGGTCAGTGTGTAATCAAAAATTGAGAGCTAATGGTATTATTGGAAGTACATCGAAGAGGAAACAGCTTCAGATAGTAAACGCTTTGTCTACTGAGTCCATGCATAATTCGTTATCATTCCGAGATAATGGGATATTAATAAAGAGAATGATTTTTCATTCCCATTATGGGAGGTAGGACAGGCCTATTCACAACTCTGACTCACAGCTTGTTTGCAGCTATTCAAAGACAACGGCTAGAGAGCATGGCCGGGTTTAAAAACACACGTCGCGCAAAAATAAAATGCAGGGCCAAGCTTCAGAAAGAAACTCAAAAACTCTATATATTCATGGGAAACACATGAGGGCAATTTCACACCTGGATTTTTTCCTTTAAAAATGGGGTAAAGATTATAGGTTAGATTTGCTCTTTTTTTTGTTTTTCTAATTCGCTTTGTAAAAGGCAATAGATTAAATTTTTAAATAGATTGCCTCCAAAATTTCAAAAGTCACATTACAAGTAATTCTGCAATTTAAAACAGGAACATGAGGGAGGAGCTCCTGTTTATACAAGCCAGGTTTGTATGTTATCGCTGCCAGCCTGGGTTTATAAGGAACCATCAGATCTAATGTTGTTTGCATATTCTATCAAAGAAACCTGCAGCAACTGCAGTTAATCAGCAACATTAAGCTTGGTTTATGCCTGATTTCAGCCAAAAAAATATATATTGTGGGTGCATTTCCTGAATGTGAAGCATTGAGAAATTTCAAATATTGTCCGTGCAAAACCGTGAACACAAATGCTACATTTAAGCCATTCCTATGTAACATGCACATCGCAGTTTTTACAATCAAAATTGACAAAGGTAAGCCACAAAGATGGACCATCCGTATGCATTCTCACTTACACACACACACACACACACACACACACACTCACAAACACACAGAGCTTCCATACAACAGCTAAGAGCACTAGTGATCCAGGAGGCTAAACAGCATACATTTCCAACTTCATGCCTATTTATTCACAATGGAACAGTCAGGTGTTATATGGAATATCCTTCAATCCGGCCACACAATAACTTGGCCTTGGTGTACTTCATATTTAATGTTCAACACAAACTGAACAGATGCTCTACTGACTCAGCGTCCCTCCGCAGCTTCACCGCCGGCCACAGAAGCAGCAATCTTCAAAGCAATACCTGACTACTAGCAACATAGTCTGTAAAATAAAAATTAAAAAAACAAAACAAAAACACTGAATAAAATGAGGTACCAGACCAGCTCATACCCATCGACTGCACCATAATCTGCATTTTAAACACTTGGGTTTCACATAATGAACATTGAGCTAATAAAATGTATAAAAGATAACCATTCTGGGATGTTATTGAGTGACCAGTGCCTTCGAAGCAGCACTTCTACCACCGCTGTGCCTCCGTTTTGTGAACGACACCACCAAAAACATCAGTAACTGCATGTTGTATGGAACTTATCCTACTTTTTTTTCTCCAAAAACTAGAGTAAATCTATAACAACTATAACAACTGCTCAGGAACAGCAGAAGAGTCCTCCTGATTCTCAAACAACGAAGCATTGTCCATGTCCTATAAACTTTGCCTTATACAAGTTCTGAGTGTGTTTTCTTCTTGCTGTCACATGACCAGTCCAGACTGGAGCCCGACGCCTCAGTCCTTCGACTCGCAGCACTGTCCACAAAGTACTTCTCGTGCTTGTCTAGATACGTCGGCCGCTGCGGGAGCAGGAAATAGTGCGTAGTGCTGGCCTTCCTGCCATTTTCCATGATGGGTAAAATGCACGGGGAACCCTCGCTGTTCTGTCTCTGCAGACCTCGGCTCACGTATTTGGGGTCTGGGGCAAAGCTTTGCGTGGGAGGCATGATCCCGTTGAGGTAAATGGGGAGGCTCTTGGGGCTCGGCGCACGGGGCACGCTGCTGGACAGAGGTTCTCTAGGGGGTACTTTGGGAGGTCGGTCATCATCGCTGCACATCCCAGCGGTGACCTCTGCTGACCAGCGGCGGTGGTCGCCGGTCTTGACGGGCCGCGGGGGAATGGGGACCCGAGGAGGGACTTCAGGTTTGTCCAGGTCATGGGTGTTCCGGTGATGACAGGACAGGCGAAGGGCTGAGGGTTTATTGTAGGAGCCTGCGGGGCCTGAATGGGAGCGCCGGAGCTTGCGATGGGTTCGCTCCTGCTGCTGCAGACATGTCGCTTTTTGCTGATGCTGTTTGTGTTGTTCTGGTTCCCTTTGTTGCGGAAGAAGGCTTTCCTGGGACTCGTGTTCATGCTTTTTCTTTGTCTGCTGCTGTTGCTGCTTTTGATGGGGTACTGGCCCTTCAAAATAGGCATAATTGATTTGTCCGCATTCCCTAAAACTCCGTCGACTGTGCATACCATAACGGAAGTGGGAAGGTTTCGGACAAGAACCGGATACCAAACAACGACTGTCGTCTCCAGCAATGAACTCGACCTCGTTGTCCACAGTCTGGTCAAGAGATAAGTCCACAGAGTAAGGGATTGGGGGAAGAGGTTTCGCTGCCCGGCTAGGCGTCTGAGGAGGTGAGATACGGTCGGATACAGAGAGACGTTGCAAGCCAGGGACCACCTGGTCATCTTCGACGGGGCTGGGGGTGTGAGTGACAAACGTGGAGGAGATGCAGAGCTGTGTGGGTCGGGACTTTTTGGGAGGCAACGGCTGGGCTCCGGGACTTTGCAGGGAATAGGAATGGACTCTGTGTTCTGTACAAAGAAGAAAAAAGACAGTCAGTAAGGACATACAAACCATAAAACTATCTGTCTTTATAACTGAATTGCACAGGTAGAAAGATTTGGCTTACTGTCTCCTGCTAAGAACGATGGCACCTGTTGCCTGGATTGGACATTGCAATTTACAGAGGCATCGACACTGAAGTAGAAGCTGAAAGGTGAAAAACGGAAGACCATTTCACTTTTTCACACAGTTGTTTCAAACAACCAGTGCTGTTTGTCTGAGGTTATCAGAGAAAGTTCAGAGCCAAACAAAACTAATCCATCTTCAAGGTTCACCTTACAATAACATGTCGGCGGCCCATTGTAACACTCACTTGTCAAGATCATGGTCGTATTTCCAGGAGGACTTGGCTTTGGACATGCTATGGCATTGACTGCTATGCAGGAAAAGGCTTTGTGGGGGTAAACAAATCTCCTGGGCAGTCAAGCCTGCAATGGACATGCTCCAGCTGCAATCGAGTCGCATTCAAGCCAGGAAGCACTCACTAAAGCCGTGAGCCACCAAGCTGATGTGCTGTACCTGAAAACACAGCCATGGAGGGAAGAACATGACTTATTTTGTAGATGAATATTTAGCAGGCCACCTCAGAGTATTAAAAATTTTTTATGACATAAATCAATACAGTTTGAAAGGACCGGCTGATGTATCCTTTTCATTTCCTGTTATTTGAGATCTTTTGTGAATTGTAGTGGATTCTATCAAACTGTTAAGAAAGAAATCATCTGTTTTTCAGGTCTAAGGCGAGATGCGTAGCTTTATCTCTCGGTTTGAGTTATGACCGGTCAACCCAGGGCCATCGGTGAGGACACCAACTCCCATTTTCCTCTTTTCTTTCTGTTTATTTATATTCAGTAATGCAGTCAGCCTTCCCTGACACCAACTGTAGCTCTGCCTTCATTGCCTTGTGCAGTGGACCTGCTCGAGGTCTTTCAGAAAAGAAAAACTGAGCAATGTTCCTCCAGCTCCACCAGCTGTGGCATGACAAACGTTCGCCTTTACAGGACTTATGTGGATTGACAAGAGCGCGCACTTTTCCAGAGGAGTCACAGGAATTTCAGCACAGCTTCATTACACTACACTATGCTGAATAAAACCTAATGCTAATATTTTTCTTTAAGCCAGTGTTGCATGATTCCAAGCTATGAGAGCTGTTCGCGATGTGTTTATATTGACAAGTTTCCATTAAGCCACAGCAGGTTACAACTTGAGAGTATTTATATAAAGTACCAGCTTTGCCTAATGAATTGCCTCTACATAGGCCTACATTTATGGGCCGTGAGTGTTAACCCTCAGTAGGGTTTGTCGGTATGTAAAAATTAAAAAACCAGATTTAAAAGACCAGAAAATGACTTATTAGTGCATGACAAGCCATATACGGTATAGTTTAAACAAAATATCAGCCTTATGATTTTAAAATATTTAAGACATTTATGCAAATTAGTTGCATAAGGCTTTTTATTGCTGACGGCACTGCGGTCTCAGTTCGCTATGTTTACGTAGACATATCAAGTACACGCTCTGAGGTACTTTACACAGTAACCTTATCTAATACACCTTCCGAGCTATGAACCTATGAGAGCATCACCTGAAGAGCACAGAGGCAAGCTTTACTGTGGTGTCCTTCTCCAAGTCCGCATGCATTACACAGTTACATACGATCTATTAACATTTTCTTACAGCGCTGATGAATATTCGAATCTGATCTTGTTCTAATATGTTATCGTTTCCATGGTAACAGCTTGTTCACAGGGGCCCACACAAGGCCAAAAAAAAATAAATAAACAGATTACAAAAGATGTATTGTTACCTAACAAAGAAACATATAATCGTTGATATGGTGAAGCTTTCTGTTATGATATGTTTATTTAGAGTTTTTGGAAGGAGTCTCCAATATCAGCACTTTGTAACAGTCAGTCTATACGTTTTTTCCCCCCAGCTTCTTGATAACAAACATAACTGCTTTTATTTTTTTGTCTTATTAACTTGAGAGAGGGCGAGAGAAAAGAGAGGCTGGTGAGGGAACGACTGTTTATATCTGCTACAACGTAACTGAGAACAGGAACTAACTTATTTTGCAGACAACATTAAACCTAACTCTAAATGGATAAAAAAGCATGATGTGTCATTCTTTAATAAGCTAATAATGGTAACCGTTGGCAGATCGCTGAGATATGTTGTATTATATAGCATCACACCACCCCAGCATGGATTGTTTTCCTATCACTGCATGCCCTGATATGCTTTGTTCATTATATACACATATACATCTGAACACAGTACTGTAAGTGTACTGCCTTTGGACCAGGGAACATGGAACATGTGGGTATAAATCCAATCATTGTAGTTAAAACTACTGTGAAGGTATTCCATAATCTCATCTCAAAAAAATAAAACACAAGTATGAAAATTCCCATCTGCATCCTTCATATCTCTAACAGTGTACACAATCGCTCCTTGCAGTGCAACCTGATCCGTGATAATGAAGCCCATGGGGCGAAAGCTTCCTCTCGCAACAGGTGCAAGGCATACCAGGCTGGCCGTGGTCACTACGCACATTTCTCTGCCGTATTTATGGGCAGCGGAAGCCAGTGCTGTTGTGATTTTCTGGTATTATGAGACAACAAGCTTCTACAGGAAACGCAAAGAACCAGTCTAAAGGCTTTGGGGTGCAAACTGCAACTTTTACGTGTAAACTTGTAAGAACAGGATGTTAAACCTAAACCATGCAACATTTAAACTAATGTTACGACTAACAGGTTGTAGTTGTGTACTATTCCTTCACTTCTATCTGTACTTTCGGAAACAAGCCTGAAATACAATTTCCGTTCATGGTGTCACGTTTGTTCATCGGTGAAATCTGAAATTCTGAAGGGATGAGCGCCGCATCATCGTGAAAACCTTGCGTTTAAACTAAACTATTAACCGTTATCAGATTTGAAGCTGTTTATAAGGGAACTGTTTCCTGTTTTTAATCGTTTAAATTCGCAGTGCTCTTATAGCTAAGCTTTGTTGTGCTAACTTTTTAGCCATGTTTTTTTTTCCGTTTCAGTGTGATTAAATAAAAGTTACATTTGACGATATATATAACTGTAGTAGCCTGAATAAATACATCATTTATTATAAGACAGAAACCCGAGTTACATTCACTTAATCCGAATTATTATTTTTATTAGGTTATTAGGTTAAAGCACAGGGGAACTCTGACAATATAGCAAACATATAAATAAAAATATTAGATATTTTTAAATAATAATAATAATAATAATAATAATAATAATATTTTATATTTAACTAATATTTAATATTGCAAAAAGAAATTTATTTAAAAAGGAACAAGAGGGAAATTTCACTTATCACTGTAGTACACTGTGACATTGTTGATACTGACGATACCCCCGCCCCCTTCCCCCCGACACACCCACCCACCCACCCACATACGCACACGCACAGGCACACATACATTTTCTCTCTTTACAACTTTAGCCGCGGCTTCCAAGCAACCGGACCCGCTCTACTTGCGCGTCAACAAGCGCATGTGAGCGCGCACATGCGCGCCTGCGTCTAGCCCACAATAATAATAATAATAATAATAATAATAATAATAATAATAATAATAATAATAAGCTTCCGCAAACGGCCCAGTGACACTTCTGGAAAAGTGCGCGTTCCTGGCAGTGGCGCGAGGGCTCGAGTCGTGCGACATTGCAGTGCGCTAGAAAGTCTGTAAGAGCGCGTAACCGTCATAGCCTACACAGTGCGCGTGTGTAGTGCGCGTGGACGCTATTTGGAACCGGGCCCTGAATGTTTAATATGATGACATCGAAGTGGGAGAGTTTCTTCAGCGTGGACTGGACGACGGTTTAAAATAAAGGGAAGTGTGCAAGAGAAATGTGGAACAGTAAATTCAACTCAATGAATAATAATAAAAAAAACATTTTATAACATACGTATATATATATATATATATATATATATATATATATATATATATATATATATATATATATATAAGTAGCCTAGAAATAAAACACTTTAAAAAGCGGATGTATCTTAAATCTGGACCTGGAAGCCTATGTGGCATCATCATCATCATCATCATCACACACACACACACACACACACACACAAATCTGACTAGTCGTAAACGTGCGTAAATTTGTAAAAGGTTAATAGGTAGTATATTACGCTATATAAAAACATTGAAGTATCATAAATGGCGAAGTTGTTAGATTGTAAAACACCATGATACATTTAGCATCTTTAAATTAAAAACAAAAATCTGATTATTATCTGACTATTATCTGGTTATCATCTTGTCTGGTCATTAAAGCATTAATAGACCGATTAATCGATATTAAGCTTGCTCTCTCTCTCTCTCTCTCTCTCTCTCTCTCTCTCTCTATATATATATATATATATATATATATATTTAGTGTTGATTAAATAAATCTGTGAACCATGGATAAACAGTGTCTATTATGGCCTGTTTATTTGCTGTAGCCTGTTAAAGAATGTGTCTTGTCTTCGTTACACCAGAAATGGAGAACAAACATGAGTCTTTCTAAAGGTGCACAGTCAGAGTCAGACAATCTGATAAGCACACTGCCTACATCATCACGCCAAGGAGAAGACGCAATCACAACACACATGTGAGATGAGAAGAGAGATGAGAAGAAGAGAGATGAGATATGAGAAGAAGAGAGATGAGATGAGGAGAGAGATGAGAAGAAGAGAGAAGAGATATGAGAAGAAGAGAGATGAGAAGAAGAGAGATGAGATGAGAAGAGAGATGCACTTTAAACTCACCTTCAGCTCCGTAAAGGCTACACTGTAGGTCACCAGAATTACATGGTACACAGAGTTAACGCATGCTGCTTGTAAAGATCCTGTTGGTGCGTGCGCGTGTTCCTGTGTGTGTGTGTATGTGTGTGTGCCTCAGTTAGCGCTGGGACGCGAGAAATAAGCGCAGGCATTCACAGGCCTGTTGCGACACTTACACAAGGACTCAATACAACGCTTCCTCTGTGCGCTGCTCTTTTTAAGCACTATCAGTGCTAGGACATGCTGACTCCGCCCCCTAATGCCTCTTAAAGCTACAGCACATGCTTTGCAGCATGGAATGTTGCATCCATTAATTAGCCTGCATGTACTGTATACTATATGCTCAAACGTTTGTGGACACCTGACCATCATCTGACCTATATGTGCTTGTTGAACATCCTAACTGTTATAACGCACTCCACTCTGTTCTGGGAAAGCTTTCCACCAGATTTTGGAGTGTGGCTGTGAGGATTTGTGTTTATTAGGCTACAAGAGCATTAGTGAGGAAGTCAGGCACTGATGTCGGGATGTCGAGAAGGTCTGGGGTGAAGTCGGCGTTCCAGTTCATCTCAAAGGTGGTCAGTGGGGTTGAGGTCAGGGCTCTGTGCAGCACACTCAATTTCAATTCTTCCACTGTTTTCCAACCGTAACACACCATGTCTTCATGGAGCTTGCTTTGCGCAGATTTGGGCCTCTTGGTTCCAGTGATGGGAAATTGTAATCCTACATCATACAAGTACATTCTATACTATTGTGTGCTTACAATTTGGTGGCAACCGTTTGGAGAAGAACCATCCATCCATCCATCTATCTTCTACCGCTTACTCCTTTTCAGGGTCACGGGGAACCTGGAGCCTATCCCACTCAGCATCGGGCACAAGGCGGGGTACACCCTGGACAGGGTGCCAGTCCATCGCAGGGCACAATCACATACACACTCACACACCCATTCATACACTACGGACACGCCAATCAGCCTACCATGCATGTCTTTGGACTGGGGGAGGAAACCGGGAGTACCCGGAGGAAACCCCCGCAGCACGGGGAGAACTGGAGAAGAACCATAATATTTTAAAAAACAACAACAAAAAAAACTCAGATTGGTTTCATTTTTAACACAGGCCATTTCTGCCTGAAAATAAATGAGGTGGAAGACTGATGTAATAAACGTGACAGCCCTTCTACAGTGGAAACAATGGATGAAATCAAGATGCATTTATAATGCCACGTGTGAATGGCTATGCTTCTCGGTTGTCCACTTGTTATCTGGTCACTTTGGATGCATGTTAATTCCAGGTGTGAATGGTTTTATGGACCCCTGACCATCAACCCCATATGCAGTTCTTCCTCAAACTCTTGCCACAAATTTAGAAGCAAACAATTGTATAAAACATCTTTGTACGCTGTAGCGTTACAATTTCCCTTCAGTGGAACTAAGAGGCTCAAACACTGTTCCAGCATGACGATGCACCTGTGCACAAAGCGAGCTCCATGAAGACGTGGTGTGTTAAGGTTGGAAGAAGTTGGAAGATCTCAAGTGTCCTGCACAGAGCCCTGACCTCAACCCAATTGAACACCTTTGTCATGAACTGGAACTGCAGCCTCCTCACAATCACAACATCAGCCCCTGACCTCAACCTCACTAACGCTCTTGTATCTGAATGAACACAAATCCCCACAGCGACACTCCAAAATCTAGTGGAAAGCCTTCCTAGAAGACTTGAAGATAACTCTATAATGGGAGGTTCAACAAGTACATATGGGTGTGATCGGTCAGGTGTCCACATACTTTTGGAAATATAGTGTAAGTGAGAACAGGAACTAGCTTGATGTTCCACAACATTCATAAATGTTGTAAATGTAAACATATAAAAAGTATGATAAAAATGTGATTTGTTTTAAATTAATTGAACAAATTGTTGTGGTTAAGAGGAATAACACACTTGTGGACATGCTGTTATAGGAAAATAATCAACATCAGGGTGGTAAGAGTAACCATGCTTCATCACACCACCATGTTGTTTTGTTTTATAACAGCAACACGTAATGTTTTATTCCTTACCTATGTTATGTATCAATAAATTGGAGTACACATTCTATTAGCTAATTCTGATTTAGCAAATTCTTCATCTATCATAATCTATGTAATAATAACTGTCAGGCTGGTTTGCCATGCAGATGTGCCAAAGTTCTTAATGCTACACGGCTATAGATACTACAGTTAGTCCACTTTGTTAAATCTGATGTTCAGGTTGGTGTTTGGATTTTAAAAAGAACTTTGACAGTTTAATGCCAAACATGCCATGTTCCCCCATGTAATTAAAACTTTCCCTCTCTTTTATTAGCTTGCCTTTAACAACCCTGTGTTAAGAGGCTCCATGATGAGTTTGCTAAACACAAGCATCTAGAAGAACTTTTTCTTGTGGATGAAAAAAACAAGATATCTTACAGTATGATGTTCCAGAACAAGAGTTGGAAGTGGATGGAAAAAAAATATTAAAACACCCACGAGACCTGTTTGAAGATGGCAGGAAGAGCAATGGGAGTGGGAGGCAGACGTGGAGATGGCTCCATGTCTGATAAGAGAGTGTACTCATCAAACACACAAAGACACACACTATCAGCAGTTTGTTTGTTGTATCCTGCCCAAATCATCTGGTAGCTTTTTTGTCATTTGCACGTAGGTTGTGTAACCTGAGTGGGGCTGTTGGTTGGTATGACAGGTTCAGATATTGAATGTAATATCTCTGTAGCATCAGATTCAATCGAGGCATAACAACAAGATCGGAAAAGCCGATAACGAGACAGCTCGGTCCAACCACAGTGACTTTTTTTTAGAGATTGTGTTTACTCGATGCCGTAACAAAAGGTGCACGAATTAAACAGCCATGGAAAGGTTTTTCCTGTTCTGATTAGTGTCAAATGAAGGGTTTATCAGCAGTTTACCTTGAAATAGATTCTTGGAAACAGGTTGCACGAGAGTTGAAGAGTCACAGAGTCCGACAAAACCAAATAAAGCAGTGACATGATGGGAGTGCTGAACAAGCACACAGTCACAATGTCCCACATTGAAAAGCAGCATAAGGGCTTAAGCAAACACGGGCTATGAAAAGGAAAGACAGCAGGAACAAAATGTACTTGTGCTACACTGTTACAAATCCCCACGCCTGGCCTTGGCCCCTAAAACCAAACAGACTTATCATAAGATATTTGGCCGGGGACGAGGAAGGCTTTGCAGCTAATCCCCTTTTATAATTTTGGGTGCATTTTTCACATTCCCTCAAGCCAGTCATGGCCAGCAGGAGAACGGAGAGCCTGTCGCTCTTCGGCTGTGTGTTTGCAGAGCAGGAGAGTTCCGTGGTAAGCCAGTGCAAAAGCGTATGAACTTGCTTGCATATAAAGTATGGTGTAAAGTACATTTTGTTTTCTGCAGGCATGTGTGCATTTTTCTGAGCATGCACCCGACTGCTTTTTACTTTGTGCTTGCAAAATTGCTTTTTAACTAATTTTGCAAACAATCCCTTTCACATTTTTAGGTTTTGCTTCATTCTGCTTTTCTCCCTACATTACTTTATATTCAGGTAAAGAAATAAAAGAAAGGTGCAAAAAAAAAAAAAAAAAGACAAGAAAAGAAAAGCTTGATGCAAGCACAGATTGCCTCGTGTTGAAAGAAACCCAGCCGTGAACTTTCCTCTCCTGCTAGAACCCTCCCTCGTTCTTTCTTGCCAAGCTCCCGCCTCACACACACACACACACACACACACACAAACACACGCACACACACACACACTCCATGGGTGATGTGATGTCACCACACACACAGATTCAGAAGGAAGTGCCTTATAAAGGCAGGCAGTGCTGAAGAAGCAAGAGTGAAAGCAGGACACCAGACTAAAACCTACCTTTTGGCATCTAACCAAAACATGAATCATACACTTACATTGTGTTTTTCTGGATCGTATTAAGCAGGTATTAACTGGCTCTTCGTGATTTGAATTTACATAAGTTATGTCCTTGTAAAAAATTTTTTTTCCAAATGCTATTCAAATTTTTCTGCACTTCCTTCTTGTTTAAACATCTCAAACCAAAACCTTGAGCTACCCCTTTACAAGTTTTGACCCCTGAACCTGAAGGGACTTTCCTGTCCTTGGGACACACTTCACCAAACATGTGTATGACACATAGGCACAAGATGGTAAGATTCCAACAGGAAGGGTGTGTCCACGCTGAGGGGAAGGACGTGAATCATCATCTCGAGGTTACCAGGTCGCGAAACCTCCACCTGCTGATGTAAGCTCATCGTAGCCGGTCCTTAACAGCAGGTATAAAAGTTCAAGCCGTGAGATTACACTAGCCAGCTATACGTCACACAACATCGTTAAGCTGGAGGAAGAGAAATTTTATAACGGCTTTTTTAGGAAGCGCGTTATTGTTGCTATAGTAACAGCTCATTCACTGGGACTTACTGCACATAAACAGTACTAAAAACAATGCTGGGATCATCAGTATGGTGAGCATTTATGGAAGGAGTCTCCAGTGTCAGTGTACAGAGATAACTTTAACTTCCAGAGACGTTTACACTTTTTGCAGTTTCTCTGTACCATTACCAGCTGCAACAGTTAAAAAGTATGATAAAAAGTAAGTGTCACGCTTTAATTAATAATAATGAAAAAAGAATCATTGGTATATCAATGTAGTGTAGGAGGAATCCACTCCAGTGTAGGTAACAGTGACTCCGTTTCATCACCGATTCATTTCCTGAGTGTTTTAACCCTTTCATTGAAGACTCATGTTTGGTAGGTACGAACTCAGACGTCACAGCAGTGGGAATGTTTACAATTTAGAAAAAATAGTGTCAAGTAAAAAGACTGAATATAGTAAAATAATAAGGATCAATGGCATTACTAATAGCTGTAAGATATACAAGGGATAAATGTATATAAACTGCATGTTGCGCTAATTTAGTCTGCTGTACCACATCTGGCTAGAATGCTAAGCGGCCAGAACTAACAGCTGTCGAAAGAATGGTGACAAATCAGTTCAATACGCCAGGAGAGCTCATATTCTTGTGTTTAGTCAATGCTGTGGGGAACTGGGAATGTCTCAGAGACAGCCATATGGTTTGAGGCAACACACTCACACACACACATTCACTCCAACATGTCCACACACACTCTGTCTGTCTTTCTCAGCCATGGAGACATGACACAAATCCAAGCACCCACAGGCATGAAAATGTAAATATTACCATATTACTACAGTGGGAATGATTACACGAAGTTTACTCAGCCTCTTCTTCTGCCCACCTCTACTATTAATCATTTCCTCAGTTACTATAATAGGTCTGATTTTCCTGGAAATTCTTTATGAATTACACACGGATACCTACATGCCGGCACAAGCGGGAGGAGACAGAGCCTGGGGGCGGCGTGGGTGTGAGGGTCATCGTGGCCAAGCGGGTGGGGCGTGAATGCTTGATCTGATGATTATGTCACAGGATGGGCTGAAGCTGCATGACATGTAATTTCACCAAAGCGCTGCTGAATTCTGGATTATGATTGGTCGGAAGGGATTGATTAACAACAGCAGCAGCAGTTATCGTTTCTAAAGTAACAGCTCATTGGCAGGGACTTGTACATCCGGTAACAACGCACGGTTTACAAAATGCACATAATCGTTAATGCAGTGAAGTTTTTGGTAAGGACATTTTAATTTTTTTTATTGAACGTTTATGGAAGGAGTCTCCAGTGTCAGCACTTTGGAACAGTCAGAGGTGAAGCTGTAACTTTTCAGACATCTACAGGACAGAGGAGTTTCCGCTTTGTTACGTGACAGGCCGTGTCCTTTGACATGATATATTCAAAAGAGAGAAAAATAAGAGAGGTTGCTCTTATTGAGAACAGGAACGAACTTGTTTCATAACAATGAATGTAACTATAAACAGATTAAATAGGACGTGTTGTTTTTTAGTAATTAATTATTTTTTTTAAATGGTTAGTGTTGGTAAATTGCTGTGGTATTAGAGGAATAAAACACCTCAGCACTGCCTTGGTTTTAACACTAACTCATCACACCACCACGTGGTTGATTATTTCCCCATAACAACACAACATGTAATGTTTTATTCCTTACATACAGGAATGTCAGAATATTTTCTTACTTGTTTTCTTTTCCGGCCTCATATCTCTGTAAAATGAACTAAATAATATGCTAAAATAGTAAATAATACTAAATAATAATGCTAATATGCAAAAATGTTCTGGCGATATGACAAAAATATCATATCAGGACACTTGAGGACACTGAGGATACTTTTCTTTAATGCCTACAAAGACGAAGAAGATTAAGGTGTTTTTTTTTATTCTGTCAAATCAGTTGCATCCATTCCATACCATTTAATTTGTAATTATTAAAAACATTTTTTAAAAATACATCACCATACCAAAGATCTGAGATATCAAAAAGTGTATCATGTAAACATTTATCACGATATTGATACTATATCGATATATCACCCAGTCCTGCATGGTTGAACTGTTTTACTGTCCTGGTTATTAGTGTGTGTGTGTGCGTTTGTGTGTGTGTGGAGGTCAGTCTGCCAGATTGTAAACACGTGCATCTGCCATGTCAGCTTTCCAGACAGAACTGCATGGAGAGAGGCTGAAAAACGCAACCGCTGTGGGCTAATCAGGAATGTCCTCACACAATTAAGCTGCTTATTTTCATGGTTCAAAGCCAAGCACAGGATAAAGGGTGAAATATGCTGAAATATGTAAAGATGGAAGGAAATCCTTATCTGGACTTGTTTCTGGTTGTTTCTTGGGCGCAAAGAATAAAAAAAAGTCTCTGGTTAAATGAAGGTGCCATCGTAGTATTGAAATCAAGCAGGAGAAAGCGAGAGAGCTGTGAATTTTATTGGTCACTTTTTATGTGTGCGTGAGCTTGGCACTGAAACAGTTAATATCTGGCACCCTGGCATGCCTCCGATGAGTGTTCCAGGTTTGTGCTGTGTTTCCATGCGGCAGTCACAAGGTCAAGGCTTTCTCGTTGCAGCGATCAATTTGTCTAAACTGTGAGCTGATTGGTGCGGGACTTGCTGCTCTTCTGGTTTCCTGTTCCAGCAGTTCCTCAGGGACTGACTAACCGAGACACACAGTCTCAAACTCCTCATACCTACCGCTAATAATCATTTCAGATGCTCGGGCCAGAACTGGGTTTAGCTGTGTAGTGGTGGCATCATGTGACGGCCATCCAGGCTAGAGTTAAAGAATATCAAAAGCACAGATCCAACAAGAGAGAATGAGAAAATGAAAAAAAAAAAGTGATGTAAATCCCTTCCCTGAAAATAACTCCCAGGATAAAGAGCTTCATTTAAAAGAGAACCGTGTTATGAGATGCAGAAGCAGAAGCTAGTTTTGGGTTTAATTTGATCTATTTTTAACGTTTTTGATATTACCTTGAGCATAACACACCGAAGTTCAACAAGATGCTGCCATTTTTTAAAGGATCAGAGATGACTAATCGGTGCTCTCTTTCTGTTCAACTTTTAGTTATGTTAACGGGCTGCTGATCTTTTACCGGACTCCCATTTAATGGTCCGTATATTAACCACAGAGGTCACGGCCTCGAGCGTCAGACCACATCCAAACAACTACATTAATTCTGGACATCGCTCGCCTCACTGCGGGACTTAACACTCCCCTGCAGCAGGCACGTCGGAGTCGTTTTTTCCGTCCTTTAAAAATACAGAGGCCATGCGGATGCATTTGTCCCGGGTTAAACGACGTACTGCTCAGTGGAACTGCTCTGAAACTTATCCCAAGGACAGGCCAAGCGGAAACGCCAGGGTTGAGTGCATTAGTGAACAAGACGCAGCGCCGCGTTTAGTATTCCTGCATCGCTAAGAGCTACTATTAAGTTTGGATTTTTGCAAAAATGCTAAAAAATGTCCTCTGTATAAATGTTGGTCATGCTAGCATATACTGCATGTCTGCATTAATAGACTAGAATAGACACATATTTTAGCATCTTTATTCTTTTTTAAAACAGTACTTGGTCTCATATAATTCAGAACTCCAACCCTATTTAACATCTCAAGTGAGTATGAATGCAATACTGACCCATTTTTCTGTTCTCGTAATTAGAAGTGAAAACAGTTGCCACGTAGTGATGTTGTGCTAAACTTAAAGAGAGACTTTAATTATTAAACCAGTCCTGTGACACTATATATGTACTATATGTAATATTTTCTTGTTAAAGCTGAAAGTCTACACTTGATTGCTTCATTTCAAAACCAGTGTGGTGGCGTAGAGAGGAAAAATTACAGTGTGTAGCTGTCCAAATATTTATGGACCTGACTGTATACTGGTTCTTTTTTTACACTGAAATGAAATTGTGTTTATAAGCAAAACCGGTTTTACTATAATGCACAGAAACAACTTTGTTTTGAAGTTAGTGTCAACTAAAGACATCTGTTTTTTTTCAGAGACGGTAAGGAGAGCTTGGATTCTCAACAGGTTTTTTTTTTTTTTTAAATGGTGTGGGTCTAAGAGACCCATAAATTACGCCAACACAGAGTTTATTTAAACAAGCTTTACGGGCCTCCTGCAAGCCAGCGATGTATTAAACAGTAGTCTGCTGCAGGATATAAAGTCTGACGAAGACACACCCAGATTTCACGTCTTAAAAACGGGCTGAGGTGGTTCAAGATAGGAGGTTTTAAGTACATTACAAACCCTGGCCAAAAGACAAACAGAGATTTTAAGTTAAAAAGGTCAAAAAAGTGAACACAGCATTCATGAGCTGTGCTTTTAAATCGTTTTATACACCTTCTGTTCTCTATATCACTGCTCGTCAAGCTAGGCATGGGACACGGGGCTGCTGTGTGATTGGTCAAAACGTGTTGGTTCATTTTCTATAACAGCAGCTTTGACAGTAGCGCAGCTGCAAATCACAGGTTTCTATTAATGCGCTCGTTCTAATATATTATTGTTTCGATAGCAACAGCTCATTCACTTTTATGGCAGAGGGTCCACATAAACAGATCTTGAAAAGGTGAAAAATGCTCATTCGTTGGTGTTTTCCGTAAGGAGACATTTATTTAGCATTTTTTCTGGAAGGAGTCTCCAGTGTCAGACAGAAGAGTTTACTTTTTTTTTGCAGTTTCTCGGTAACATGACAAGCTGCGTTATTTATGTCTCACTAACTTCAAGAGAAAGGACTTTTTATAGCTGCTATAACGTAAGTGAGAACAGGAAATAACTTGCTTCATGGATGTTCCACAATATTATATGTAAGTTCTTTTAAGGTTTTTTTTTTCTAAGTAAATTCTTATTTAAACTACAGTGACCCTGACCAGGTTAAAGTGCTTACTGAAGATGAAATAATGAACACGATACTTGAAACTTGATGTCAGTCAGCATGGCTTTTCTTTGTCCAGTGAGCTTCATATCGAATGGCCCGCTACTGTCACTGTTTTCTTTGGGTCCAATGGGATCCCAGTTCCAATGCACACCTCAGCTTCAAACTTAACTCTTTATTTTCATCATTCGTTCAAATCAGATTAAACACAAAATAGATCAGAACTCCGATTCTGTTAGATCCCGACGCATTCCAGATTATGCATTCCTTTTCCTTCCTTGTGTGATTTTGTACGACTTTGCAATCGTGACATCATGTCCTCAGATTAATCAAAAACGCCCACGCTGCCCACAGCCGAGTCTCACACAGGACTGGCAGTCTGAGGACAAACTCTCGGGATGGAAACAGGAGGTGGAGACGACTGCTGAACTCAAACAGTTCCTTTTTTGGCGCATATAATTTTCAAGAATGACGTGGTGATTTAACAAGATGATGGCATTCATGCATGAGTTTGCTCCAACTTAATGACCCTTAAACTCACCACATACACACACCACATACACACACACACACACGACTTTCTCGTGGGTGTCTTAAAGTGCACAAACTGTAGGTGGAATTCTCTCACTAAATTCCCAGTAGAATATAGGATGCATAATGGCTTTACCAAAATGATTTTTTTTTGTTGTAAACTTTAGAAAGCTCTTCCCTCTGATGTTAGATTTATTTTTGTGCTCTTTCAGCTACTGTGGGATCTTTATTTTTTATTCAGGAGATCAAATACACCACATCAGGGGGTAAGTAAGCCCTTAGTTTGTTTCAAAGCTTCTTCTCCATGACACAGAATACTAATTAATTCTGTTCGTCTTCTAAGTAAAATATACTTCCGTTATACTTTAATACATGACACAGCTTTAAGACTAAGTTGTATAGATCTAGTCTTAATAATATCAACGTGTGTTCATGGGTGATAGATAGATAGATAGATAGATAGATAGATCAAAACTTTATTGCTCCCGAGGATTGCAGCGTTATAGACATTCACAAACGTTCACAAGCAACCATTAATACAATAAGGTGGCACAGTACAAAAATAAGTGTAAACAAACTTGTAAACAAAGTGTGCAAGAAAATGAGGCGGTACCAGTTAATATATGCCGTGTGAGGTATTTCTACTACTACTACTACTATCACTACTACTTAGTATTATTATTATTGTTGTTATTGTTTGTATTATTATAGTTTCTAGTCCTGGTTTTGCCTGAGTAGTGGGATGCCAGTATTGTTGTGACAGTAGAGTGGCTCATTATTCATTATTCATATCAATTGTTGTGGGTAAGAATGATCTGGCATGACGCTCTTTAGTACAGTACAGGTCTATCAGTCTGTTACTGGTGCATCTCTGTTAATCCAGTGTTTGACGAAGGGGATGTGTGTTATTGTCTGTAAAGGCTAACAGTTTGCTGAGTGTCCTTGTTCACAAACTGTCATCCAGCAGGACGCCTATAACAGAGCTGGCCTTCCTCACACATGGTTTCTCACACACTGAAAGAGTGGATAGATGGATGAGGACTCACAGGAAGTTCCTGGACCCCGGGGGCTGGAGTTAAACAAGCCCTATATGTCTCTGTTACTCTAAAGTCCAAACACAGCAACTCACTCGACCGACACTTCATCAGTTCGTATAAGGTGCCTGAGGAGGAAATATCCACAGGGTTGGACAGACTAAAATACTAAAGCTCTGCTGCATCAATCTCTTTAGCTAAAGGTCGACTAAAGGTCGTAACTTTTAATTTCCGACTTCTGACTTCCCTCAACTTAGAATTCCAACTCTGGAACTCGGGATGGTCTCCTCAACAGTGAGTTCAGCGCATGACGTCAACTAAACATGGTTGCTCACAGCATGAACAGGAAACAAAGTAGCATCACTCATCACAGTTAGCTGGCTAGCTTGTTGCTAACAAAAGACGTCCATGTTTTTTCCCCCCACTTTGTAGAAGCCGAAAATGGCGTAATTCTGATATACAGTCCCCTCTAGTATTGGAAAGTATTAGAACAGCAAGGCCAATTCTATTGTTTTCGCTATACATTAAAGACATTTGGGTTTGAGATCAAAAGAATATGAGACGACAGATTAGAATTTCAGCTTTCATTTCCTCATATTAGGTGAAACCTTGGGCTCAAACCAAGAGTAGACATTCAGAGCAATTAATTCTTTAAACAATCGATCTAACAGGACACACCTGGGTAACAATAAACACCTGTTAGTCACACGTTCCAATATTTTTGAGCACTTGAAAAAATGGGTAGGTTCAAACACAAGATGCAGTGTTCTAAGTTGTTTAACACCTCTAGATGTAAATATGAGGAAATGAAAGCTGAAATTCTGATCTGTTGTCTCATATTCATTTTTTGATCTCAAACCCAACTGTCTTCAATGTATAGCGAAATCCATAGAATTGGCCTTGCTGTTCCAGTAATTTCAGAGGAGACTGCAAGTCAAATGCAGCATAAACCCCACTGCACCACTATCAGCAGGTAGTCGAATGGCAACATGACACCATGAAACAAGTTTAAACTACAGAAGTCAACTCAGAGGTTCATTACATATTAAATCTTAGGTGTGATTGAAGTTCACGTATTACTTATCAAAAAAAAATGAGGAAAGACTTGACTAGTTGGTGAAAACACAATGAGCCATTTTGCTAGGAAATACTTACATTAAATGGTTTGATTGATAGTTGTGAAAGAACTTGCACTTGAGGATTTTTTTTAGTAACTAATAAACAAGTTTGTGTTGTTGTGTTATTCTTGACGATGCCAAGTGCATTTCCTCCTAATCACTGATAGCTAGATTGTGCCAAAGTAACATACTTCATGAGGCACATTAAACTGTGTGGTATGACAAGTTCCCACAATTGTCAACATACTGTTTTTTAATGCCCCTGGCAACACAGATAAATGTTAAAAACCTTCTACCTAATGATAAAAGTTGGGATGCTGTGTAAAATTTAAATAAAAACAGACTGCAATGATTTGCAAATCTCATAAACCCGTATGTTATTCACAGTAGAACAGAGAAAACATATCAAATGTTTAAACTAAGGAAATGCACCGTTTTAAGGAAAAAAGAAAGTAATTTTGAATTTGATGGCCGCAACATGTCTCAAAAAAGTTGGGACTGGGGCAATAAAAGGCTGGAAAAGTAAGTGTTAGTAAAAAAGAAACAGCTGGGAGGTTAATTGGCAACAGGTCAGTAAGATGATTGGGTATAAAAAGAGTATCTTAGAGAGGCAGTGTCTCTCAGAAGTAAAGATGGGATGGAATCTGGATGGAAGTATATGTTGCTCTAAAACCTGTATATACCTTTCAGCATTGATGGTGCGTTTCCAGATGTGCAATCACTGCATTCGGTTTTTATTTACATTTTACACAGCATTCCAATTTTTTTGGACTCAGGGGTTGTAAAAGCCACAATGAGTCAGATCGTATAATGATTGACAGCTGCGTTTCCCTGCCAACGAAAATGACTCGTAGACCGTTCTAGTGCTAGAAAAGCATGTCGGAACGAAAGAGCGGCCCTTGCACATCGTTTCTGTTTGAAGATGAGTGTATTGGTGTATTCTGAATCTATTTCTAGCGGCACAGAGCACAGAAGGAGGTGAACATCACGCTGGAGATGCACCAGAGCATCGCATGGCAAACATGAAGAAGCAGGACTCTTATCGGTGGAGCTTGGCAAGATCAAATCAACTTTGTAAGGTATCTTATCTCACCTACGATATTATATTACGAATGTAATATCATATCAGAAATTGCAGTCTTGGTTTTCAGTGTGCCAGAGTATTATAAAAGGTATTAATGAGATAGAAATACTGCTTGGTTGTCTCATTTTACAGCACTAGATGTAGATCAAACTAATAACTAAAAATTGACAGGACCACATTCAATCTCTCAATTCAGTGATTCACAGAAAACCTCTAATATCTAATATCACCTCACAAGATTAAACGCTCCAGCAATGCTTTCTTTATAAATACTTCAGAATGTGTTATAAAGGCTCTGTGTATATTATACCATTGTAGATTCGATTGTAGATTTTGTTAATCAGATTTAATTCCAGTACATGAGCAGCTTTTAAGGCATATAGATGCTTTACAGGGGGTATTCTTCATTGTTTTCCAGTTTTGAACTGCTTTCTATGTCATTTCATTTCACACACAGCTGACCACACACATAACTTAACTGTGGGATCTCTTCTCATAACAGTGTGTGGAGAAAGAAGCCACTCCAGTACAGTAAATAAGCACGTCAGTACACTTTGCGATGCGTGCTTGACGACGTTTTCCAGCATTCCTGTCTCCGGCTCATCATCACCGACTACCAGATAACTGTGCGGTTTATACCAGCCTGGACACTTAACAGGGGTGCATTTTCATTTAGGAGCATACTTTTGTCTTCTGTTAATTGATATTTCTGGAAGATAAAGAAGAAGAAGTAAATGTTTATATTTACTCAGATAGTAAGATAAAGCTGAAGTTTTCCCATTGAGAAGGAAGTTAAGAGGAGCGCCACAGCTCTCGAGGCCAATTTAAAGTGAAAATATCGTAGATTGTATATGTAGTATCGTACATTATTGCCAGCACTATAACCTGGTGTACAGTTCTTACATTTACGGCATTTTGGCAGACAAATTTATCCAGAGCGACTTAGAGTTATCTGATTTATACAACTGAGCAATTGAGGTTTAAGGGCCTTGCTCAAAGGCCCAACAGTGGTACCTTGGCAGTGCTGAGGCTTGAACTCCTGACCTTCTGATCAGTAACCCAGAGCCTATAACCACCGAGCCACCGCTGGCTTCAGTACTTAACACTGTAAGAGTTCACAGTGCATCTCCAAAATAGACTTTTCCTGGGAGAGAGACAGGGTGTTCCTCTTTATTTTATTTTTTATTTAATGGTTAGCCTGAAGTTGACAAACCAAGCCAAAGATGACATTATGTGTGGGATGACATTAAAAGAGTTGTAAAAAAATAGCCTAATCACAGGCACCGTGTCTAGACGTTATGCGGCTGTTGTATGAAAATTGTTCTAAAAGTAAGACTCGGAGGCAGCAATTAAGTTGTCTCAAGACCTACGCAATTATTCTCCCACTTTCTTTGTACTGCTGATTCTAGGATCTGCAATTATGAGTGGAACATTTTATTCGCTTCATCCTTCTTATTATAACATCTCTGATTGTACTCGAGACGTGCTTGTTCTTTTTTTTTTTTATAAGTTGACATCTTCTGTTTGAGGTCTTCACCATTTGTTTCGTTCACCATAAGGGATTGTTCTAGCATTTTTCAACCTAATCTTTTATATACCACCTCTGTGACTTCTGCACTTAGAAAAGAAAAGAAAAGCCGTTCTGTCTAAAGGCGGATTCTGATAATTCAGAAGGTGTTGATTAATTTTCTATAACAGCAGCTCTTTATGCACTGGTTCTGATACGTAATCGTTTCTATAGGAACAGCTCATTCACAGGGAATCGTATGGCAGACGCTCCACATAATCTAAGACTAATAATAGTCTAATATTATTAATAACCTGCCTAATATTGTAGTAGGTCGCCATTGCGCCCCCAAAACAGCTCTGACCTGTCGAGGCATGGACTCCACAAGACCTCTGAAGGTGTGCTGTGGTATCTGGCACCAAGACGTTAGCAGCAGATCCTGTAAGTCCTGTAAGTTGCGAGGTGGGGACTCTATGGATCGGACTTCTTTGTTCGGTACATCCCACAGACGGTAGATCGGATCGAGATCTGAGGAATTTGGAAGCCGATTCATCATCTTAAACTCTTTGTCATGTTCCTCAAACCGTTCCTGAACAGTTTTTGCAATGTTGCAGGGCGGATTATCTTGCTGAAAGAGCACCACTGATATTAGGCAGTACCGTTGCCATGAAGGTGTGTACTTGGTCTGCAACAATGTTTAGGTAGGTGGTATGTGTCAAAGTAACATCCACATGAATTCCGGGACCCATGGTTTCCCAGCAGAACATTGCCCAGTATCACACTTCCTCCGCTGGCTTTCCTTCTTCCCATAGTGCATCCTGGTGCCATCTGTTCCCCAGGTAAGCGATGTGCAGTCACTGGTTCACTGGATGTCTTATCTTGGAACACTTTTGGTAGGTACTAACCACTGCATTAGCTCAGACCAAGTCGTCTCACCATCACAATTTGGCTCATTGCCAAAGTGGTTCAGATCCTTACGCTTTTTTCTTTTTTTTTCTGATTCCAACACAATAACTTCGAGAAATGACTGTTCACTTGCTGCCTAATATATCCCACACCTCGACAGGTGCCACTGTAACGACATAACTGTAACTTCAGCTGTCAGTGCTTTTAATATTATGGCTGATCGGTGTATAAATTGTGGATAGATTTTAGGCTAAAATCCTAAAAGTATTCCTTTAATGTGGTCTTGCTCTTGCCTTCTTAAAAAGGACATCAGGATAAGGAACAAAAGCATGAATAGGACCTGAGGCATGAATTTGAACACAAGTGACTTGAACGAAACAGCAGAATTGCCAGCACAATCCTCTTCCTCTCTGCAGCATGATGGGAAGGACTAAATATCTCTAATCCTCTTTCACACGTTCTGCTGCTGGTGAGCGGACGCATACCAGTCTCAGGCCAGATAAGATTGGGACTCGCTGAGAGCAGCCGTCAGTGTGAAGTGCTCCATAGTGGGTTATCTGCAGCACAGGAAGCACCGTCCTGCACTGAGAGAAAGTTCCATAAGCTCCCTGGATGGTGGAAGACTGCGTAAGTGGATGAGAGGTGCACAGATAGGTCGTAGAGAGGAGTACTACATGACAAATCCAAAGCATTTCTGGTTAGCTATTCATTCTTCATTTCCAGGAGGTACACAGGAATTTTCTTTCAGAAAAATGACATATACAATATGACAGAACATATTAATGTTTCCTCTGAATACAAAGTGACTCACTGGGCGTTATTGTGCTTCCAGAAGTTAGTCGGAGGATAAAGAAGTCTCTGCCGCCCACCGCCCTACTGCAGGGTGAATCACATAGCAAGAACAGGAAGCGAATCCCACACTTGACCAACCAAATCAATCAACTTCAGTGAATAAAGGAAACGTCAAGGAAGGTGGAAACACATGATGTTGAACTCCTATCGTGTCTGCATTGTTACAGATCCAGTAATGCCTGTAAAATCTTTAGTCAGACGATTAGAATCCAGTTTGTTGATTTTTTATCGTTTTGAGGTTATATTTGAGGTATTTCTTCTTTGAAAAAACATTGAGATGTTTTTAAGCTCCAACGTGGCTGGTCTTTTTGAAACACAGCAAAATCGCCAGTGTTGAATTAACTCTTTTGTGTCCAATTGAACACGAATAAACAGCGTAGGTGTTAATTCAGGTGGAGAGTGTGCGAAGCTTCATCAGCAATAACATTAAGAATTTAAAATAAAATAAAATAACTTTGATTTGTTTAACGCTTTGTTGGTCACTTGGATGATTCATTTAGTTCATAGTGTTAATGGCTTTTTCAATATTATTCTATTATAGTACAAAATAGTAAAACGAAGGCCTATGAGCAGGGGTGTACAAACTTTTGTTCGGCAGTGTATGTAATTAATAAAACACTCTGTGTCATGCTGTTAAACAGAAAAATAATCAACGACTGGGCGGTGTGATGAGGTAGATCTACTCTTACCATGTCCAGGTTGATTATTTTCCCATAACAGTGTGTCTTCAAGTGTTTTATTCCTTTCATACCACAGCAATTTGCCAACCGTTGCATTTTTGCACTTTTTATCCATTTGGAGTTACTTTTGTGGAAGGAAAGCTGGTTTATTTTCTTTCTTACGTTATAGCAGCTACTGTATAACCAGTCTTTCCTTCTCCTGTAACTATACTGAGAAACCACAAAGTGTAAACACTTTTGTCCTGAAGATTTTACAAACTTTACGAAGAAAATGTAAAGTTACAGTTTCACCTCTGAGTGTTCCAAAGCTCTGACACTGGAGACTCCTTCTGTAAATGTTCAATAAACGCCCTCTTCAGTAGCTATGAATCGACCACTGTATAAGTCCCTGTGAACGAGCTGTTTCTATAGAAACGACGACATGTTAGAGGTTAGAACGTTAATATGAACCTGTGATTCGTAGCTGCACTACTGTCAACACCTTCTGACAAATCAGACTCCAGAATTCAGCAGCACTGTGGTAGAAGTTGTTTTAATGTTTTAGATATTCGGGAGTCTCTCGTTGGTTTCTCTGCTGAACACTGGTGAGATGAGAGTATAGTACAGTGTGTATCTGTGCAGTACTCAGACAATGTGTGTATTATTGCCAATGTGATGTACTTGATGTTGGCAGGAAAGAAGTATTTGTCACAATGTGCTGTTGTGGAGGTCCTCGCTTTCTCTCTCTCTCTCTCTCTCTCTCTCTCTCTCTCTCTCTCTCTCTCTCTGTCTGGGCTTGTTATATAACACTGAATATTCCTTACCAAGAGAACTCACTTCAGTGCACGTGTGTGTGTGTGTGTGTGTATGTGTGTGTGTGTGTGTGTGTGTGTGTGTGTGTGTGTGTGTGTGTGTGTGGGAGCAGGAATATAATTAAGGGTTGAGACATACCTGTCTACCTGCCTTCTGTCACACACGTTGACCTGTCTTGCACAGATACATGCACATGCTATAAAAAAATTTTTAAAAAACAAGACAAGGAAATGACAGACAGGTCTACACAAAATCCTAAAACATGACAAATTCATGAGATTTTCTTTTTTAGTAAAAGCTAGGGATTAGTTCATATTACACTATTAATAGTTTTGTCAGTTGTCCCTTGAGAAGAACCCTTAAATAGAAAGCTAAGAACCCTTAAGGAACCCTTTTCTAATTTAAGTACACACTACAAACTCCAAAATCATTGCACATTATTCTCTCCATAACATTTAAAACCTGTTTAACATTAACGCTCTTGGAACGCTTCTTCGCCTGCTGAAAGGGTCCTGATCGAGAAACACTAGCACATAGAACTTTCAACAAGGAGAACCTGTCAGGAGTTTAAAATTTAGCTCATGGTACACTAATAGAAGAAATTTTTTTAAATAAATTATTATTCATGTATAATTATGGGTTCTACCTGGAACCCTTTCTGATAGAAAAACACTAGAATATTCAAGTAGAATAGCCCTTGAGAGTTCTGGACTTAACCTTTTTTTCCCCCTAATAAATGGATCCTAGAATCCTTATAGGTTGTTTGGTCGTCCCTCTATGGGAACTAGTAAGGGTACTAAGTAGAACCCTATAGCAAAGTGTTTTGCTATGAGCAAGGATTGTGGAACCTGTTTTTCTGTAATTTATGCAAAGAATGTGCAGTGAAGACTATTGGCAATGATTTTCCTCTTAATTTCTAGAACCTGCCAGGAGTTTTATTATATATGATTTAGCTCTTACATGTACAAGGGTTCTTTATAGAGTCAATGGATATTTAAGGGTTTTTAGCTTTCTAAAAGGGTTCTACTTGGATCTTGTTCTGGTAGGGAAACTCTGTTCTAGGTTTGTTTATAGAAACTTTACGGTTTTCCCTTGAGGGACAGCTGAAGAAGAATGTGCTTCATTTGTCAGAAATACAAGAATTCAAAGAGATGTTTTTGAGAGCCCTTGTTTGCAAGTCAAGAGTGTGTGTGTGTGTGTGTGTGTGTGTGTGTGTGTAGGTCCTCAAGCTTCTAAATTTTTCTCCTGTTCTAACCGGCCCTTGGTTATTCACTTCGAGTCCAACATTCATACACTTACTTTGCACTTCCTGACACACTTTTCCTCCTTGCTGTGCTGGATGTTGTTGTCTTTCTTTCTCTTTGGCACTATATGCTTAAAATACACCCACATCTGTGCTGCTTCCGGTAAACAATCTTATGTTTTGAGACGATACGATATGATAAAACTCCACGGTTCATTCCGTGAGAAAAGCTGCAGATCAAAAACGTTGACCTCGGTGTGCTCGTTAAACTTTATGATCTAGAAGACTCAAAAATAAACATAAGATCAAGACTGCATGAGGGACAACACTGCGGTTCTGACACCACATACAGTACACATGCATGTACACACTTTTTTTTTTCTTCAGTTTGCCCAGAGGAAGGTCCTCTGTCAGGCTCTGAGACCTAATGGAGCTAATGGACAAATAACAGACCTCTAGCATGAATAAGAGCCATTTATTCTCCATAATATAGATAGATTTATTCCCCTCTATATTTCTGATAATTGGTTGTGAACGGGAGATATGGTGCTTGTCAGACCCGGTGGTCTCGCCTGCAGTCAAACTGCGTCTGGAGGCTCTTGGTGGAAACAAAACATTTGAGTTAATTGAAAAAAGAAGCAGTCTCCGTATAATACACAATATCTACAATCACCATTCTTTTAAATTCATAATTTTGTTTCAACGCTCCATATACTGTACATATTAATCACCGTACTCAATTATTCACTTTTTTATACTGTCTGGATTGTGATTGGTCAGAAGGTGTTGAGGACTTTCCTATAACAGCAGCTCTGATAGTAGTGCAGGTTTATATTAACGTGCTCGTTATATTAATACAGTATCGTTTCTATAGTAACAGCTCGGTCATAGGGACTTATACAGCCGATGCTGCATTAATAAATAAACAAAGTAATCATTGAGATGGTAATGGTTAATGCGGTGAAGCTTTCTGTATGGAATCATTTACAATTTACAAAGAGTCTCCAGGGTCAGTGTTTAAAGCTGTAACTTTAAGATTTCCACCATGTTAAAGTCTTTCCTCTTTCTCAGTAACATGACAACACGCTGTATATAGCAGACAACGTTATACGGGCCGTCCAAAAAGTCAGCATACGTAGGGGACTATGTTTGCCAGCACCTTCGAGTATGTGGATGTTCACGTCTTCTCGGTCAGTCCGCAACACTTCCTGTCTTTTTGAATTCGTTAGTACATTTGGCAAGAGCGTCGTGCGTGGTGATGCGTTCGCCACATTTCCTGTTAAAGTCCATCGCAACCTTGCGACAGCTTCCTGTTCCGGCCATGAGAACGATCTCGATATGTTCTTCTTTTGTCCAAGGCGTTCTTAAAGCCGATCTGAAATATATATATATATATATATATATATATATATATATATATATATATATATATATATATATATATATATATATATATATGTGTGTGTGTGTGTGTGTGTGTGTGTGTGTGTGTGTAATATGAAGTATGAAACATTTTGCTAAAAAGTGTTCGTTCCCCTGTGCACTGGGACACCCCGTAGTAACACAACATTAAACGTAACTATAAATTGATCAAAGATGTATGTCACGGTTTCATTGCTGGAAAATCACTGCGGTGTGAGAGGAATAAACACGTTGGGGTGCTTACAGTAATTCCGCTCGTCGGGTATTTTCCTATAACAGCCTCGTCATGTTGTGTTCCTTACCTAAAGTATCTGAGATACTTTTCAAGGCCTTGCAGTGCCATGGAAATACAGCAAATTAGAGCAACACGCAACACACAGACTTGTCCACATGTCTGCTAAGCTTCAGATAAATATTTAAATAATGTGACAGTCTATGCTTTATTTACAAAAATAAATAAATCTTTTGTTTGGAAACCAAACAGTCGTTAGACACCAGGCCTTTGCGGCCAAATGCTCATGGAAGATTAGTGGATTTGTTTAGGAGAGCTTTGACTGTTCTTCGAGCTCCTCCTCCTCCTCCTCCTCCCCCTCCGACAACGATGATGACAGCACGGCATTCTGAATGGCAAGGCTGCTTCTACTGTTTCGCATGAAAAAAACCCACGCGCTGTTTGTTTTACCTGTTGCTATTGCGACCGAGTTGTCTGTCCATCGGTGACTGGAGCAAAGCAGCAGAAGCTGCGGTGATACAGCATTACTGAACACATTCATCTCGTGCACAATACAACATGTTTGTTTAAGGAACGAGCCATAGTTTTGTTTTTTTTTAATTAAAATTCTTGCTTTGATTTGCACCATGTGCATGCACATAAACGTCTTAAACTCAGACATGCAGAGGTCCTTAAATTGTAACCAAGATAACTTTAGACAAGGTTCATAGAGAGTTTTGTCTGGTCTGTGTGATGAATTCCCGTGAAAAGTATAGAATAAAATATAAATGTTTGATTAAAGCAAAAATAAAAAGTAGCTATCACTAGTTTCGCTGTGATAAGTGTGTGCATGTGGCTTTCATATTATTATTATTATTATTATTATTATTATTATTATTATTATTATTATTATTTGTGAAGTCACCTATTAGCTTAGTTCTCAGTTCTGCTGATTTTAACATCCACCTTAATGCTTTATTATTATAATGGCACCAGATAGTCTGAGCTAAAATAAATAAAAAGGAAGGTCACGACAGGTACTGTGGAAATTTGCTCTAATTTCTAACTTCATATTTATTTATTTATTTTTATTCAATGTATGTCAAAGTGCAAAGATTATGTGAATGAATGCACACGTTTGTTTGGGTTGTTTTTTTTTTTTTTTAAATGCATGTAGATATAAACTTTGCAGAGGTGCAGAGGTGCAGGGTGGTGGAGTGTCAGACGCTGACAGCCATCAGAAAGGTTTGTCCTCTCTGACTTGCAGAACCAGCTCTGTGGGATGTGTCAGTGTCCTTTCTCCTGTCACCGTGGGTGAGGTTTGACACCAGTCTTGCAAAAATGGTTTACACAGTAGATTCAGTGTTTATATACTCGTGTGCATTACAGCCACAAATTAATAATTTAATTAATTAAATAATTAAATAATAATAATAATAATAATAATAATAATAATAATAATAATCGAAGATGATCCTGTTTAAATTTACATGCATACAAAGATTTCGATGACATCAGCAAAAAAAGAAAAAAACACCAAAACCTGAACATCATTCATGCTTGCTTAGATGTTTTTAAAAGCCGTGGAGTTTTTTGTTGCTTTGTTCAGATTATAATAAAGCACTCTGCAAAGGTTTTGATGTTTATATTTACTCACGATTCGTTTTTTTGATTCGATAAGTCAATTACAGGCCCACAGCGTTCAAACAAGACCATGATCATACATCTGATCATTCAACAACAGATTTGTCAAAAAAACCCAAAACAAAACAAATAGAAAACAACATATATTTTGGAAATTCATCATCATTGTTGACTGTTAAGCCTAGGTTAGGGGTCAAAATTTATACATGAATAAAATTAGACCTAGACCTCTCAGGATAGTATGAAATTTTTGTCTGCTGATATTCCTGCGCTCTGTGAGCACCTACTCATAACAAATACGCAACAGCAACAAGGCCACATTATTGTGCAACATGTTGGCATTGCGCTAACCTCCGATCTGTGTGTGTATCACATTGATAATGAGCTCTATTGCCTACAAGTGCATGTGTGATTGGGAACGGGAAAGGGGAAGGGGTGCACATTCTTTTCACACACTTTCTCTGGCTGGGATTTTGCAATTTCGGTCATTCTTAAGCCCTTAAACCTTTAATGCATGTGCTACATGTGTTTGTGCTCCAAAAAAGAAGAAAAAAAAAGAAAGGAAGAACGAAATGGGCCAAACTGGAAAGTCAGGCTTTGTGAAAGCAGAAAAATGTGTGACTGCAAGGTTCTGATGAAAGACATCGGAGACATACCCTTCCTGTGTCCTACCTTATCTCTCTTAAAACAAAGGTAAACTTTTTAAAGCAAACGAAAGCGTAAATTTAATAAAGAAAATTCAGAATCAGAGGATTAAAGCGGCAGTGTGCGATTTGCCAGAAGAGCTTTTTGGCTAATCTGTCTTTACATCTTGATAGCTATCACTAAAGTAGATGATTTGAGAGAAACATGAGTCTCCATATCTGCACCCCGTTCTCTGTAATCAGCCAGGAGAAAAAAATTCTAACTAAAATTCAAAAAAAAAAAAAAAAAAAGCCAGTTCGACAGAAAATCAAAACAATGAATGCATCTCTTGTTACACAGATACGACATGTTTGGTTTCTAATGTTTGGTACTGGTTACTAAATTTTAATTTGTATGGGAGCTATAAGGTTAATGTTGCTAGCTAGTAAGGGAAGCTTATCTCCACCAGTTTAGCATTGTGCAAGCTGCAAGACTAAATTACAAAAACGTTGTTACACTACAAAACAACAAAATGAAAACTTGAGAAATGAAAAATAAATAAATAAATAAATAAATAAGCACAAATAAATAAATAGATAGTAGAACTACATGAGTGAGTCAATTTTTTTCACAAAATGTATAATTTTCTACATAATTTCCATTTCGTACAATGCTCCTGTGTTCCAGCTCTTACCAAGTGTCCAAATTATTCTAGAAAAACAAAATAATAAACAGGAAGTGAAGCTCTTTTCGATGGAGTTGGAGATATTGATGTATCTTACAGAAGCAACAGCACAACGAATCAAATTGAGCAAATGACTCTTTTTGACTCTGAATCGACTCTGTTAGGACTCTGAATCAACTATATTTGGACTCTGTTTTGAGTCTGATTCATCTCTGTTTTAACTCTGAATTGACTCTGTTTTGACTCTGAATCGACTCATTTTGATGCTGAATCAACTCTCATTTGACTCTGAATCAATGCTGTATTGACTCTGATTCGATTCTGAATTGACTCGTTTGGATAATGAGTCGACTGTTTTAACACTATTCGACTCTGTTTTGAATCTGAATCGACTCTATTTTGACTCTAAATCGACTCTGTTTTGACTCTGAATCGACTCGTTTTGACTCTGATTCATCTCTGAAACGACTCTGTTTTGACTCTGAATCGAATCTGTTTTGACTCTGAACCAACGCTGATTTGACTAGGAATTTTTCTTTGTGAGCAGCTCCAGCTTTATGTAATGTCTCCGATACACGCTCATCTCTTCATTTAACAGTCACGCAGTGAATCAGTCCTCGACAGGACACCAGAAGAGCCAGTCATGTGGCTCATGTTATTGCTAAGCCATAGCTACATTTCCAGCTAGCTATCTACCTCGCTAGCTATCGCCGGCAGACTCGTTTGACAGAGAAGCAGAAATCAAACAATCAAATCAACTTTGCTAGCTAGCATGTGGTGTGCAGGTCCACTATCAAAGCTGTGAGCGACGAGTGTGGCAACCAGCTGGAATTTGTGCTTAGCGTCGCTCTCGCTGTGTTTACAATCGACCAATTCAATCAGTTTAGGCGTTGCTAAGGAATCAGTGTGGAACAAAAGGGCTGCTCCTGTCTTTTCTTACCATCGCACTGTGCGTGTACAGGTGTTTGGAGTGTGAGCTTCAGCAAGAAGCTAGAAAGAAAAAATAGTCACTTAAAGCTGCTTTAAGGTGTCAGTGTTCAAAACTCGGGCCTCCTGCAGTGCTGGGCATGTGAAGCCATTTTGTGTCTGCAACTGTGTGTGTGTGTGTGTGTGTGTGTGTGTGTGTGTGTGTGTGTGTGTGAGATGAGTTATATACGTGATATGTGTCAGCCAGCGTCTGTGTGTATGGACGTCTGTTTTTTTGCACAGTGCGTGTGCCACGAACTGCATTCCTGAAGAGCAGCAAAGCAGTAACAGAGAAATGCAGCGTGCACACACACACACACACACACACACACACACACACACACACACAGAGCAGACAGCAGTACAGTCATAACTTATGATTAATGGGCATGCCTCCATATTTCATCCCTTATAGAGTGGTTTTATAAGAGTACCTGCAAAACTGGACGAGAAGTTTGAGCGGAAAAAAAGAGAGGGAGGCAAAGAGCTGCCAGAGTAAAAGCGCCTACAGGTAGAATATGTAAGTACTAAATACTTCAGATTAACATTTATAGCTAATTACATTTAAGTATAAAGTGATCATGATCTTTACACCCATTTCCTTTCAGATGTATGACAGTGCAACTTACACATTCATCTTAACAGAGCAACATGTTTTTGTAAAACAAACTTGCATCAAATCGTCGCGTTGCTAATCCAACCTTTATTATCTGAATGTTAGGTGGAATGCTTATATTAATAAATCATTTGGATTTAGTCTTAATATGGACTAGCAAGTCTAAGCTAAAAGGATATTAGAATAAGCTCTCGCTTTTGGCCTCCACATCAGAATCATTGCTGTTATCTTTGACGTTTGTGCAGCAGCGACACCAACGATCGCAAATAAAATATACCGAACGGCATGAAGAAGCAATGCTCTGGCTGATTTCTTTCTAGCCCAGATCCTACATTCAGAAGATTTCACTTTTGCCCAATTATGAAATTCTCTTCTCAGTTTTATTTCATCATACTGTATATTTGGAACAAAAAGGTGAATTATTATTATTTTTTGTAGTCATCATTTATTATTCATCACGGAAATAAGGCTGTTGATGGACATTTTTCGTTGATCTTAGTCTTCATCGAAAACGTGAATGTTGGCTAATATATTTCACATCATCTAATTTTATGATTAGGAAATATTAGAAAATACATATGTAAGATTATTAAGCATATTCTTGACATTTTATTTCTGAATGTTAAGCTTGAATTCTTGTTCTTTCTAAAAAAATAAGTAAGAATAACTTGAAATGAGGAGAATTATTTGACAAAATCTGAATATTTGATTTGCCTTTCAATTGATGTTTGTTTTTGATAAGAAGACAATGAACTTTCCAGTGTTGGACAAAGTACAGCAATCCTGCACTCGACTAAAAGTAGAGATACCTCAGCTAACAGGCTACTTGAGTAAAAGTAGAACTCTTCTATTTTCACTGATCAGCCATAACATTAAAACCACATGCCTAACATCGCCCAGAGCATCACACTGTCTATGCCAGCTCACCTTCTTCCCATAGTGCATCCCGGTTCCATCTCTTCCCCAGGTCAGCGACGTACATGCACGCACCAGGCCATCCACGTGATGTAAAAGAAAACGTGATTCATCAGACCAGGCCACCTTCTTCCATTGCTCCATGGTCCAGTTCTGATGCCCATTGTAGGAGTTTTCTGAGGTGTACAGGGGTCAGCATGGGCACTCTGTCCGGTCTGCAGCTACACAGAACCCATACGCAGCAAGCTGTGACGCACTGTGTTCTGACTCCTTTCTATCAGCGCCAGCACACGGGTTACCCTTCTGTCCCCACTCACATCAGTTATCCTTGGGCACCCCTGACCTGGTTGTCCTTCCGTGGACCACATTTGGTAGGTACTAACCCCTGTATACGCTGCAAGACCTGCCGTTGTGGAGACGCTCTGACCCAGTCATCTAGCCGTCACAATTTGCCCATTTTTCCTGCTTCCAACACGTCAACTTCGACATCTGACTGTTCACTTGACAGGTACCACCTTAATGAGATAATCAGTCTTATTCACTTTGGTGGGTTTTAATGTTACGATCGCCGATCAGTGTATATTTCTACTTGAGTTAAACTTGCTTTTAACTGTACCTACAGTAGGTGTTAGAAGTTAAGTTCTGAGTTATTTTAGTAATATTATTTTGACAATCAGTTTCTAGAGACCGTCTTCGTATTTATTAAATCATCAGGCACTGTGTAACTCAAATTAGACGGTAAAGTTTTGCATGCCGAGATCCTCTGTAACCCAGGGAGATGCCTCTGAAAATAAAGGAGTCATTCTTCTGTTCTCATATTTCAAAACATCTCTCTGAGATAAGGCCACGGGTGCTCCACAGCCTGGTCTGATCCGCCAGACGGGAAACTCTGTATGTTATGGTGGACGGCTTACAGCTAGCTTTCTCGGCCAGTTAAATGGTGCTCTGCACTGTGATCGGTCTGCTTCAGTCTGAAAGTGTGTCGTATTCAGATATCTGAGCCGGTTTGGTTTTATCTTAATAATAATAATAATTATAATAATAATTAACGATTGACATCATTGCTGCAGAAAGTAATGGAGTGAAAGAAGGATATTTTTCTTTCGAAATCTAGTAACGGAAAAGTATAAAGCCTGCAAAAATGGGAAAGTATGCATACTTAAATAAAGTACTTCAATTCAGTAACATGTACGGTGTACTTCTATAGAGTCCACCACTGGCTACATCCTAAACCATACCATTATCTTAGTGGTATCTCTACGTATAGCTGGAGGCGGTGTAGCCTGCACAAGCTCACACAGAGATTGACGTAAGGACCACCAATACCCCGACAACGCAACTTCCTTTGATAGTTTCCTCTGCTTGCATCCTTTCTTCAGTCCTCAGACAAGAAATTAGACAAGGAGCGAAGAAAGGAAATGAGGTGGCTCAATAATAATAATTAAATTAATAGCTCAGGTGATGAAAATAATAACCAAATCCCAAACTCTATGGAAAAGTACAGTCATTTGATTTTCACTGGACAGCTTTAGGGACTGGTGAGAAGTTTAGATTCCACTCGCTGGCAAGAGCAGGTTTATGCAGGAGTGGTGGATAATAAGTGGTGTTCCAGAGACTGAGAAGTGACGAGATGACGGCGTAGGAAGGACCTGGATGTATTTGTAAAGGGACAACGTGCCAGGCGAGCCCTGGTAATCCTTATGTCACCTGGCCTATTCTTGAAAAAGAAAAATACAGTGACAAGAAGTCAGATGGCTTTAAGATAAACACAGCGAGGCGGGTGCATTGCGCGAGGCGGTCAGACCTTGAATACCACACACTCTGTGAGTCATACACGAGTGAGTGAGTGGGGCGGAAATCCAAGGTTCAGCAAACCCAAAACACGAGGTAGTCCAGAGGAATTCAGCGACTTTGGTTCCACGAATTCCTGAAGCATTACCAGAAATCTGACATGAGCAAACAAGCAGGGCTCCAGAAAGAAATAAAGGGGTGAACATGTAATTGTGTGTGTGTGTGTGTGTGTGTGTGTGTGTGTGTGTGTGTGTGTGTGTGTGTGGCAGTGGCTTCAGTCAGAGTTTGTCTTTCTATCCTTGTAAGGATCTTCCATTGACATCGTTATTAATGCAGCTAATTAAAGGTAAGATACACCTAAACCTAACCCAAATCTTAACCTTTACCTCATTAACCAAAAGGAAACCTTTCAGATCTTTTCAATTAAAGCTGCAGTTTTTTGAAAAAAAGAAGAAGAAGAAGAAGAAGAGGAAATAAATAAATAAACAACATGCAGTTTTCTTCGTGGGGACCAGCCAAAAGTCCCGACAATGACAAAAAAAAAAAAACAGATAAAAGAACAGATAAGGGAGTGTTTTCTCCTCTTAGCAACCGAATGCTTGTCTGTGCATTCCCACAACATCTCGCTCGATCCCTTTAATCTCGCTAATCCGGCTGTCAAAAAGCCTAATCTGCACCATAATCTCAGCTCAAACCGTTGTCTAATATGTAAATACCCAATACTGTCAGGATACACAAATAACGATTGCTGGGAAAGACCACCCCTGTAATAGTAACCTTGTGAAATTGTCCAATGGGGTGCAAGTCAGTTCTTTGTGAAAAAGTTATTCGTGGGCTAGCAGGGTGCACAGAGAACCTTATGAGTCATAGCTGTGCATGTCAGTGCCGGAGTATGTCAGAAAAATGAAGGAGAAAACCACCATCATGCTAACAGGGAAGGGAAGAGAAGGGAAGGACCGGGAGAGAGAAAAGTGCACTTTAGGACAAGTGGTTTCCTGAGACTTTTCCCACCATCATCATGAGGACAAGTGTGGGGCGATCTGCACAGTCGTAATGTCAAACATACGGAAGCGTCTCAGCTGGTCGTGCAGTGAAATACACACCGAACCTATTCTGGATGATTCACTGTCTGTCTGACTATCATTACATCTCTCCTCCTCATTGAGGAAAAAAAACGTATAATACAAGAACGTATTATACAAGAAAACGTATAATAACTGAGATGGTGAGCTTTCTGTGAGGAGATGCTCATTTAACATTTATGGAAGGAGTCTTGGGCGCACGGTAGGTTAGCGGTTAGCACGTTCGTCTCATACTTCCAGGGTCGGGCCTTTGATTCCCGCCACGGCGGAGTTTGCGTGTTCTCCCTGTGCTGCGGGGGTTTCCTCCAGGTACTCCAGTTTCCTCCCCCAGTCCAAAGACATGCATGGTAGGCTCCGTAGTGTATGAATGTGTGTCTGTGAATGTGTATGTGTTTGTGCCCTGCGATGGACTGGCACCCCGTCCAGGGTGTACCCCGCCTTGTGTCCCATGCTCTGTGGGATAGTCTCCAGGTTCCCCGTGACCCTGTAAGATAAGCGGTATAGAAGATGGATGGATGGAAGGAGTCTCCAGTGTCAGTCAACACTGACTGACACTTTTATTTCTTTGCAGACATTTGGGTTATTTATTATTTTTTTGTATATTATTAATTGATAGCAATCCTCACCCAATAGCTCCTTCCTCCTTTATCACACAAAGTCTCCCAACAAAAGTTTTTTTCTTTATGACCCAAGACACGTGAATCCACAGTATCTTTACAAACTGCTGACCGTGCAACTTCATAGCGCAGCTCAACACGCTCAGAGGAACGCACTAACTGCCCTTTTCTATATTCATGACTTCTCCAACACCAGTGATTGGCTAACATCTCTAAGATGAACACGTGATAGAGGACCAATTGCACTGTCTTGGTTTCCAGCGGATGGCGCTCTCCTGATGAGAGAACGCGTTTCCCATCGCATCACTTCAGAGCCTTAATCAGTCCATACAGGATTTCAATGGTTTTCTTTGTTCCGGCCAAAACTGTTCAATTTTCAGAATTTGCGGTGCAACTTGAATTGGTGAAATCGCAATCGCACTAAGTTGTTTCGCACGGCCTTTCGCAGTGATGTCTGTTTGTAAACGAGACCTATTAGCTGTAATCATGTTCGACGCACGTGAATCGAAGAGAGGGCTTCGGCTGAATGCGCTTCGCGATGCGCGTCGTGATGACGTCACGTGAAAAATTGCAAGCTCCTCCCAATTATAATATAGTTTGCTGGGGTTAACTCATCTGTCGTGTGAAGTTTTATTGTTATTAACAAAAGAAAGGTTAGACACATACCATGACGTGCTTCCTGGTGACGTACTCATGAGCCTTGTTCTTTTTGTCGCTCTGCTTTCCCTTATATAATCCTCCCTGATGTCATCAGGGCGAGCAGAAAGGCACAGAACATTAAGACGGAGGCTGGACAGTAGCAGATGACACAGAGGTGACTAAGAAAAAAGGAAATATTGAACACAATGATTAAATACAATTGCATAATGGTGTAATTACAATGTATACTCAAGCAGGCCATGTCATGTGTCAACAAGCCAAACTGTCACATCACTTTATAACTGAAAATAAAAATATAATAACAATTGGGGGGTTTTTTTACTGGTAATATTGTGTCAGTTAGCATCAGAAACTACAATGGCAATTGTAATCTGTGTAAGATTACAAAATGAATGCATGATGATTTCAGCATGCAACGTGCACGACGAGCTGCGTTAACGCCATAGCTCGAGTGCAACAGTGCTGAACTTGGATGCCAAAAAATGTCTCGGATTGAATACATTGGAGGTAAGTGGAAATTTTGTGAAAACTTTTTTCTAAACTATAATCTACTATTATACAAATACAAGGGGCAGTGGTGGTTTGGCGGTTAGGGCTCTGGGTTACTGATGGGAAGGTCAGGGGTTCAAGCACCAGAACTGCCAAGCTGCCATTGTTGGGCCCTTGAGCAAGGCCCTTAACCCTCTCTGCTCCAGGGGCACCGCATCATGGCTGACCCTGCAAGCTGACCCCAACTTCCTGACATGCAAAAAAAAGAATTTCACTGTGCTGTAATGTACATGTGACTAATAAAGACTCGTTATCATATACGAGGAAGTAAAATTATTGTTAAGATGCAAAAATTTCAGTTAAGAAAACCCGAATGTTAAAAATGTACGGTGTTTGTTTCCGGCTTTGCTGTATTGTCGGTCCGGTCAATGCGTTCTGTTCGTTCTGGGTAATTACTTTTGAAACACTGATCATGTACATGTTCTTTCCTGTTTCCTGAATTGTACTGTCTCCATTTATTCTGCCCTCGCCTTCCTCCCTTCCTCCCTTCCTCCCCAGATTTCTTTGCTCTACGCTCCTCTGAAAACCAGTAATTTTGCTGCTAAGCGTCAAAGGATTTCAGCCTGGACGTTTGCACCTGCGTGTGTATTATGCCTGACTTGGCAAAGCTGACTACAGTGCGTGAAAGTAATCTTTTTAATGAGACCTTCCTGATTGGGTTGAGTACAAATGAAACTAGGTATTAGTACACTTTATACCCTTCTCCCATTCTCTTCTTTCCTCGATCAAAAAAAAACACGCCCTCTCTTGTGTGTGTGTGTGTGTGTGTGTGTGTGAGTCCTGAGTGCAGTAGGCTTGGTGCAGGTAGAAGTGTGATTAACCCCAATGCAGGTGTTTTGTAAGTGGAGGGACGCACCTGAACCATCCTCCTGCTTATTTTAGCCTTAACGCTACAAACCAGCCTGGCTCTTCACACGCAACCCTCCATGGAGTCTCACGTGACTATGTCACTCACACACGAAACAGGTAGATCAGCGTGAGGACAGGTGCACAGATTACATTACTGACAGGTGAGGGTAAGATTTAAGGAGAGTAAACCTACACGGGGTTTCTCATCTGCTAGTAGAGGTGTGTGTGTGTGTGTGTGTGTGTGTGTGTGTGTGTGAGAGATTTTTAAAATAATTTTTTTAATGATATAGAATTAACTTGTTTCTTGAAATTTTAAATGTCACTATAAACTGATTTTAAAAATCTTGTTAATTAATAATAATAATAATCTTGTTTCATTAATAAACTCAAAACTAAAAATGTAACTAAATAAGTGTAATAAAGCACTTTTAAATGTGTTGTAATGGGAAAATGGTTCACTTTGAGGTTTGGTGTCGTGCATTACTTTCCTATAACGGTGACCCCTTCGTGTTTTATTCCTTACTTAGTAATTTAAACCAGAATAAATAATTTACTGAAGATGAATAAACGAGTAAGGTGAACACACCAATCGAGAGCCATGCAAGCACGTGTTAAACGAAGACTCATTAAATATGTTTATACTTAAATATTTGTAATTTAGTCATTTAGTGATCATTGGTGCTAATTTGTTGGTTGGTGCTATATGTTCCTGCGTTATTCCTGTGAGAAGTTAGCAGGGCACGTTGTCGTTGCTAGCGCACTCAGAAACGGCGTTTAATAGGAGGAACGTTTCAAACACTCTCAAACGTAAGCAATAACAATCAGGTTTCACTCTCAGACCCCTATAAACAAAAGAAGGAGGAGCTTCTTTTCGCACTCGCTTTTCATTTTCTGGTGAGTATCATATTAAAGAGAAATCCAACTTTTCAGACGAGACTCAAAAGTTCCAGGATGCAACGCTGCAGAGACTCGGCTCGGCTAGTTGGTGATCTTGTTAGCATGGTGATAGCGAGAATGTTGAATGCTTGAGAATCTGATCTGTTCAGGTGGAGAGTACAGATGAGAAGGTGTGAGAGCTGGACTGATTTAAGGAATAAAGCGCCATCGCATGGCTTTCTTTACATAGAGATGGAGCTGTGTCGCTAAAAGTGAAGTTCGAGAAAAATGTCATGGAAAGACGTTTATTCTAAAGAAAAATAAATATATAAATAAAAGCTGATTCAAAAATGTCATCACAAACTAAATCTTGGATGCCATTGAACATTTTAAAACCTACAGTAATATGCAAGTTTAATATTCCTGGTAAAAGTGCTTTTTTTTTTATCCTGCGGGATCCCTGATCTCTACTTGCTAGCGTTACAAGAGGTGTGATGGCTGTAAAACGTGACAGAAGCACTGACTGCTATTGTCATCCTCAGTCTCACAGTCATGCAATGTGGAATTTCCTGTCGGATGGCCATTGTAGCGTAAAGAACCTCGAGTGTCAAAAGAGGCAGCTTGAGTCATCTTTCATTACTAAGCCAAAAAAGGTGTACTTCAACAAGAGACGACTGTTGTGCCAGAAGTGAGCATGACCGACTCATTCTGCAATCCTGTTAACATATCGATTACAGGAAATTGCATCATTATCTCACTTCGGTCGCAGGTGTGCTAAACAATCGCCCTTTAAGCTGGAAAAAAAAAAAAAAGCGAGCACTTAAAATAGAAATGCAAATTTCTGGTTCTATTTTCCAGAAAAAGCACCAGCTTTAAACCTGCGTTTTAACTTGGAAAGCGAATCCTTTTCCTTTCAGACAAGCAGATCGTGTGTCATCCATCAGCATCGCTTCTTTACATTTCCCTTCCTGACGTTTCTTTTCCCCCGACCCTACTCTCACGTTTCTTTTCATCTTGCTTTCTCTTTCTGTCTTCCTTCCTTCGCCTACACAGCTGCCCCTGGGCCCGTGACTCCAAAAATTAATGGAAAAGAGGAGAAATTTCTCTCTAGTACAACTACTGTTTTGTTAATTAAAGGCTTTTGGAGAGAGAGGAATGGAGAAGGCCGAGGGTGATCTGGCTTCCTCGGAGAGACGCCACTGCAAAATCGACAGTACGTACTTCACTTAGTTGTTACGCTTGTATATTTTGCAAGCTGGTGATGGACAGCGTTCCTCTTACAAGGTTCCTCTTACATGACTTCTAATCAGCTTCTTTTTCTTAGTTAAAGCAAAAAGCATCTCTCAAGACCTCTTGAAAAGTGTCTCCTTGCTTATTTAAGTAAGAACTCAGGTCAAATTTTTTGCATTAGCATGTAAAGTAAACGTCTCTCCTTACAATAATTTGTGACTTTTAAAAGGCTCAATATATTATATATAAAATATACTAACCTACTCACTAATTATACTGGTTTATATGTGACTCCTAATTAGCCACGCCAAAGATCTGAATCGTCGGACATGCCAAAATCACAGAGGGAGCTATCATGACAATTCCTGCTTTGTCTGACTTTCAGTCGGTTCTGAAGAATCATGCCCACTGTTCCTGTAGTATTTATTCTGCAGTTAGATGAGAATGGTATTACCCTGTAAAAATGCCCTCAGTAAAAAGCATTCGCACAAGCATGTCATGGCCAGTGACTAATCGGATACCTGGAAGTGAGATAATTGCATGCACATTGTCCCTCCAGGGCACTCGAAGGCCAAGAATCAGAATGGCCATGTGCTTCTGCTCCTAAAAACAGGCTCACTCACTCCTCTTGTTCTACGCAGTTAGAACAATTAAACAGGTTAAATAAAGAGCCATGAGATTTAGTTGTGAAAGAAAAGTTCTTAGGTACACTTAAAGAAATGGTTCTTGTAGCTAATTGAGAGTGAGAGTGAGAGAGAGAGAGAGAGAGAGAGAGAGAGAGAGAGAGAGAGAGATCAAAAGCAAAGTATTTTATCTCTAAAGTGCATTCTGCATCTGGTTCAATTGGAAAAGGAAACCCTGCCAGAGAAAAAAACAAACCGAATTCTGGTGTGTGGAATAAGCTTCTCTCGTATGACGAGGCCAAAGTTGAATTCTTTGGCTTTGGTACAAAATGCATGGCTCGTCACGGTGTGAAGCGTGGTGGTGATGGTGGTGGTGGAGGTGATGGTGGTGGTGGTGGTGGTACAGTAGTATCATGATGAGAGTTGCCCTTGGCCTGTTGGTTGCTTGGTAGTTTTCCTCCAGGCAGAGTTACGGTCGTGCTGTTTTTAAAAATCCAAATAATGGAATTAATAGCGCTCTGTGGGATGTTAAAAGCTGGATGGGATGCGAGGCCATCAAAGGGTCTGATGCACACACACATTATTTAACGGATAGAGTATACAGTGAGTCAGGGAGGACGTACCAGGTGCAAGTGAGAAGATCCAGAATGTGCTTGGATATATGGTTTGGAATGAAAGTATAATCAAAAATCAATATCACATTCAGTAAGGGAGATGCAAACTTTTAAACTCATTTAGTTTTTCTCTTTATCTGTCTATCTATCTATCTATCTATATACTTTACATTATTTGACTACTTTTGTAGAAATAAAGGAAAATTGGTGCGACCTCACACTCTGAAGGTATTTTTTATTTTAAAAATAAATATTCTCTTCTTAGAGTGAGCAAACTTTTGCACTCAGCTCTATCCTTATCTGCTCATAAATGAATTGCGACAGCAGCAGAAAGCAGAGCAGGTAACTGAGACTATTAGTTGCTAGGGTGAAACGAACAGAGGCCAGAGACCTTGTAGCTCTGTATGGCTCGTCCCAGCCCATTCGTCACTTATATAAGCCTGGCCTGGTAAAATTCCACAAAACACACACATACACATGCACATGCACACACACACACACACACACACACACACACACACACACACCGTGGCGACAACAATTTGGTACTGTTCACAAGCAGCCACCCACTTCATGGATGTTTGTCCAGCTGCTCACCCATAGACTACATGAGCCTGAGACAGTCTGTATGTGTGTGTGTGTGCTACAAGTTACACATTTCCAGGAATGACCACCTGCTGAGGTTAATGACATGGTCTAAACCACTGCCCCGAGCCCACATTGTCAGTTTCATTGTTCTTTCACCCTTTTTATGACTCCACATTTCCGCTTGGACTTTGAGGACATGGCAAATGCTGTTTCAAAAAACAAACAAACAAACAAACAAACAAAAAACAACTAGATGATAAATTGGACAAATTTATCATTCTCACTGTGGACTCTGAGGATGTGCTTTAAACTTTTTCCCTAGCAAAACCCAACAGTATAGGTCAATCCATGAACTTCTTTGATCGTAGCTATATCCTCCAGCTATAATAACGAGTTGGTCTTGTTGGTCTGGTATTTTTTAAATGGATGTGATAAATTACAGGAAAAACGGTGTGGGTGGCATTTATTTATTTTGCTGCAATATTTGAGTAGTCTTGTCAGCTTAGACGGAGGCATGATTCAAAAACAGTACAAAGTTCTTCTGTCTGATCACCTTTATTCTAGTAGGAATCATTTCTATCCTGATGAGTATGGCCTCATTCCACATCCATCATATGCTATGGCCTTCTTAACATATCACAACCCAAAGCAAACCTCTATGGGACAGTCTTTTGGAGTGGATGACAGGTTAATGTCCCAGGAGTTCTTGGTGTAGAACCACTACAGTATTACTTTGGTGGTATGCTTCGAGTCGTGCTCCTGTCGGAGGGTGAACCTCTGCCTCAGTCTCAAATTTCTTGTAGACTGGAACAGGTTTTCTTCTACTGTAGGACTGCCCTGTATTTAGCTCCTCCTCCATCTTGCCCTCAACCCTGACCAGTTTCCCAGTCCCTGCTGATGAAAAGCATCCCTGCAACATGATGCTACCACTACCGTGTTTCACTGTGGGAATGTGTTCTCAGAATGATGAGCTTCGATGGGTTTCTTCCAAATGCGCCACTTTTAATTTGAACAAATTTCATTTTAGTCTCATCAGACCTTTTTACTCACGTTTGGTGAGTCCCCAACATGCATTTGAAATGCAAATTCATAAGGCTTTTGTTTTTTCAGTAATTGCTTTCTTCTGGGCTGTGGATCTCTACAGTTCCTTCAGGCCTCCTGGTTGCTTCTCTGACTAATCGTCTTTTTACCCAGTCTCTGAGTTTTGGTTTACAGTCTATTATTTTTAAATAATAGATTTAACGATGCTCTGCAAGTTGTTCAAAGTTTATGCTATTTTTTTTCTATAACCAAAACTTGACTGATCTTTTTGCAGGACTTTGTCCTGTACTTCTGATAAATCCTTGGTCTTTTGATAACTCCTTGGTCCGCTAACAAACTCTGGGGCCTTCCAGGAACAGGTGTATTTATACGGAGATCACATGACACTTTAACTGCACACCGCTGGACTCCATTCAAGTAATTATATGACTTCTGATGGCAACTGGTTGCACCAGAACTAATTAATGGATGTCACAATAATGGGGGTGAATACTTATGCAATCACAACTTTTATATATATATATTTTTTGTTGGAAATAATTTTGTAAATTATATTGATTTATACTGATATATATTGATAATATATCATTATTGGTATTGTGGGTTATTTTGTGTTGATTCCTGACATATAATCCCAATTACGTCCATTTCATTTCCAGCTTATAACACTACAAACTGTGGAAAAACTGGAAAAGGGGTGAATATAATAGGGTCAAGATGCTGCAAGAGACCACAGTGCCGCATTTGAAGGGCTCATTAGCTACATATAAACTAAGCTCAGTTTTCCAAGATGGCCGAAATGAAGATAACATCCAGCCCAGTTCGGCAACATTGGCCTGAGGGTTTAAATCCAATTTGTCTATTTGGCCTCTGTGGTTCAAATACAATTTGTTCCAGGTATTTGCCTTTTATTATATACACACATATGTTACAGGGTCAGAGTTTCTGTGTATTTGTTCATTTTTTTTATTCTACCTGTTCGTTCCCCTCCCAGACCTTCCGGCAGTCTTCTGTCACTTAGTGTTACAGCACCAGTTGAATTACAGAGGTCACATTTTAGAAGTGGATGACAGCTCAAGTTGATGTCTGATTGAAAAAAAAGAAAAAAGAAAGTCCTGAACGAAGTTCATTTCCTAGACTAAAAGTGTGTGGGTGCGTGCGAACTGCATACACCCATGGTTACACACAGTCCTCGTCAACTAGAAGAACAGGTTGGACAGCTGGAGATAAAGGGGGTGAGCAGGAAGCGAGGATGTGTCGTGTGTTTAACCTTATGAGGCAGGCTAAGCCAATGCATACAATCATCATTAACACTCCCTTGCCTCGCTTTCACACTCACACACACTGCGCATGGAAGCTAATAAAAAGCCCTATTGTGACAGTACAGGTCTGAAAATGATTTGGTGAATGAAACACATTTAGTATTTGCTTAATTCCGTCACTAAACAGTGCAAATTATGCCTCTTTGCCAGACTGCACATTTGCAGAACGCATACGTTTCCCCCATTTGGATGGGAACACACAGGCGTGCAGATGAAGACAGATGGTGATATGAGGCAAGGAAGATTATGAGAGAGACAGAAAGCGCGAGGGTGTGGGGCTAGTTAATCATTTGTCCGTGGCTGTAGTAAGTCTGGCCAGCACGCTAACAAGGGGCCTAGTGTTCTTTGGGGCTGCTGATGAAGATTAGAGCGAGGCTGATCCAGCCATTCTCCAAGGGGCGAACTTAGGGAGCACTCCACAAAATGTTAATGGAGCTCTGCGAGGACACACGATTGAAAGATTTTGCCTCAGACATTTGCATAGTCCGACACTCGGTCTGATAGGTTTCAAATTTACCAACAAAAGACATGCGTGCTGAATTCTTAAAAAAAATTTAAAAATAAAAATGGCTACACTTGATCTCTTAGACTAGTGGAATACTTGATGGCTAGCTTAACTTAATAAGCGTGAATTATTTATAATAAGCGAAACCCAGTTAAAAGTGGGCTACTTATGTCTTAAATGTACACTCAGCAACATGAGTAATGATCTGAAAATGGCGTGTTCCCTGAAATCAGGTACATTCATCTGCATTATCAGCTGTACAAACACGACTACACGGCATACCCGGCCGCTGACCCGAAGGCCATCAACGTCCTGACACTGTTCCAAAATGTGCTAAACCTAAACTGAATCATCAAAATGGTAGTGAAAACCGGTCGCAGTTTAGGATTCTGTGCATGAGTCAGGACACGATGGTGAAAAACCGCAGCAAAGCATCCTTACTTTAGCACCGGGGTTGAAGGGTCGATCCTAAAACAAACATCTGCCATCTAGTGGTAGTATGCTGTGGGTTAAATCCAAATATCACTGAAGCTACTCGAAAACCAGGTCAGCCTTTTAAATTGTGCTAGCAACAAGATGATATGTTAATCACTTGTTTTGTTGTGTTTGTTTTTTGCATTATCAAGCAGAGCTGTCCTACAGTGTGAATGGAAACCTCAGGAACACATCAGAAAGGAGCAATAATACATGTATATATACCGTATATCTAATACATCTGCATTGTAGATGTCATTGCTGCAGTAAATCTGACTATGTGTGTATTTGAGCATGTTTGTGTCTATAGAATACAGGGGATTCTCAGTGTGTTATGCAGCTTTTCATCAAGTAAGACTTGCCACATGGGTTTAACACACAAGACGGGGGGGGGGATCATAATCTGGAGCATAACACGAACCAAGCTGCATGTTGCAATGTCACGTGTACACGTGTTTGCTCAGGCCTACACACATACACACACACACACACAGTCAGGATGGGTTTAGGTTGACTTTTCCACCCACGCACAGGGCAACGCATTATACACTTGGACACAATGAAATCAAACTGGTGTATTACAGTACATTCTGTTTGTGTGTGTGTGTGTGTGTGTGTGTGTTTAGTTGAACTAAAAAAAATGCTTGATAATATAAACTAACTGGTTAGTTCCATAACTTTAACTGGATAAAAAGTGCAAGGTGGCGTTCCATGCCATGAATAAATTATAAACTGTATTCCTTGGCAAATTGCTGTGGTATAAGCAGAATAAAATTCTTCATGATGTGCTCACTCACTCAGTCACTCACTCACTCGCTCGCTCACTCACTCTCTCACTCACTCGCTCGCTCACTCACTCACTCGCTCAATCACTCGCTCACCCACTCACTCACTCACTCACTCACTCACACTCGCTCACTCACTCACTCACTCACTCACCCACTCACTCACACTCACTCACTCACACTCACTCACTCACACTCGCTCACTCACTCACTCACTCACACTCGCTCACTCACTCACTCACTCACACTCGCTCACTCACTCACTCACTCACTCGCTCGCTCAATCACTCACTCACTCACTCGCTCGCTCAATCACTCACTCACTCACTCACTCGCTCACTCACTCACTCGCTCACTCGCTCACTCACTCACTCACTCGCTCGTTCACTCACTCACTCACTCACTCACTCACTCACACTTGCTTACTCACTCACTCACTCACACTTGCTCACTCACTCACTCACACACTCACTCACTCACTCGCCCACTCAATCACTCACCCACTCGCCCACTCACTCACTCACCCACTCACTCACTGACCCACTCACTCACTCACGCTCTTACCCACTCACTCACTCACTCATCACCCACTCGCTCACTCACTCACTCACTCACTCACACTTGCTCACTCACTCACTCACTCACTCACTCACTCACACTCGCTCACTCACTCACTCACACTCACTCACTCACTCACCCACTCACTCACTCACTCACTCACACACCCACTCGCTCACTCACTCACTCACTCACCCACTTACTCACTCACTCACTCACCCACTCGCCCACTCACTCACTCACTCACCCACTCGCTCTCTCACCCACTCGCTCACTCACTCACTCGCTCACTCACCCACTCACTCACTCACACTTGCTCACAGCATGCTTACGCACATTCACACCAAGGGGCAGTTTATCTTAGCCGATTCACTTACTGGCATGTTTTAGGGAGGTGGAAGAAAACCTAAAAACCCGGAGGAAACCCACACGGACACAGGGAGAGCATGCACAGAAAATCCACCCAGACACGCACCTGAGCTCAGGATTGAATCTGGAATGCTGAGGTAACACAACGCAATCCACTGCGTCATTACGCCGCGCTCTTGCTGAGGTGCTTTTATAGGAAAAATAAACAACTGATTTCCACGTTATTTTCTTATAACATACTGTTTTATTATTGTTCAAGGAAATATTACTGCTCAGTTAATCAAAAATGTATTCAGAGTACACAGATTTTATCTGTGGGAGTGATTAATGGCCACAACACTTTGTATTAAACAACAAAAAATTTTAATGTAAACTTCTATTAATTGTGTTTATTCTTTAGTGATATCACAAATACACATCCTGAGGTGAAATTTCTCGAAAAGCAGAGCCTCAATTCAGATCGAACAAGATTTTGTTTAGCAGGAATTGTCATTAGTCATTAGTAAGCCTAGATTCCGGATCTGACTGTAGATCATCGCCCCCTGTCGAGGAGAAACAGGAAGTTCACACAGACTCTCAAACAAAAAGTCCTTTGATGATGTGATGGAATTTTGTGTGAAATATAACGAAATAATGATATGCTTACAATGAGTATTGTAATAAATTGAGCCTTGCATGTTTGGATATGCAAAGCTGCACAAAAGATGCGATCATTTATGTATTGTTTATTAATTCATTGTGGAATAACCCAGACATTTCACATGCTGTCAGTGCATTTTGCTTTATTAAGATTGTTATTATTAACCGAGCTCCAAGAACATAACACACATCCAAAAATAAGCATTACGGCAGATCCCTGAAGTGCAGATCCCTTCATTAATTGACGTCACTTTGAAGCGATGCTTGAGAGAGCGAGGATATTCCATTCGACTTGCTTCGGTTCCTCTCTCCTCGCATCTCATCCTTGCATCCTTCTCTCACATCCTAATGGGGTGGAGCTAAGATGCAAGGAAAGGAAATGAGGATGCACAAATAAGAAATGAGAAGCAATATGAAGTATGAAGTATGATATATGAAATATATGAAGTAGTCTAGCTTGACTTACAGGTCATAGGTCAAGTCAGGCTTAGTGCATTCCATCAACAAAGTTCAGGTGCAAATCTATTCATTATTTCTACCAATGCAAGCCGGAAATTGACAATCGAGGCTCAGGCTCATTCAGTAGTCGTTTCTTTTATTTTTATTTCTTACTTGTACAAATAACCTGGAAGATTTGTAGAACATGATCTTAACAAAAAACAATGCATTAAGCAGTGGCCTTAGCATGAGAATACTGTTTGGAAAACTGGCCGGGAATTGCTTGTTTGTGTTTTGATGCGCCTCCTGTTAGTCATTTTATAAGCACTCTTTTTTATGTTCCTCTGTAGATCCTGGGGGTGGAGCTTCATGAACATTCCTGCTGAAAAAAAACCCCAATAAAAACCCTCATAGTAATGGTTATACTGGGAAATTTATTGGTTTTGGTTAATGGAAACTGTAATGGTCTCTGTGGGTCTCTACTGGTAATTTGTTGCCTTCTATTGGTGGCATGTTATGTCTAGTGGATACCATTAAGGACCAATAATAGAAATGGTTTTAATGGTTAGCTCATGCTTTGTAATGGTATTTGTAGTGGAAACCATTAGAACTTCTGTGATGGTTTCTATTGGAGTTTTTTCAGAAGCGATGGGCGGGAATTGAAAAAGAGATTGAATAGTTGGGTGTTGGGGGCTTGGGCTAGTGTCACATTTTAGAAAGCCACCGAGATTACATTTTTTCCCTCCCATTCTGATGTTTGATGTGAACAGTAACTGAAGCTCTTGACCTGTATCTGCACGATTTTATACATTGTGCTGCTGATCGAAGAACTGCGTAAACAAGTAGTCGTACAAGAGTTCCTATTAAAATGGACAGTGAGTGTATGTTTAGGCCACGGCTGATTTACGAGAAGTCCCGTTTGAAACTTAAAAGTCCTATTTTTCCAAAAGGCAAAATATAACTGGGGAATTGCAACACTGCTGATTTGTGTCCTGAAAAAAACAACAACCAAGGGATAAAGTAGAAGAACGTTTGCGACGCCATGCCTGCCCTAAGCCATGCAAAACACTTGGAAATTCGTGGCACATCCAGAACAGCTAAAATACGTATGCAAACATTGTACTAATACTTTGGTTTAATGTTTCACTCAACTGTAAACATATGCAAATTCTGTATGACCAAAATCACAGCTCTAACAAGTTACTAACAAGTGATTAAATTAGCTCGAACACATCGGAGATATGATGCATTTTGGCTAATGTAAGAATTGGCATCAACATAGACAGCAGGCATGAAAACCCACATGGACACCAGGATATTGTAGGCAAATGTGTAATCATGGTGCACCAGGAAATTTACTTTCCCACAGAATTCACGTCCGACTGAAAACACAGCTGATGATTTTGGGTTTTTGTCCGAGTTAGATATGTATATAGGGCAGAATGACTAGTCTGTATCATCTAGAATCATCACAGTTTGGGCCTGTTGCAGTGCATCATGGGATCTCTTGAGTGTGCTGGACATTTGCTAGTATGCATTCAGACATGAATGCAAAATATGCACATTTTTCCAAAAGGTGCGCTATGGATAAAGTGAATCAGATTTAAAAACTGATTTCAATGATAACAGGGCACACACACACTGTGTGTATGTGAATGAATGTGGTTTATTCCTCTTATACTACAATTTGCAAACAGTTACAAAAGTTTTATTTATTGATGGCCAACACATCATACTTTATATCTATCAATTTATAGTTACAGTGATGTGAAAAAGTATTGGCTTTGCGATCACAGAAATTGAACGCCAAATCAACGAAACTCCGCAATATTCGGAGCAGTGTGCAATTTTTCACAATTACCACAGATTTTCCACAGATTCCACATCATGTGATGTCATCACAGCACACATTCAGTCAAAGCCCTCTTCGATTCACGTGCGTCGAACGTGAATACAGCTAAAAGGTCTCATTTACCAACAAACATCACTGTGCAAAACAATTTCGCGAGATCACGATCCGCCAGTTCAAGTAGTTTTCCGCAAAAAAAAGCACAAAAAATAAAAATTCTGTAAATTGCATCGCAAATTTTTTTAAAAAAAAAAAAAAGCTGCAGCAAAAAAATTTTCGCAGACATTTTTGGCCGCAACAATCACAAAAAAAAACTCTGCGAAATCCTGCATGGACTAGTGAACCTTATACAGTTAGATGTCTTGGAATATCAAGAGCTCTCTGAGGTCTTAATGAATGAGTACATTGAGACAGAAAAGTCATGAGCTAGATCAGTTTTCTTACAATATATTCACCTCTGATCTCTGATGTCATTGCACAGCTACTGTACAGTATTTCTGTCACTTTAGGCCATACGTGAAACATCTCAGTGAAAACGTTTTGTTCGCGTATGTTGCTCCATATAATCTTGACATAAAGGCATTTGTCTTTCTGATTGTTCCCTGCTCCAAATGTTCAGTAAAGAGCTATGAGTCATTCCCACAAGCAAATGCATGGAAATGTGCTTCAAGTGACTGAAATATGAGAACATGCAGCTGGCTCTCCTTTCTCACTTATGCGATAGATTTGTGGCAAGTCTGTAACCAATGAACGTAAAAAAGAAAACACATTTTAAAAAAAAAAGTCTCTAAATTCATTACAGTGTGACAGAACTAATGAGTCCTGCAGCCATTCTGCAATTTTAGTTCAAATGAATATAAAACTCTCTTTAAATTAAATTCTCTCTGTAGATATTTATGCATATTAGATTAAGGACAAAATTTGCTTCTCTTTGTAATATTTCATGAATAAGGCTTTGTAAAATCATTATTGAGGATTTGAGCAAGACACAGCGTACACTACCAGCTTATTTTCATACACTTGCGTGGGTTCAATGGCAGCTTTATGTAAACCACTGATTTAAATACACATCCGGCTATATAGCAAAGCACGGACCACGAGCAAAGTATTAGGACACAAAACACCAGTGTCTCCAGCCCATCAGGAAAATCTGTCTCTACTAAAAAAGTGAAGCCAACCCAGTTGAACTGACTTATTTTCTCAACTCGTTTTCTCTTATTTGATGAATATGTTTTGCAGAGTGGCCGGACAGGCAAAGCTGCTGATTCTGTGCTGCATGCTCAGTTCTGCTCATGGGACGAATCCACTATGGTTCCAGAACATCTCCACAAATCTCTTCAAGTCTCCTGGAGATATTCTACTTGGTGGACTTTTTCCTATCAACCAACTGACCAGCAACCTGACCGAGAGAGTGGAACCGGACGATATTCAATGCGAAAGGTAGATTATTCTACAAGTAATAGTTTGTGCTTACAGGTCCTGAAGTTCTCTGAGGAACTGGAGTGCTGAACTGGATTGCATAGCTTTTTGGATTTGAAAGAAGAATGATTAGAATCAGGATAACGCTGATTTTTGTATTTAAAAAGACTTTAAAGATGTATCAGAGGCAATTATGTGATTTGTTACACAAATGTGATATGCCATAAAGAGTATATGCATACAATTATTTCACTTTGCTTGATATTAAAGCAACCTTATTTTCTAACCACATATGTACATCTGTGCAACTGCCACAGACAACAATTTAAATGTCCCTCTAGAAAGATAAGAAAAGGAAACATTTTAACGTGAAACGTACTCATAAAGACAGACTCTTATACGTACAATTTTTATTTATTAAAGAACGCCAAACAATGCTTTTTTTAAAAAAAAAAAAATCTGTTCAGTTATATTTAATGTTGAGGAACATGAAACAAGTTCGTTCCTGTTCTCACTTACGTTATAGCAGCTATAAGCAGTCGTAAACCCTAGTATTCTAACTCGTGAAAATAATAGAATTTTTACACGTCGGGTGAAGTTATATACTATCTTAATACCACATTTATTTTACACTGTAAAACCAGATAGTTCATTTAACTATGAATGACTATGTTATATTTAAGTGTATTTGGCTTAAAGAAATTGATTTATCAACTTTAAAATTTTGAGGTAATTAGTTTCCTAAAAATTTTTGAGTTAAATGAACTTATCTGGTTTTACAGTGTACTTAGCATAAATGAGATTGTTCTAGAAACTGTTGAGTTTGAAAATGTTTGAGGGGGTGGGGCATCGTGTGGTGTGTTTAAACATGATCTATAATAGAGAGCACAAGTGTGGCTGACCTTAGCATACAGAGTAGTATCAGTGAGCATAAAGTACTATTAATTACTTCTCGCAGAAAGAAACGTTCGTATGTGAGATCGCTTCAGTTTTGCGAGCACAGAGCTTGTGAAAAGTAAAATAAATTGAATTGGTTTTTTTGTTTGTTTGTTTGTTTGTTGTTTTTTACCAGCCAGCTCTCCCTTATCATTCAACAGCTACCATCCAGTTAGGGTGAAGGCTAACACGTGCTTCCGCCGAAACACATGAAGTGAACTTCTGGCCACGGATTCCTGTGGTATTGTCAGGATTCAAACTCGCGATCTTATTAGGCACGACGCTTTTCTGTTGCATCAAGTCAGGAACCTGAAAATGTGTGTTTTATAGAAATAGAAAGTAGAGCAATGTAAACAAAAAAAATAATTGACGTCATATCCATTGAGGTCTGGGTCAAAGGTTTAACTGTTTACCGCAGTTATTTTCCACATGGTTAACTGATACTGAGTATTCCTTTAATACTCCTCCAGGCTTGCTTTTCTAGACGTTCTGGGTGAAGTATGTTTTTCTTTATGACAGTGTTGATCAGTATGGCCTTGCACTAGCACTAGTGATGAAGTACACGATAGACGAGATCAACGCTACGCCCGACCTCCTTCCTAACATGACGCTGGGTTTCGAGAACTATGATGACTGCGGACAGTCGGGGATCATCATGAAGCCCACACTGCGGTTCTTCACCACGGCCGTCTCAGACGACGTGGACGTCATGTGTAACTACACCGAGTACATGACCAGAGTTCACGCGGTCATCGGCCCATACAGCTCTGAGATGGCTGGGGTCATTAGTCAGCTAGTCAGCTTTTTCTTGATGCCACAGGTAAGAATCAGTGAAAACAACAAGCTCTAAAAACGTTAAAAAAGTTTTATAGCCATATGAAAATATCGTGTTAATAAAAAATATTTTCATGACATATTTTAATAAATGAACCAGCAAATATGTTATAACAAACACTTATAACAATGAATGAATGAATGAATAACATAAATAAAGCAATTTCTATGTTAAGATAATTCTGTAGCTCATTTTCATGCTAGCTCCTTCCCCCCTACAGATCAGCTACGGAGCCAGCAGTGACGGGTTCAGTGACAAGCTGACGTACCCGTCGTTTATGCGCACTGTCCCCAGTGACAGATGGCAGGCCATGGCCATAGTAGAGCTGCTGCAGGTGTTCGGCTGGAACTGGGTGGCAGTGATCGGCAGTGATGAGACTTACGGCAAACAGGGTCAACAGCAGGTATCCCAGAATGCCGCCAACGGAGGCATTTGTGTAGCCTACGAAGGGTTGATACCAGTCTACGAAGACCCGGTGCCCATTATATCAGAGATCCTGGATGGCATAGTGGAGGCCAAAGTGGGCGTCGTGGTGGTGTTCGCATCCTCCCAAGCAAGTGCCGCCTTCTTCAAAGAGGTGAGTGAGAAACATACTGCCCGGTTGTCATCGATACTCGACTTTTTTATTCTAAACTTGTGTGATGAAGAGTTACCGTTACAATCCTGAAGTTGATTATTATCCTATAACAGAACACCCTGAAGTGTTTAATTCTTCTTATACCACAGCAGTTTTCCAATTTATTCAACAATAACAGGTCATACATTTGATCTGTTTATAACTGCTTTAAACGTTGTGTTATAAAATGCAAATCATTAGAGAATATATACATATATATCATGTTTACAAAAGGAGATGCACATTTGTAACTTTTAAACTAATATCATTTTGAAATTGGAGGGAGGAACATCTGGGAAACATAACACATTAAATGCCTTGTTGCTGTCATTTAAATGTATTTGCCTTTAGTCATTTGGTCCTAAGGGTATGCAAATTTTTAGCATCCAACTGTAACGTTTAGCAGATGTTTTGTCTAATGAAAGTGAAAACATCCGTGCACTCACACAGACCCTTTAATAAGTAATCTCACATCAAATAATATCTGACATCCAGCTAAAAGGAAGAAAACAATTTTCAGATGATTCACTCTCGACAAATAAGATCAGGCTGATTAAGACCACAGACAGGAACCGGACACTAAACCAACACAGTTTCTTTTAAATGCATGAAATATTGAGAGTATTGTATACACAAAACATCAATGCATTACACTCAATACCCAAAAAAATCTGGATTGGATCCATACGAACGTAAGCGTGCGTGTAAAAATCCACCTTCGCCCCGGGTTTGTTTGAGCACCTCCCTTAACGAATCATCATCACACAGATTGCACATGTGATCACGTGAGTAATATGTGCTTTCATGTGAAAAACATGCGAAAGTGAATTTCGACATGAAATCGCATGCGTGGACTTGCACGTGACATCACGTGATGCTATGTGATGCATAAAACCGCACGTCCTACATGTGGAGAATTAACCCGTGTAAATAAATGAATCGGATAGAAAACAATTCAATAATGAAAGCGCATTAACATAAAAAACATATTTATATTATGTACAGAGATGTCATTTTGAGCATCAACAAACATTAAATATGAAACAAAAGGTGATTTAGTTCCTGTCATGTGACTTTTATTTGTTTCATTGCTTATTTTCATCACATCTACTGTATTGTGACACCCCAGCAGCTGAAAGGGTTTTTAAATAAAGTGTTCTTAAATAATGCTAAACTGGGTATTTTAAAATAACATTTTAAAATTCTGTTGCTGTAAAATCATCTAAGTACTAATCGGGTTTTCTAGATATGACCTATCAAATGCACATAGGCTAATTCAAAGCTGGTTAAAAAAAGAGAAAAGGATAAAGATAAAGGTAATAATATTCTTAGCACCAGTATATCTTTTCTTCTTTTTGCAGGTAATCAGGAGGAACATGACAGGAGTCTGGCTTGCTAGCACGGCATGGGCTGTACACAGCAGCATCGTCACCCTGCCTGGCATTCAGACCATTGGTACCGTGCTGGGCTTCACCGCCACGACCCAACCCATCAGCCTGCTCAGCCCATACGTACAGGAGCTTTTCACCAAGATGGCGCAAGAGCGACTCCAAATGCAAATCACACAGCCGGATCCTGACATCTCCCCTCTGGAGAACCCATGTCCAAGCTGCTGGAATCTTTCTCCTGCAAACGTGAGCATCGTCGAAACAGAGCTGGTGCGTCGCACTGCCTTCAGCGTCTACACTGCCGTCTACAGCGTGGCCCAGGCCCTACATAACATGCTCAACTGTAGCGCAGCCGGGTGCACCAGAGATCCCAAGACCGAAAATATTTATCCCTGGCAGGTAGGATTTCAATCTGCATCTATAAGTCGATCCACAACATGACAAGACCTGTACTCGACTCAAAAAATCCATTCTTCTTCTTGTTTTTATTTTGTGCACAGTTGTTGCCATGGGTACAGAAGGTTTCTATGACACTGAATGGAACACAAATCAACTTTGACACAGCGGGAAACCCAAATATCGGCTACGATTTGTTAGCATGGGTCTTTCAGAACAACAGTGTGACCTTCCAAAACATCGGGACCTACGTCCAGAACCTGACGATGGATAAGAATCTAATAAAATGGCACACGAAAAATAATATGGTATTAAAGAAACGTCTGCGGTCTGCATGAATTTACTTATACTTATTATATACTTATTAATATATATATATATTTTTTTCATTTAAATCTGACATTAAATCTTACATTATAACAGGTCCCTACGTCTACATGCTCCTCAGACTGTCTATCAGGACAAGTGCGCATAGTTAAAGGATTTTATTCCTGCTGCTTTGACTGCAGTGACTGTTTAGATGGAACTTACCAAAACAGAACAGGTGAGAAACAGTCAAAGTTTTTTTTTATTAGTATACAGTAGAGACATGATTTATTCCCATTTCTGCCCACTCCAGAAGGAATTATGACAAATCCCGCCCACTCCTCCTTTTTCTATTTTTATTATTATTGTTTGTACCTTCTTTTTTGTTGTTCCAATGTCTCGGGTATTGATACCATCAGTACCAACTAGATATATGTACTAATAATAACGTTAATGATTTTTACAATGCAATTATGCAGTGAAGGTCTGAAGGGGTTAAATATATCAAAGCCACTTTCACATCTTCTTATTTTCCTCACTTCAAAGACGATATCCAATGCACCAAATGTCCTCCACGCCAGTGGTCCACGTTCCGCAGTACTAGCTGCGTCTTCCCCACCTACGAATACCTGGCTTGGTCATCTTTTGAATCGGTAGCCCTGATACTGGCTGGACTTCTGCTGCTGTCCTGTCAGGCAGCAATGGGCATCCTGTTCTTCCAACACAGAGGGACGCCACTCCTGAAAGCATTGGGAGGACCTCTGTGTGGCTTGGGTCTGCTGAGTCTGATGGGAAGCTGTATAAGTCTGGTGCTGTACCTGGGTCAGCCGAATGATGTCATTTGCCGTATTCAGATACTTCTGTATATCATGTTCCCCACTGTAGCCCTGTCCACCCTCCTGGCCATCTCCATGCAGGTGAGCAAAAAAAGTCAAATTTGCAGTATTTGTAGATATGTTGTTCAAATTGCATGATCCCATTATGTTTATTTCTTTGTGTTGACAGATTGTTTATGTGTGCGAGTTCCCTGAAAAAGCTCCAGAGAACATGGAGAACCTGCAAGGCCTTGGCAGCTGGAGTCTGGTGCTAGCGTGTTGTGGCGTCCAATCAGGGCTCGTTGGCTGGTTTATCATTGAAGGACCTTCGCTTACCATGTGGGTAGACAGTCTGGAAGTGGATTTTGTGAAGCGTTTCCTGCCCTGCCCTGTCGAGCCCATACTGAACTTTGGACTCATGCTGGGTTTCAATGGCCTTCTGGCCTTGATCTGCTTCATGTGCACCTTCATGGCGCCAAAGCCAGTCAGGCAGTATAACTTTGCTAGAGACATTACCATCGCCAGCCTTATCTACTGTGTAATATGGGTCATATTTATCCCAATCTATGCCGGCCTGGGTGATAAAGAGAAGACGATCGCTCAAGTAGTGTTCAATTTGATTAGCAATACAGCACTCACGGTCAGTTATTACCTTCCAAAGTGTCACCTCCTAATCAAGGAGCCAGACCTCAACAAAAACGAATATTTCGCCTCGATCTTAGAGGGAATCCCCCCGATACCACCTGAGGAGCCACCACAAGATAAAAATAAGCCAGATAATAAAAATGATGATAAAGAGGGGGATAAAAATGAGGATAAAGAGGAAACTAAAGAGGACAGTAAGGAGGAAAATAAAGAGGATAACAGTTAACCATGTCGGCCTGTTGTGTAAGTGATAGGCATTTAGGCAGGGGTGGAAAACACAGACAAATTATACTCATAATCTTACTCAATTAAAAGTGGAAGTATCCAGCCAAAAAGGGAAAAAAAGTTGCTACTTTTAAACATACGTAAGAAAGTAAATGTTTTTAACTGATGAAATTAAGCAATGTCATGTTTCTTGTGAAAACTAACTTTTATTACTTATCTATAACTGTTATAAGCAACTATAGGGGTTTTAAAATAGGCTAATTTAAGTTAAATATAGCCAGCCAACGTTAGTAAATCAGGTACATTTACCTCAACGTGCCTTTTCAAATGAGATGACGTTCACATCTCTATGGAGGTAAAGAAGACGCCTCATTTTATACGGCTCTTTACATACTGTAGCACTTATGAACGTCCTCTGTGATTCAGACCACGTGGTTTGAGATGGCAGTGGTACCTCACTGGTTTAGACACTGGACATTGGACTGCTGACCTGAAGGTCATGAGTTCAAATCCCACCACCACCAAGCTGCCACTGTTGGGCCCTTGAGCAACGCCCTTAACCATCAACTGCTCAGTTGTATAAATGAGATATATGTAAGTTGCGATGGATAAGGGTGTCTGCCAAATGCCAGAAATGAAATGTAATGAAATGTAATGAAACCTTTTACTGATGTAGGGCCAGGAGCACTCATCCTCAAGTTCCTCACTGCAGACCAGTGGCTTATCCATCTTCACACAGATAGCGATAGCATTAACTACATTGCATAGCATGAGAAGGATGACGAATTGACACAATTTTGATTGTTTTTTCTACACTGATAGACTTAGGATTGGTGCTGGAGTCTGTTTGATTGACATACAGTGTGCTTTATTAGCTGGATGAGAGAAGAAGAGCCTGGAATTTGTAATGAGTAACTACTTAAAGTAAAAAAGTAGGCTATGTTTTACTCTTAAATAAGTAAGAATATAAGCATTCAGTAATAGTCAAGTGAAGCATAAATACACCAGTAATACTTTAAGTAAGGAAGGACTATTTTCCGCCCCTGAATCTAGGCTAACCAAACTTTAATGCTAACACAGGCACTGTGTATATATAAATCAGTGTATATACTATATACACATACATTTATACAAGAATTATCTATGTTATCTCTGTAACTGTTCGGTCAGTTTATTATAAATAAAGTGAAATTAAAATGCTTTTGTGTTTCTGTCTGCATTCACAACAAAACAGCTAATTTGTTGAGATTTGGCGCCGCTGTAGGCTTCATCCAAACCCGTGTACTATCTTACTAAGTAGAGTGCGAAAAGCTGCCGTGGGCGGCGCTGTTCTGCATACTGTTTAGTGCGGTAGTATGCAGGGCGGATATAAACGCCGAGGCGCCTAGCGACGGTTGCTAGCAACTTTCTGTGAGTTCCGGTTCTACTCTTCTGCAGTTAGACATATCTCCTCAGGAGGGTCCAGTTAGTTCCAATAATTTACAGTGCTGTTCTGGTTTTATATCATTTTCAAAGTAACTTTTGAAGGTAAGGAAGTCTTTTATTTTGGGTAACTAGCAGCACCAACTAACTAGCTAACTATTACACTAAAACTAGCTAACGTTAGAGCTTCGGGAAAATGTATAAGTAACGAGTAGATATAATGATCTGCTTGTGTTATGTGTTATTTATTTATTTGTTTATATATTTTTAAACTTCATTAGCTATAGTGTGACCTTTAACTAATATATGGTACTCTATGGAATGCAATGACACAACAGCAACAACAACACCAATAATAATAATAATAATAATAATAATAATAATAAAACAGACTTGGGTCAAGTCACAGATTATTATTAAATTATCTTATTAAATGCACTCCAACTATTTTCAAACACTGCAAAATTACAAATAAATGTAATTCATGTGCAGTATTTTGCTGTCTGTATAATTTTATATTAACACAATGTTTTCAGAATCACTGGGTATACATGTACGAGGAATTTGTCTTGGTGTAATGGTGCTTAACAATAACAGTAAATACAAGAAATAAGATTATATTAATAAGATAAACAAGAGAGAAAGTTATGAAATGAGAAGCATCTATTTAAAAACATTTAAAGCTATGTAAACTGAGCATAAATCTAATATATATATATATATATATATATATATATATATATATATATATATATATATATATATACACACACACATATATATATATATAAAAGATTTAGGAAAATAAACATATAGACATTAACTGCACGTTAGTGGCGCACCAACACACCGTTATAAATATGAAGGCTGGTTTTAAAATTATTGGCACCCCCAATAATTGGAACAATAGGGCTGGGCAATATGATGATATAATATCAATGTAACTATCTGTCTGTCTGTCTCTAACTGTCTGTCTGTCTCTATCTATCGTACTAGAGCTAGTGAGCTTTCTGTCCTCTCTCTCTCTCTCTTTCTATGTGTGTGTGTGATGATGTAAAAGAGTACTGAAATACTGAAAAGCAATAAAAAGGTTTTGAATTCTAAATGAATAAAGTCTGTTACTAGTTTGTGAACATTGATGGCTAGCTCGCTGCTCTTTTCAGTATGTCTTGTAGTCGTTTATCTCCAGGTCTTCACAGTGCAGCAGTTTTAGTTAGTCACTGTCGTCATGCCTCGTGGAAGATCAGCGATTAGCGTCCACTCTGATTCCAGCGACATGGATATTGATACACTGGGTAATGATGCACACAGTAATGTGTAAAGGAGAAAAAAAATGACATGTGGCTTTAGTCTGAGATGCTGTGTGTGTGTGTGTGTGTGTGTGTGTGTGTGTGTGTGTGTGTGTGTGTGTGTGTGTGTCACAGGAGAGACAGAGATGGGCAAGCTACAGAGGCAGTTTCGCATCATGGAGGCCGATCGGCAGGCCTATAGCATCCAGTCACAGGAGCTTATTCGCAAACAGCGGTCAGTTAAACAATCATAAACACATACACGCTTTTTTCAGTAACACTGCACATCTTGAGGCATCTCTGCCTCATGCAGTAGCTCCGAGGTTCTGGTTTGATCCCGAGCTCAGGTTACTGTCTGTGCTGAGTTTCACATGTTCTCCCCATGTCTGTGTGGGTTCTTTCCGGGTTCTCTGGTTTCCTCCCACTGTCCAAAAACATTCCAGTAGTTGGATTGGTGGTGAATCTAAATTGCCCCTAGGTGGCATGTTTATGGGAGGAAACCGGAGAACCCAGAATGAACCCACACAGACATACCCTCCATTGAATGGAACAGTGTGTGTGTGTGCGCATGGTGCCCTACGATGGATTGCTATCCTATTCTGGGTGTATTCCTGGTTCATTCCCAGTGTTTCCCAGGACTGTTATCCACTGCATGGTGCATTTAAAAAAAAAATTCCATCATGAAAAAGACTAGGGTTAATGTGGTTTTACTAGTGACGTCAAACCAATTCCACGGTTCAAATCCTCATGATATTTTTCATATTATCCTTTATCGTTGTTGTGCCCCCATCACTCCGTGCACGTACGCCGCCCGACAGTCTGGAGATGGAGAAGCTGCGTGAGGAGCATGAGGAGCTGCAGAAGAACCTGCGAGCATCCGCGAGCCAGTTGCGTAGGCAGACCGACAGCCACGACGCCCAGCAGCTCCGAGCTCTCCTGAACCGCCTTGACGAACTCAACGAGCAGCTGGAGAGAGAGCGACTCAGTCAAGCGGAGCTCGATCGAGAGGTGATGACCTTCCGACATCACATGCGCGCACACACACACTCACTCACTGCACGCATACACTGCACACACACGCAACAAAGTGGCTGAGTTATTTACAATTCAAAACACATGCTGTACATACGGAAGCCGTCTTCCTTAAAGAACATCGTCAGAGCGGAAAGACAAACCCAATCGAAGTCTCTCACTCTCCTTTTACTGAATTCATAATCCACGGAAGAGCTTTTCAGCATGAGTTGTATTCTGTTTTGTATTACATATATTCACCTGGAAAGAGCATCACTGTGTGCACAATCTTACCTTCAGAGAGACATTGTTCAAATCTCAAATCTGGTCATGTGACCTAAAGGAGACTAATATTAAAAAGGCATACCATCACAATTTATGTTGTTTTGAATATTATATATATATTTATATATATAAAATATATATGTGTGTGTGTATATATATATATATATATATATATATATATATATAATATTAGTGTGTATGTGTGTGATTCTATGTGTGTTTTAACAGATCCAGAATATTCAGAAGAAACTGGAAGAGCTGAGAAAAGGAGATGTTAGTACCTTTCACAGTCAGAAGTCTCAGGCTCGCCACATCCAAAAGGCCACTCGCACCCTGGAAAATAAACTGGACCGGGTGAGTTAGAGTCCGATCCCTTATACATTCTACACTCTCTGAGCCAACTCAGGAATGCGTTTGGGAGTCTAAGCGAACACGAAAGAGAGTTTTCATGAGCAGTAGTTTGAAAAGATCTGGAGGCTTCACGCATCTCCGAGTTAGGCCACCGTTTCAAGTTGCTAGATTTTTTTTCTCTGTCTCTTTGCCCCCCCCCCCCCCCCCCCAGGCTCTCGTTCGTTTCAATGAGCAGCTGGCGAAGAACAGCCAGCTGAGAGAGGAGCTGGAGACGCTACGCGTGGAGCGTGTCCGCTTCCAGCAGCTTCACCACAAACTGGACAAGGTCGTTGTTTACGTAGAGTATAGCATTTATAGAGATTTTTAATCACAAAGCCAAGTTGTGGTCAGCGTGGGAGATTTTCTGTCTTACAGGAGCTTCGGGAAATCCGGCAGGAGATTGGTGACGTCATCGGCATGTCAACGGCAGCTTACGATTCCAGGTGAACTGAGTTTACTGTTACTATGAAATTCATATATACTATTGCTCATGTCCCTTATGTGCTAGGTAATATGTTTATACGATCACTTGAAAAATCATCTAACGGTCATTATTATTATTAATATTATTATTATTATTATTATTATTATTATTATTATTATTAGAGCGTATGTAAACGCACTCTGTGTTTTTGTGTGATCTTCAGAGTGGAGGCTCAGACGAAGATGACGATGATGAAGGAGAAGGCGGTGAAGGACCTGGCGCAGTACACCGTGGAGATGAAGGAGCTGGAGAGGCTGATCGCACACGAGCAGCGCCTTAAAGACTTCATGACAACCAAGTGCAAGGAGAGGACAGGACTGGACGACGCACTCAGCCACAGACACGGTGAGAGCTCCAGAAATGTTGGCACCCTAGGTAAAGATGGGGATGGGGAGGGGTTGTTATGAAAAAACATCTAGTGTAGTAGTGTAATCTCACTCAAATCTAGCCTTTAAGAAAATATAAAACCCTTTTGTGTCACAATTACTGGCACCCCACTGTTTAGTACTTTGAACAAGCTTCTTTTGGAGAATACAGAGTGTGAGAGAGCCCCGATTCTCCACGGTTCTAGGTTGTCTCTCTTGTGATATTTCTTCAGCTTACCTCACAGGTTTTCTTGACTTTGCAAGTCTTGGAGGAAACACATTTGCCTTCACCCTCTTGAGTTGGTAGTTGTAATGTGATAGGGGAAAGTTAGCTAGTGGGTGGGAATTGGCCAAGACCAAATTGGGGAGAAAATGTTTTGGGGGAAAAAAGCTTCTTTCTTTTTGTCATCAAACCATTTTTGTGTGGATTTAGATGTACGATTCCAACCAAGTTGTAACTTCTTGGCAGAGGTAGCCAAAAAGTTCTCAGGGCCTTTGGATCCTCCACCACATTCTTTACCAGTTGAGGTTTTTTCTTTAGAACCATCCTTCTTATTTTTATGCCAAACTCACTTTGAGTGTTTGTTGCAAAAAAAAAAAAGGTCTCCATAGTTCATAAACTATAGCTCAATTATGAAGGTCAATACACTTTTGTCTCAATTCACTTGTATATTTTCCTTGTTATTCAATCTTCTAATCTTCCTCATTCATCTTGTTGAAGAACTTGTAAGGGAATTTGACCTGTGTGTCACCTTATATTTATTCCCCAGTGAAACAACAGGAAGTCATGGTTGACTACTTATGAGTTCCTAAACACTCAGGAGAACTTGAAAGTTGAAAGTGTAAAATGTATAATAACATGAACTTGCTTGAGTTACCTTTTGTTCACAGGAATTTGTATGGGTGGCAATAATTGTGACACGTCGTGTTTCTTTACAGTTTTTTAAAAATTAATTTTTCTTCAAAATTTACTTTGAAGAAGCTCTTTAACCATTCATAACCTTTTTACCTATCTTTACAAAGGGTGCCAATAATTCTGGAGCAGAACTGTATGTATACATAGAATGTAGTTACTTTTTTGTGGTTGATTAGTTGGAAACTAGGATGATGATGATGATGATGATGATGGTGGCAGAAATGAAGGAGCAGCGGAGGACCGACTCGGAGGTGGCGGCGGAGACTCTGGAGGAAGTTTTCCAGCGGATACAGAAGGTGACTGGCGAGGACGATTTGGAAATGCTAGTCACCAAATTTATCCAGGGTGAGTCAGCTCTGTCTAATCTCCATCTAATCTATACTGAGATGATGTTTCAGATGTAATAAGGTGCTTCAGTATCGACCTGTAATAGAGTGCGTGTCTAATCTACGAGTTAAACCGTTTGCTGTATGATCTGTATTGCATGCAGCGGAAGACAGGAACTTTGCTCTCTTTAATTACGTTAACGAGCAAAACACGCAGGCTGAGGCTTTGAAAGATCAAATCAGACAGGTGAGTCCAATCAAAGTTTATTTTTATTTATTTTTTGACAAATTTTTTCCTGTAATCTAAATGTACTTGCTCAGCCACGAGATGTTTGGTGTCTGCTTCTTTAGTGTCGTACTGGAGCTATAAAGTTCATGTAGCAAACAAATAATAGAAGTTTATAATTACCAGATTAGCATTTTGCAAACTTTTTAACTGATAGCTATACCCTTACGTTAGTTTACATTAGAACAGTAAAAAAAAACAAATCCAAAAAACAGACACCAGACATGTCTTGGGCAATTAACTTTTCCCTTTTATGTTCATATGGAACATCAGAAACGCTGTTATCAAAGAGATAATGCTGTTATCTGTTTGCTGATCCAGATCAAAGAGGAGATGGAGAGGTTCCAGGTGGAGGATCTGCAGCAGGAGCAGGAGCATCACACCACCCTCAAGCAGATGGAGGAGCAGCAGAGAGACACTGAAACTCAGGCCCTGGAGTACGAGGCCCGGGTTAAAGAAATCACCCAGATCCTGGATCAGATTAAGACAGGTGAGAAGAGGTGGTTTTGATGAAATAACATGAAAACAACCGCAATATTTGTTTCTGTCTACTCTCATACCTGCTTAACATGCTGTTATAAAGACAATAAAGACTAAAAGACACAACATTTGAGCAGTAAAGTTTGTTTTTGTGTGTGTGTGTGTGTGTAACGTAGGAGTGAGCGCCGTGTTTAATAAGATCGATTGCGACCATGCAGCAGTGGACGATTTGCCCGGTTCTTTGGCTGGAATCAGAGACTCCGATATCATGACGTACCTGAGGTTGGTGGAGCAGAAAACCAACATGCTGCTCACTGTGCAGGCCTTCATCAACTCCAAGGTACAATAACCATGAAACAAGACCCACATTTTTAACATTTCTTCTTTTTAGTGCGATAATCTCTTGCACCTGGTTTGAATATAAGATTAGGACTCTTTGATTAATAGCACTGATGAAAGCTGTATTATTTACCTTTTATAGTCCTAATCACTGTTTTGTGAGGTGTACAATAGAGACTGGTGTAATCAAAATATGTTAAAAATGCATTTAAAGTTCTAAAGGTCTACTGTTAAGAAGGTTCAGCACATGACCCTCTAAGTTTGAACACTTGGTGTCACTATGATGTAAATCCAGTGATCAGGTCCAAATCTGCTCCTCTTTGACTTTTTTCCCCCAAAACGCTGTTAATTCTACAGTCTTGCATTAATTTTATATGATCAGAATGAATATTTTTCATTTACCGGGAATCAGTTACTGTATTGAAGCATTTAGTACTAGCAAAATCTATACAGTCTTTAGTTATATATCAGAAAGTCATTAAACCTCACATATAAAGTTAGTTTATTCAGTATAAATAATTTCTTTTCTTTTTTTTTTACTGTACTGTATTTATTAGATTATATTAGATAGCCATTGTCTCATGGCTGACAGTAACAAAGTTTGTAAGCCTACTTTACAGGATTTATTAGACGTATGTATTAGACATTTGTGGTGTGTGCGTGTGTGTGTGTGTGTATGTGTATATATATATATATATATATATATATATATTATGGCAGATTTGAGTCGGTAGTATACACGTTTAGAATATGCATACAAGAGTTATCCATATTTTTTATATCTTATCAGGACCCGGAGAAGGATTACGATCCGAAATTGGCGGCTCAGGAGCTGCTTGGGAAAATTGCGGAGATGCAGAAACAGGCTCCTGTCGTGCAGCCTCCTGTTCCTGGGTAAGTAGGTCAGGATGGTAAGGTTGAAGATGTAAAATATAACAGTGATATATATATATATATATATATATATATATATATATATATATATATATATATATATATATATATATATATAATCCAAAGTGATTTATAAAGTAAGTCAGAGTTAATTCCATGCATAGAGCTGCTAGTGAAGCTGATAGGTGATGTGAGGTGACTAGGTAAGCTATGAGTAGAAAACTGAGAAGGCTTTAGCTAAACACACTAGTACTTATTAATCATAAGGCAATTAATTAAAGCCCCAGAAAACCTAAATCCACTGTTGCCTCCTAATGAGGTTAATGCTGTTCCACAGGTTTATATTTACCACATATGAATAATTGGTGACTTTTCAGGAATCTCATGTGTGTCACTAGTATTCTTCCCTTCTCTATGTAAAGTGGGTGACCATCAACAGTCACAGGACACACGTCGGGAATTAGCTAGCTTCACGGATGTTCCACAACACTGGGTCTCATTTATCGATCGTTTCCTAACGTTGTCGATGTTTTCGTAGGCCAAACCGAACCAAAATCCTACGCTGATAAACACGAGTCAGGCGTAAATTACCAAGCATTTGCATTTTGGCCACACCCACAAAACTCACAGAGCGCCAACTAAACTTCCAGTAATGCAGCTCAGCCATTACAGTGCATTGGCTACCGTAGACACAAAGTAACATTTCCACCTTTTGTGGGATGCCATTACTTTTGTCCTCATTGATTTGAAGTTGCTTTACTTATCAATATCCTGAACCGCAAGCTTTTTGTGCATGACCGAGTTACGTTTATACTCCAGGGATGACTACGATATAGAAGATTTGCTACTTCCACATGAGGAAGACCAACCTTTGCCCCAGGAAGAACTTCGTCAGCGTATTATGAACAGAGTAAGGAAACAAACACACACACACACACACACACGCACGCACTCTGGTGAAAATGGCCTCTAGTTTTATCAGGTTTTGGCATGTTTAGGGTTTAGGTTTTAACGTGTGTCTCTGTGCAGATTCTTCAAAAGGAAGAAGCGTTGCATGCTGGGAAGAGCAAAGAGGCCAGGTCTGCTAAACTCAGCGCTCAGAGATCTTGATTACCGTGCATGTGTGTCTTGGGACTTGGACGGTGTCTGGTGTAAAAATACAGAAATAATGAAATGCATTTAAAACAATAGTTGTCACAATCAGTCTCCTCTGACTGCTGATATTCTTACAAATATCCATCTATGCCCATGTACATGAAACCCCGCCTCCAAAAACCCACAGTGTTCGGAGTTCATCTATGTTAGTTCAGTAGCTAGCTGGGTAACTTTCCAGCATTTCACAATGTCAAATTAAGAGTCTTTTTTATCATTACTAAAAAACCAAACAAACAAACCAACCTTTAAAAATGTATCTATAAATGAAAAAAAAAGTACTGATAAAAAGTGTCATTTGTTAATAAATAAACAATTGTAATTAATTGTTACCAAATTGCTTTGGTATAAGTGGAATAAAACTGCTTGGGATATGCTATAAAAATATTGGGATATGCAGAAATATAAACAACCTGATCATGGTAACAGTGACTAAACAACTAAAGACCGTGATAGTCACCCCTGCCCTGTCGTTTTTGGGTTTTAATTCACAGCTCTCACAATATTTCCGTCATCAGCTGCTGTAGTTTTCCTTAGCCAACCCGTTCAGTGTGTTTTCTCAGTACACCAGTGGTTTCTTTCTTTTTCAGGATGTTCCAAATTGTTGTATTGGCTTTATCCAATGTTTGTGTAATACCTCTTTTCTCAGCTTCAAAATGGCTTGCTTTTCTCCCATAGACATCTCTCTGATCTTCATGTTGGTTTATCCTTTTTAAACAACAAATGCGGTCTTCACAGGTGAAACCGAAGGCTAAAACCAAGAGTAAATGTTCAGATCTATTTATTCTTTAAACGGTCGACATAACAGGACACACCTGGGCGACAAGAAACACCTGTCAGTCACACGTTCCAACATTTTTGCTCGCCTACAAATTGGCTGGTCTAATACAAAATGTTCTATGTTGTTTAACATGTCTGCATTTAAATACCAGGAAATAAATACTGAAATTCTAAACTTTCTTCTAAACATACTCATCTTTTGATCCGAAACCCAAATGTCTATAGTACAGTACAAATAATAGAACTGGCCTTGCCGTTCCAATAGTTTCGGAGGGGACTCTAGATAAACATGAAGAGAAGACTGCACCGCTATCTGCAGGTATTTATTTACTATGGTTAAAAAGATCAAAAGGTCAATTAAAGAAACTCAACTTAATCTTTTTGGAAATTAAATCTTTGTTGTTTTTTTATGTCTGAAGACTGAATAATTGTTTAAATTATAAAGATGAAAATGTCTGAATAAGTCCTTACAGAGTGGATTTTTCATTCTAAGATGGAGGTGTGTCTGTAACATGACTGACAGGAGGAATGTAAACACATCCACGGGCAGAACTTTTTTTTTCCTCAACATAATTAAAAAAATAGTATTCACATTATTTCTAATACAAAGAGCTAGAAAAATATGGAGCAGAGCAAAATAACGAACACACACAATGTTAGAATAAAATTAGTTGAATTTTATTTCAGCGGTGGCTCACAGTATGGATAATTTATACCAAAAATATTTTCTTGCTGCATTTCTTGGGTCCTGAATTGATTAGGTTGTTTTTGTGTTCATTTGCTGACACCCCCCCCCCACACACACACAAATAATCAGATATTAACATATTAAAAAGTATAAAACAGCGATCTTAATAAGAACTGATTTGCACCTATGCTCATAATTCATCGTTTTTCTTTTGAGAGTCTGACTTTGAGCTTTTTGCTTTCGGCTGTTCGCTTTCTGTCTTTTTGGACGAAGCTTTTACCATCTTCTTGGCGGCTGCTTTTTCCTTTTTCTCTGCTGCTTTGGCCTTCGTTTTTTCTGTCGCTTTCGTTTTCGTCTTCGCTTTTCCTGATGGTTTGGTTTTCGTTGCTGTTTTAGCCTTTGCTTTTTCCGTAGCCATGGCCTTTGGCGGTTTGTCTTCGCCGTGCGTCTTTGCGTCGGCGCCCGTGTCAGTCTTTTCCTCTGCAGGTTTGCTTGCTTGCTTTCCCGTGGCTATTTTCGTGCCTTCTGCTGTGGCTGTTTTTCCTCCATCCGGTATCGCGCTGTCCTTCTCTGAGGCCGTCTCTTCGCTGCGGTCCTTCTCTTTTTTCTGGAACTCTGCGTTAAGTGGGCTGGAGAGCATTTTTAACAGCTCTTCTGCCTGAATTCGCTCCTGAGGAACCCCCCCAAAAAAGTACAACATGGTGAAATGAATGAAAGTTATTTGAAATGATTCAAAAATGACTTTAAAGCACTTTATAACCTTGTTCATGAACCAATATGTTCACAATATCACATAAATAATAAATTAAAATAACTCAAAAAACAGACTGATTTCTCTAATTCAGGGCTTTGCAAATTAATTATGCTAATTATTTAAATGTGTACAATAACATTTGGGGTATTTACTGGTGCTATTATTACTTTCCACAACCAGATCACATTTCTGTTAAAGGGTTTAAAAAAAAAAAAGTCATTAGTTTTAATGCAGAATTCAGACAAATTGGACTTAAGCAAACACAGACAGATAGTAAGATAGATACTTAGACAGACAGACAGGCAGAGATAGATACAGTGCTGTGAAAAAGTATTCACCCCATCCTGATTTCTTCTGTTTTTGTGTATATCTCATACTAAATTGTTTCAGAAATGAAAACAAAGCCTATGATAAATCAAAGGCATCCTAACTGACTGAGTCAAAGGTGGAACTGTTTGGAAGACAGGGGTCCTGTTACAACTGTCGTAAACCAAACACAGAATTCCGCAAAAAGAACACCATAGCTACGGTCAAGCATGGTGGTGGAAGTGTGATGGTATGGGGATGCTTTGCTGCTTCAAGGCCTGGGGAACTTGTAATAATTATGGGAAACATGAATTCTGCTCTCTAAGTTTTTCACATAGGTGATAGGTGTTGGATCCCTTTTTTGGCTTCAATGAAAAAATTAAAACTGTATTGTGTGTTTACTCAGGTGACCTTGGTTTTATGTTGTATTTTGCTTGAAGATCTAAAACTATTTAGTATGAGATACACAAAAACTGAAGAAATCAGGCAAATACTTTTTCACAGCACTATAGGTAGGTAGGTAGATAGATACTATCTATCTATCTATCTATCTATCTACAATCACTGAAAGAAAGAAAGACTAATTGACAGACTGAGACAAAAAGATAGACAGACGGACAGATATAATAAGCTAGATAGAATATCCCAAGTATGTGTATTACCATGGTATATTTCCATAACTGCTGTTTAATAACTGTGATAATGATATGAAGATAAAGGTATATTGTATATTTAGGGTTGTGGGTGAGTGACGCCTCCGTGGCTAAGCAGTGAAGAGAACATTAATGATAAATAACTGTGTAGTGGAACTTGCCTTTTCGTTGTGTCGAGGATCCAGAGTGAACCACAGAGCCACCGCACACCTCTGACCTTTTGTCACAGCCCTGACTCCATGAGGGTTCTCCTTACCGGCACCGAACGCCACGATGCGACCGCACTGAGGCTTCACCACCGCCTAGAGAGAGGGAGAGATTGAGAGCGAGCCAGAGACAGAGAGCAGGGGCGATTGAGAGAGAGAGAGAGAGAGAGAGCAGGGGAGATTGAGAGAGAGAGCAGGGGAGATTGAGAGAGCGAGCAAGGGAGAGAGAGAGAGAGCAGGGGAGAGAGAGAGAGAGCAGGGGAGATTGAGAGAGAGCAGGGGAGACAGAGAGAGAGAGAGAGCAGGGGAGATTGGGAGATAGAGAGAGAGAGCAGGGGAGATTGGGAGATAGAGAGAGAGAGCAGGGGAGATTGAGAGAGAGAGCAGGGGAGATTGAGAGAGCGAGCAAGGGAGAGAGAGAGAGCAGGGGAGATTGAGATAGAGAAAGAGCAGGGGAGAGAGAGAGAGAGAGCAGGGGAGATTGAGAGAGAGCAGGGGAGACAGAGAGAGAGAGAGAGCAGGGGAGATTGGGAGATAGAGAGAGAGAGCAGGGGAGATAGGACAAAACTCCTGCTTCACATTTCTTAAAGGAAAATCGAGGATAAATAAAAGGCACTAAAATACTGAATACATTGATATACATTTCACAGTCATGTTCAGTAAGGTAAGTAAGTAGTAATTGTTAGCAATATATGAGTAACATAATACTTAACACACAAAGTTATAATATTACAGTAGTCCAAAATTATAAAAATCTGGAAAGACAAGAAAATGCAGGATGGTCAAAGCTTGGGGTCAAAGAAAATTCCTAATGTACACTTTACTGTTTTTTTCGTTTGCACGAAAAAGTTTGGGAACACCTGATGTAAAGACTAACTGCAATATTTAGGACGAACACTCAGCAGCACCACATGCTGGCCAAAACACTGAAATAACCACTAGATATTATTTTACTAATGACATGGGGACCGTTGCATGTACAATGCATGTTCATAAATCATTTAAACACTGTGTATGAACGACACGATCTGTGAGAATCGTACCGTGATGGTTTTGGCATCGAGTTCTGTGAAGATGAAATCTCCTCCTTCGAAGTCGTCATTGAGGTAGACGATGGCGCTGAAAGGAACGCAGAGTATATTGTTAAAAACCAGTAGTAACCAGTAACCAGTAGAATCATAGCTGGGTGTTGTGCTGGTTTCGGATGTACCTGTAGTCCCGGTGCGTGTACGCCGGAGGCTCTTTCATACACTCGTTGAGTTCGGAGATCAGGAGACAGTTGTCGACATGTACAGGATGGCTCAGGTCATCTCTGTCTTCTTGCTTCTCTGCACAGGAAGACACATATACAGTATGTCACAAAAGTGAGTACACCCCTCGCATTTTTGTAAATATTTGATTATATCTTTTAATGTGACAGCACTGAAGAAATGACACTTTGCTACAATGTAAAGTAGTGAGTGAACAGCTTGTATAACAGTGTAAATTTGTGGTCCCCTCGAAAAAACTCAACACACAGCCATTAATGTATAAACCGCTGGCAACAAAAGTGAGTACACCCCTAAGTGAAAATGTCTAAATTGAGCCCAATTAGCCATTTTCCCTCCCCAGTGTCATGTGACTTGTTAGTGTTACAAGGTCTCAGGTGTGAATGGGGAGCAGGTGTGTTAAATTTGGTGTCATCGCTCTCACACTCCCTCATAGTGGTCACTGGAAGTTCAACGTGGCACCTCATGGCAAAGAACTCTCTGAGGATCTGAAAAAAAAAATAATTATTGCTCTACATAAAGATGGCCTAGGCTATAAGAAGATTGCCAAGACCCTGACACTGAGCTGCAGCACGGTGGCCAAGACCATACAGCGGTTTAACAGGACAGGTTCCACTCAGAACAGGCCTTGCCATGGTCGACCAAAGAAGTTGAGTGCACGTGCTCAGCGTCATATCCAGAGGTTGTCTTTGGGAAATAGACGTATGAGTGCTGCCAGCATTGCTGCAGAGGTTGAAGGGTTGGGGGGTCAGCCTGTCAGTGCGCAGACCATACACCGCACACTGCATCAAATTGGTCTGCATGGCTGTCGTCCCAGAAGGAAGCCTCTTCTAAAGATGTTGCACAAGAAAGCCCGCAAACAGTTTGCTGAAGACAAGCAGGATAAGGACATGGATTACTGGAACCATGTCCTGTGGTCTGATGAGACCAAGATAAACTTATTTGGTTCAGATGGTGTCAAGCGTGTGTGGCGGCAACCAGGTGAGGAGTACAAAGACAAGTGTGTCTAGCCTACAGTCAAGCATGGTGGTGGGAGTGTCATGGTCTGGGGCTGCATGTGTGCTGCCGGCACTGGGGAGCTACAGTTCATTGAGGGAACCATGAATGCCAACATGTATTGTGACATACTGAAGCAGAGCATAATCAGTATGCAGTATTCCAGCATGATAACGACCCCAAACACACCTTCAAGACGACCACTGCCTTGCTAAAGAAGCTGAGGGTGAAAGTAATGGACTGGCCAAGCATGTCTCCAGACCTAAACCCTATTGAGCATCTGTGGGGCATCCTCAAATGGAAGGTGGAGGAGCACAAGGTCTCTAACATCCACCAGCTCCGTGATGTTGTCATGGAGGAGTGGAAGAGGACTCCAGTGGCAACCTTGAAGCTCTGGTGAACTCCATGGCCAAGAGGGTTAAGGTAGTGCTGGAAAATAATGGTGGCCACACAAAATATTGACACTTTGGTCATAATTTGGAAATTTTCACTTAGGGCTGTACTCACTTTTGTTGCCAGCGGTTTAGACATTAATGACTGTGTGTTGAGTTATTTTGAGGGGACAGCAAATTTACACTGTTACACAAGCTGTACACTCACTACTTTACATTGTAGCAAAGTGTCATTTCTTTAGTGTTGTCACATGAAAAGATATAATCAAATATTTACAAAAATGTGAGGGGTGTACTCACTTTTGTGACATACTGTATATGATAAAGCCTTGGTAAATTAAATAGTACTTTATTTTTTAAATGACTCTATTAAAAGACACTATTTTGTAGTTCGGTCAACAGATTTTCTATGGGATTCAGGTCAGGGCTTTGTGATGGACCCCCCCCAAACTGGTCAATCAGAAGCTTCTAAAAGTCGTTGCATCAATTTCTGCGATCTTCCAGACTTTTTAAAGAAACAGGAATCTGGGTGTATATAAACTTTTTGAACTGTATGTACATCTAGCGGTCAGGTTTTCGGATTTATATACTCCAGGATGGTGGCATGTGAACAGAGCTCCTCTTACCCTCGATAGCGGAGCGGCAGACCAGGTGCGAGTAGGAGAAGTACAGAGGAGACTGGAGACTGAAGTAGGACTCCACCACTTTGCGCACCTTCTCGCTGAGGTCGAAAAACAGACGAGCGCTCTTCAGAGGAAGCACGCCTTCCTGACCGAGCTGTCTCGCACACACACACACACACACACACACACACACACACACACACACACACAACGTGGAATTCTGATTAAAAAAAAAAAGAATAAAAATTCCACTCGTAGCATGACGCATCACGGATATCTTAATTACGACGAAGACTGTTATGTATAAGCAGTAAGGAACGTGATGGTGCGGAAGTCTTACCTTAAGAGCTTTGAGAACAGTGACCCCCTGGAACATCTCGCTGGGGGAATGAGGACTTGGCCTTCCTCTGTAGCCGTCACCTTTCTGCGCCGCTGTCTAAAGCAAAGTGTTCAAGTGGGGAGGGGGGGAAGAATTTATTCACTCGGTTTTGACGTAACTGAACAAATCTACAACCATGATTCGCGCTTGAACATGATATACACTTACTCTAATGCCCCTGCACTCAGCGGTTTTGCAATTACTCTCTTTTTATATGGACTACAGAAAGTCTATGATGGTCGTTTTTGACACTACTGCAAGAAAATTGATTTCACTTGATATAATAGCATTTAATTTCGGCTGAATAAAGCACTGCTTTCACACTGTTCTGTCCAGAACGACGAGCGTAGTGCCGTTTGTACTGATATCGTCTTCACTCGCTAACAAGACTAAAGCCGTGTCCAAAATCGCTTGCTAGCTCACTATTCCCTATATACCGAATGAGGTTCAAGTAAATACTGCACCAATCAATCAATAATCCCTATCATTTCGCTTTGAAATATCTCCACACATTAATAAAGAGTTATACAGTCTTTATAAAACTTCAAAGCGAGAATCTACACATTTTCTATCCATTTAGTCCGTCATTTGTTTTTCGATTATGCGCACGTGTTCTCTTGCAGCAAAGTAAATGAATTATGCTGTACAATTCCATTAGCAGGGAATCAAGCTGATTTGAGCTGAATGGTTTCATCCACGTTTATGTGTCACTATTACCGAAGAGTAAACACTTACATTAGAAAGCCGGTGTAATTCCCGACATTCGTCGTCGGTGATGACTCCGTCCAGCACGACTCTCTGTGAACCATTCAGCACTTTGGACGTCATGCTGACCATGATGCCGTCGAACACCGAGCTGTGCTCTGGAGTAGGTGTCGATTTACTGACTCCTAAAAACAAAACGCATGAGAAAAGTAAAGTAGGAGATAATTTTACAAAAGTTTCCGGGTGAGGAAAAATTATGTTGCACTATTATTATTATTATTATTATTATTATTATTATTACTACAACAACAACTTATCTACAAAATGCTAATTCCTATGCACTATAGGAAGCTCGAGAGAAGTTTCTCAATGATAGTTTTGTAATTGAGAGGATCTGAAAGTTGATTGGAGGACAGAAAAGAGGTTGAAGGTAGTTATAATATTTGTTGAGGGTATAAATGTTTTACTCCTGAGCCTGCTCACCATCATTAACCATCTTGGTGATGTCCGATGACTCCTTGGTCTTCTCCTCCACCAGCGTCTCGATTTCCTTCATGAGATTGCCAATCTCCTCTGTGATGCGAGCGGCTGTCTCTCGGTCAGCCCTGAGCGGCACGGAGACACGGTCTGAGCGTTCATAATCGCTCAGAAGAATGGAATAAAGCGCTTTGTGTCATGCAGTTACAGGAAAATAATCAATGCCGGAACGGTATTGTGCAAAACCATCAAAACAGTGTTTTATTCTTCTTATACCATAGGAATTTTCCAACGATTTATACCCGTTTATAATTACATTTCATTTAATACAACCTCTCCCCCCCCCCCGCCACCCCCCCACCTCTTTAAGTCAATAAGAGCGTCCTCTGTCCTGAACGTGGCTGGACGATATGAAAAAAATATCATGTCACGATATTTTGAAGACATTACAAGTACTATACATGCTTTGTATCATGAGATGTATTTGCTTTGGCTGAACATCTGTCGTGATAACGTCACACGACACGTCTCGGCCCAAATCTGCGGTAATTTAAAAAAATTTCTGCGATCGCAAAATCCTGGATGGACTGAACACTGAAATAAAGGGAATAAAATTAACATTTACATTTTTTAAGATAAAGAAAAACTTCAACTTTGTCAAAAATGACATCAAATCTACTTCCAGATTTCCTGTTTAAAAAAAAAAAACAATTTCAAATATATAAAATTCACGACATCACGGTAAAGCATATCTTGACCTCGTTATAGCGATTTTATATCGTAAGCTACGGCTTTTCCTCTAAGCGCTGACACTGGAGACTGCTACCACAAAGGTTAAATAAATGCCTCCGCACGCTATTAACATTTTATGTTGAGCATCTACTGTCTACGACGTTACTACAGAAATAATAACGTGTCAGAAGGAACGCATGTAGTTTAATATAAACCTGCTGTTTCAGCTGCTGTTCTAGAAAATTAATGAACATGTCCTGATTGGAGAATACAACAGCTCTGTGGTGTAATTACATTGAAGCAGACCTCATCGTTAGGACATTTAGATTTATTCGTTTATTACTTTTGCTTGTCCCTGAGTTTCTTAGGCATGATTTCTTCCGGCGTCCACGTGTCCTGGGAAAATAAAGAAATAAATAAAAGAGAGAGAGAGAGAGAGAGAGAGAGGAATTATATCTTTTTGCATTATATATCCCAAAGTATTATAGAACAGTCTGAACTGCAGGTTTGGGACTCACCGGATCAACAAACGTGATTCCAAAAATTTCATATCCAAAATATAAGAGCTCTTTCTCCAGCAAGGAATTCTTGATATACTGCTCAACACCCTAGGGTCGAAAAAGCAGTAATAATTAGGACTGGGCGATACATCAGTGTAATATCGATATTGTGATGAATGATTACTCGATACACTTTTCTAAGGTATCGTTGGTATGGTGATTTTTAAAAAAAAAAGGTTTTTAGTAATTACAAATTAAGTGGTACTGTATGGACGCTGTTGATTTGATGTAATTTACTTCAACTTTGTCTTCGTAGGCATTAAAGTATCATCAACCTCAAACGTGTTTTTTTTTGTTTATTTTACTACCGTCTTGCAGACAGTTTGTTTGCTAAATTATATATCGTGATACGCACTGTGTATCTTAGAAAGGTCCTCGAGTATCGTGATATGATATTTGTCATATCGCCCAACCCTAATTATAATAAACAATAAATAATGATGATATTATTAATATTATTATTATTAACAATAATAATAATAAAATCTCAGGAAATCCGAGCTTTACCACTAAAACTAAACAGTTGATAACCCGCGCTCTGTCATTCCTACACACCTTTCTAGCACTAGCATTATGCTGAGATCCGACATGCCTACATGAGTTCTGAAATAGTTTCAGAGCTTTGAGTTAAATTAAGTTGTAGTTCTATATCGATAAATGCTCATTTAATGACGGATCTTAACTGTTGCTAGGAATTTTAAAACACACACAAGCGTGTGAGTATAACCAGCAATCCCTCCTCCTTCTGGAATATTCCATACAGAGTATGAGTTGGAATTTGGGCCAAACGAATACGCACGTCGTCTACAACGAGATGACAAATCCTGCACCTCGGATCAACAATAGTCATGTAGCAAGTGAGCACCTCTCTGGCTGTAATAGCAGCAGCTTTTTCTTCTCCCAGCACAGCCGAGTAATATGCCAAGTTCTGCTTCATCACCTCGTCGTCAGGACGGAAAATTAGGAAGGTTTTAGCACATTCGATGGCTTTCTCGTACTGCTCACCTGAAAAAGAGGAGTACAGGAGTAAACCAACAGCAGCAGAAACACAGGAGATCGATCAGATTACAGAATTTGACTTAGAAGTAGTTCGACATGAAAAAAAAAAAAAATTATATATATATATATATATATATATATATATATATATATATATATATATATATATATATACACATACAAACACACACACACACACACACAAATTACCAGAAGCCAATCAACATCAAACGTTTTGCACATTGAATGCGCTTGAATATTTGGATTATGTTTATATGCGAGTGCAAATAATAAAAATTGTCACGTGACAGAGATGAACTAAGAATGTGTCGTACTGTTATAGTAGGAAAACTGGAGGTAGTTAAAATGTGATGGCAGGAAGTCTTCGAATGGTTTCTCTCTTCCGGCGGTGGACGCCAGCTCCACAGCACAGTTCTGCTTACAGTTCAGGACATACAGGTAGTGATCTGTAGTGAAACATCACGATCAGCAAATTAATCTGCAGGCCAACACACACGAAACACTGACATCATGAACGTGCTGAAAAGAAAAAAGATGTCTGCTGCTTACCCGTGATGGATTGGAAGAGGTCAGCATTGTACTCCATGTAGTTGTATCCGTCGTAGTCGTACGCACCCTCGCACAGCGCCCGGCACTCCGCGTCGGCCGGGAAAAACTCCTTGAGTGCTGCCTCGAAGTGTCCAATGGAGGAGGAAAAATCGTCCGCGCTGTACAGCCGCTTCCCTTCCAGAAACTCAGCCTGAAACATCACATCAACATGTCATTTAAACACCAAGTAAGGCGATCCAGCACATTTCCCCGACTTAACTTTCGGCATCTCACCATGTGCGGTCTGGCCTCAAGGTCTTTAAAGTCTGTCTCCTGAACGCCGGCCATCATGCTGTAGTACTCCAGGTTCTGTCTCATCTCCATGTGGTCTGGGTTCGCAACGTAGAACGTGTTCGCCGCGGCCACAGCTTTGTCGAGCTTGTTTATCTGCGGATGCAGACAGACGAGGTTTTTGTTTCAAACTCTGATACGTCACAGGTCTATTACCCACACAGATAAGGCTAACGAGAAGTGTCATTTGATTTTAATCAAATTTAGTTCGAGTCAAAGAATAATTTTTTCAGTCACCACAACAATGATTAGTATTTACGTAAATCGTTGGTGTGGTGAAATGGTGAAAAATGTAAAAGTATAATCTTTGAATTAAGAGAAGATATAAATATGCTGTGTATACTACATACAATCAATAGTTAAAGCGAAACTGTGCTAGGTTAACAACTTTACTGTCTCAGAAAATATTTTAAATATTTTTAAATATCATTTTAAAGCCAAAAACCATATGACAAACTGACTAAAAAGATTTTTTTTTCTGGATAGAAAATTGTAGTGAGTTCAATTAAAAGCTGAGGAAAGAAAAATATCAAAAAAAAATTTTTCATTAATGAAATTCATTTATGACAAATTTTAATAGTGATTTTTTTCATGTTTTGTTTTATGCTATTTTATGTTTATTACTGTTTAATTATTCATGTTATTATACATTAATAACATTCTTGAGGTAAAGTACATGCTAGGTGCTAAACCGCTACGTACTTCCGCATACGATAAAAATAGTAACCACAGCAACCGGTGCTTCGATTACTATGCTACTATTAAAAAACCAGTGTGCGGTGCGGGGAGTACCATATACCGTTAGCATCTCATGCTAACACTGAACGCCTGAGAATAAAGGCAGTTTTTAATGCTGTGCCTGACATCTATACGGTTAATACGTGGAATATTTTTTTAAATTCACGAATGAATAGTAATGTCTGTGGCGTGAAGGAATCTTTTAAACGTCTTTAAGTGTGTCCCGGCATGTACCATTTAACTCCACCTAAAGACGTGGCACCCGAATCTCGGGGGGGGGGGGGGTTGGGGGGGGGTTGGGTTCAGGGTAGTGATGTGTCGTTCTTAAAGGAGTCGGCTCTTCTAGGTGAACACTGAGAGCCGACTCTCATATATACTGGATATATACACGACCGTGTCTTTTGGAAGATTTAGGCAATTATGATATCTCATGTATCGGGATAAATCGACATTGATGTTATGAAATCAATTCTAATAAACCACTGATACAACATGGAACAATAACTTTAATAACATGAATGCAAGTATGTTTACTGTTTTGTATGCTTACAATTGTAGTTCCTTGGATTTTTGTGATTGTTTAAACTGAATGTAAATCTCTTTAACGCAAAGTAGCGTTAGTTCGGTCATTAGAATGAGACAGAGTGAGACCTCAGGAAACAATTTAATCCTAAACGCTAGGGAAAAAATGTAGTGAGTCGTTTGGGGGCTGAATCATATCAGTCGAGCTGAATCAAATGAACCAAATGACTCGATGAAAAGACTCGAAATTTCCATCACTAGTTTAGGGACGTGGAAAAGCTCATAAATGTGTTTTCTGTTGGGAAATGGTCACAAAACTACATAACAGTTGTTCTTCGTGAATAGACTGGTCTACTTTTTGATGTTAAACTTGCATGGTGCAGTCATGCATGCTGATGCATCTGGAAGAACTTTGTGAAGAACTATCTGAATGATGTTTACCTTAAAATAAGCCACTTGCAGGTAATTATACGGAGTCCTTTTCCTGAACTCGAGCTCGACCTCGTCGCTGACTTTGTGCATGGACGACGGCCCGAGTTTCTCAGCCTCGCACCGGGTCACGCACTCGGCCCGCTCGAGCACGCGCTGGAAAAATCCCAGGTCTTGAACGGGACCGGCGCCGGGAAGCGGAACGGGCGAGCCGGGCTCGGTGTGCTGGAAGGCGGTGAGGTTGGCGCAGGATAGGCGGCACTGAGCCTTCACTTTGCGCAAAATGCCCTTGTTCCTCAGAGCGCGCTCCATGTTCAGGATGACCGAGAACCAATCCTGCTTGTAGTACGCTTCCACTGCGTTGTCGAACAGCAGGTCGTACGGCTCCAAAACACCGCCGAGCTCCGTTTCACACGAGCCCGGCTCCGAAACGGACAGAACCAGGAGGAAAGCGAGGAGAAACGCGGTGGAGGCCATGATGGAGAGCTGCGTGAAAGTGGACCAGCGGCACGGTCAAGCTCTCATCACGGATCTTCACCAAAAGCTGCAAACTTTTTCTCTTTTCCTAACGGAGGGGGCGGGGCAATATTTAAAGGGGCGTGGTATTAAAGACATGGGGCCGTGCTTCTATCACCGAGCATCGCTAGACAAATAAATCATCATACATTAATATTTATAATTCATAATTATTAGCACACTTCAACAGAATATGCAGAATTAACTATAAAATGTATTTACATAAACAAACAAAGTCAACTGGCACCATCATTAGAATGCACAAAATGACAAAATTATTGTATAAAACACACAAAAGTAATGTAATTACACTCAAGAAATTGAACGAATGAATTGCCTTTACTCTAAACAAAAACACTTTCAGTCGTATAATTGTTTTATAGCCGTATAGTTGTTTTAGTTAAAAATTTGCCCTCTTCAAGATGGCGACCCGGTTGACATGTTTGGTCTTAATCCTATTTCCGGTGATATGTGACCAAAAAACTGTCAGACCAAATATTTTAACATTTTACTAAAAATTAAAACGTTATTGTTTCCTACTTGAACATACTTTATCTTAAAATAAGTGGTTACAAAATTATTCTTTAAAAAAACAACAAGACGTTTTATTATTAGAATCCAATTTTTTTCGGTATTTATTATACAGGCGTTTTAATAAGCCTACTGACAACTGACAAAGAGCACCGGAAACGCAGGCTTGCAAAGTTGTTTTGCCGCATCAGTAGATTTATCGGACTCGGTTATGAAACGTGAATAAAAAAGAGAAAAGTTGAACGACGTATTTGATAATATTTTAGCTGGAATTAAATCTTAATATCAGTCGAATACAAGTGAAAATTAGCACTGTCAAATGGATAAAGCTGTCAGTTTACCGAATCAACCTGACAAATTAACCACAGGTACGAGCACACAGTGCAGAATAAATATTATTATTATTATTATTAGAGAAATGTAGAGTAACAAAAAAAGTCACAGGCCAGATTTATATCAGATTGGAATAATTCAGTAAATGTGGCTTAATACACAACTGGGAGTCCTGCTCAGTCTGTTACAGCTAATTATTCTATTATTATTATTATTAGTGAAGATCCAGAGAGAGAGAGAGAGAGAGAAAAAAAGTTAATAATAATTAAACTGAATTTTGTCTTGAGACGTGAAATGTGAATGTCTGTTGTCTATATTTATTTATTTTATTTTTTTTCTACTATTATAAGGTAAGTTCTCACATAACTCTTTGCTGTTACAACCTAAAAGCTCGTAACACTTATATGAAGTGTTTATTCCTCTGATATCATAGCAATTTAACCAACGATTACTATTTTTTATTTTGTGTAACGTAAGCGAAACGAGTTAGTTCCTCAAATCACATTTTTGCAGCTATAAGCAGTCATTCCCTCACAAGCCTTTCTTACATCTCTCTCTTAATGCACCTTGGGCTGTTACAAAGCGCTGACACTGGAGACTCCTTCCATAAGTGTTAAATAAATGTCTCCTTTGCAGAAAACGTCACCACGGCCACGATTACGCTTGGTTTTGGAAATGGGTTTACGTGCAGCGTCCACCGTAGGCTTACAAGTCCCTGTAAACGAGCTGTTACTATAGAAACGATCGAATATTAGAACAAGCGCATTAATATGAACCTGTGATTTGGAGCTGAGCTACTGTCAGAAAATTAATCAACACCTTCAGACGTCATGAGAACATCAGAATCAACAGCCCTGTGGTGTAATTTAAAAAAAACCCAGATAATCCGCAATTTTTAATCTGTATATTCTGTCCGAAGTGTAGATTACTATCGGACTAGGTCATGGAGTTCAATCTGATTTCACGTACTAGTACTTTTTAAGGCTTTAATGTGTGTGATCAGATAATCTATAGAACTGTCATTTCTATCTATTCTGTATTCTGACAAATCCTGCCTCCTGTACTGGGATTGGTTATTGTTTTAAAACAAATGTATTAAATGAGTTTGAATCGCTTAAGAATGTGCTCGAAGAATAATTTGTTCACTCAGGTTTTTTTTTGGTAAGTCCTTTAGCCACACCCCCTCATTTGATTGCCATGGGAAATGCATAATTCAATTTCATGTTAATATTTCAGTTACACTGGTGGAAACTAACAGCAATCCAAACGGACTGGAGCTGGTGAGCTCTTATCACACCAACCGAGTCGGAGATCCCACGGACCTCGTCGCTCTGGCTCAGCAGGTTCAGAAGGTACGCTGGGTTTTCAGACAAAGCCTCACACATTATTCTCTTCCTGCTAATCAATACAACTTCCTTGTTTACTTTAGGGAGACCAATTTGTCCGAGCGAACACTTGCAACAGGTTGACCGTCATTGCCGACCAAATAAGATACTTACAGGAGCAAGCGAGAAAGGTGAGAAATATTTCGATCACAGCACTGTCGAATTCTCGAATCTGATCGGTCAGGTGTCGATTCATTTTCTATAACAGCGGCTCTGAGCGTAGCGCAGGTTTATGTTAATGCGCTTGTTCTGATACGTTATCGTTTCCGTAGTAACAGATCGTCTGCAGGGACTAAATAATGTGCGTAATCGCGGATCTGGAGAAGTTTAAGATTTTCTTTAAGATCTTTGGGATGGGAAAGTGTTCAGTACAAAGGAGTTTACGGTTTCTTTGCGATTTCTCAGTTGCGTGACAATAAATACAATCATTTTGTCTTATCTTCAAAAGAGAGAGGAAAAAAATAAAGGCTGGTGAGGAAACAGCTGTTTGTAGCTGCTGTAACATAAGTGAGAACAGGAACTGATTTGTTTCATGGACGCTAAACATTAACGACTATAAACGGATAAAAAAAAAGAATGGTGTGGTGTTATTTCATGAATAAAAACATAATTGCTGTGTTACAAGAGGAATAAAAGTCTTCACTAATTAACGCTGCTTCATCACACCACCCGATTGTTGATTTTCCTATAACAGGACGTCGCAAAGTGTTTTATTCCTTACTGAGCGCCATAGAGATGTAAAAATTCCTTAATTGTTTTCCTGTAATTATTTATTTACAATACAGACCAATGAATATGTTTTAACGTGTGAATAATTGTTACGTATATTTTGTTTCAGGTGTTAGAGGATGCGAAGAGGGATGCCGATCTCCACCATGCAGCCTGCAATGTTGTGAAGAAGCCCGGAAACATGTACTACCTGTACATGCGCGAATCTGGCCAGCGTTACTTCTCTATCCTCTCCCCGAAGGTCAACTGTTCACTTTGCTGCTACCAAATTTCATGTAATGGCCATAGCAATGAATCATCAAGACCTTCTTTAGGCTCCGAGTCTGTACACAGCGTTATAGCACTTCTCCACCGGACAGTTATCCGTATTGTAGCCAAGTGACAGAAATCGCACGACTCTAGCTATGAAAATAGGTGGAGTTTCTCTGGAGCGGTGGCTTGACATGCACAAGTAGTGAAATATTACACAAATGCAAATAAAGGATGCTGAAAAGAATTCTGGCATCTCTCACTTGACGTTCAAATGCAATTTCGTATTAAATTTTTAAAAAAAAGAGAGAAAAAAAAACGCGCAAACGTTCACTGATCGGTCGTCCATGGCCGCCAATACTTTAAGGACAATATGGTCAGTTGTGCATTTTCTGTCCCTGGATCAAATCAAATGTGATCAAAATTCTACGCTACTCATTAGGGCACTACATAGGGCTCCGTCCTGTTGTATCCTACATCTGTAGGGAGCAGACATGGTGACCTGTCTGGTGCAAAAGCACCATTATACAATATTATATAATTATGTATATTATATTTATATACCAGAGTTTCCAGTAAAAACTTTTGGTGCCGGCCAATGTGTCCAGGGATCATAAAGTTTACTGGAGAAACATGAAAAAAATCTGGTCTTCTCATTTCTGTGTTTATTTTGCACTGTAACATTTTGGACTATGCATAGTATATGTGATTGTGGCTGCGGGGCGTGGTCGAGAGTCAGCTGTTAACCCGAGTTTACTCGTGTGTGTGTATGTGTGTGCGTGTGTGTGTGCCCGCGCTTTCAGTGCCTCCCGTAACGAGCCCTTATTTAGGTGTGCAATCGTGAATGAACTTCGCGTTCGAGAATTTTTGGTTTTATCAGACATTTTTAAATTTTTACGGTCAAAAACTGGTATTTACCGGCTAACGGAAACTCTGATATATACCCACGAAATGGAAACTTGATGAACGGAATATGAAAAACTGTTACAGGAATTGTGTACGTGTTCATCAGTGCATAAAAAAAGCACGTTTTCCTTTTATAACAATTTTTATTTATTTAATTTTTTTAAAGGAATGGGGTCCTAGTAGTCCACACAAGTTCCTTGGCGCTTACAAACTGCAGTACGACATGTCCTGGACACCGCTGGAAGACGTCAAGAAACGGGAAGCTGAAATCAGTGTGATGGACAAACTCCTGAACAGTCAAACCGCTCTTCCGGCCAGTGCAGAGCTGAACTTTGATGGTCTTCCAAACTGAGCATGTTTACATATACGACATAATCTGTTAACAGCAAAAATAAATAAATAAATATATATGCTTGCCAATTTAAACACATTTACAAGAAATGAAGTAATCGGATGTACATGTGAGAATCAGTGGTCTGTATTCTGTTTCTGTACTAAACCTACAGAAGAACGGACATGCTTTATTATTTATTTCAGGGGTTTGTAGTTGCAAATTGCACATCAATTCTGCCCTTCTTTGTGCCGTCTCAAGTTTTAAAAAGATTTTTAGAGCGTTAAGCCAGATTAACAGTACACATGCTTCGAATAACCTGATTTGAAACAAAAATCCATACTCTATCGTAATTCTAATCCGATCTAAACGAGTGTCCTGTGCCGTTCGAGTCGGATTATAATTATGATATTCGCATTAGTGTGCAGTGATGAGGGATAATACTTTATAGCACGGTCATGAAAGAAGCCATTCACACCTTACACAGGGAACTGTGTGAAATGTTCTGTAAGGACATTTTTTTTGGAAAGAGTCCAAAGTGTCAGTGCTTTGTAACATTTTATTTTGGGTTTTTTTTTTTCAGTTCCATAGTTCTAAGCTGTGTGACTTGTGGTCACCGAGTGTGAAAATTTGTACGATCTGCCTTAACAGTACAACGTTGCTGCTTGGAAATCTTTTTTTTTTTTTTTTTTTCCATTTTAAGAATAAAAATACAAGTGTGCGATTATATTTTATTACGACAGTTTCAATTATTTACTTCAATGTACATAATCCTGGACTGTGCATAATTTTGTATGTAACTACTTTTGAAGCAAACACATCAAAATATAATTCAGTGCAATCGATTGTAATTGTAATACAAACATGATAAAAAAAAAAAAAAGCATACTCAATTAATTCAATTAAAATTCAACTCGTATCCCGGTACGGGTCCTTGACTCCTCGTCGGCTGTCGCGTTACGATGCGCCGTTATGTTTTGTAAGTAGGAGTTGACATGAGGCAGCAGTTCCCAGTTGTCTGTCGCAATACTGACTTGAACAGCGTCCTCACCCTCTCTGATCGCCAATAAAACATGAAAAAGAGGTGGAAGGTAAAACAGGATCTTCCACCTATTTAGTTCTTGCGCAATCACGTAACCCTGGAAATTCTTCTCGATCAGATCCGCTAGAGTGTTGCTTCCAGTCTTAAAACAGAACAAGCTCGTCTCTGAAGCGCTAGGTTCTCCTGACGTTACGGAGTCCCAAATCCGATCAAACACGTCCTCCTTGCGCTGAAGCGACGTGCCTGGCGGTAAAGGCACGGGGAGAAATATTTCATGGAACGACACTTTAACGTCAGGGAGATGAGTGTGCCAAGACTGTCTGTCTTCCGTGGTGAAAATGGCGCTCACTCGTAAACTCGTCGGGTATGGGTGAAACGGCTTCAGCGTCACGCTGACTTGATGCGGCTTCCGGTCTCTGAAAAGGCACGGCACGTAGATGTCATTCACGTTCACGTAGTGCGACGTGTCAACATCAAAATGCAGGCATATCGTGAAGAGTCGATCGAATCTAGGATCCGTGGCGTTCACGTGAGTCAGGCTGTACGTCAGAGTGACCGCTGAGGCAAAGCCCGGGGTTTTGAGTTGCTCTTGGTAAACCTCATACAAGTTCTTCTCAGTCAGGACTTCTGTACTTGGGACTACATCCTGAGAGTCATTTTTGTCAGCTTTTATAAGCTGAAGCACACAACTGTCAGTCTGAAGAACCGTCAAACAACTGCCAAGTTCTTCGCTTGCAGTAATGGCTGACAACGATCGGACTTTCACCTGTCCTCCGACGGGGACTTTGGCAAGGATTCCGGCATGTTTTTCCCAGGACAAGTTGGTAAGAAGGGTGTAGTAGAACCGAGCGTGGTCTTGAATGTCCGTGTCCTCGTAGTGTCCGGACATGTGCTGGAGGAGATCCGCCAGTTCAATGAACATCTGGTTCAGAGTAGGGTGCTGGAGCAAGTTGCGGCATACCGCGAGAATGGCGGCGCCGACGTGCCAGCTCCTCCTTTCGCAAAGGTTGGAATTGACCAGGATGTCAAGAAGGAAGCAGATGGTACTCCTCTGGGCAATCTGACTCTCCTGTGCCACTCGAGCCAAGATTTTAAGATGCCAAGCCAAACTCTGAAGGGTAAGTTGCGAAGGAGGCATTCCCACAATGCACCTTTGAAGTGCTTTCAACAACCAGACCGACCAAAGCGAATCCTCGAAGCGCTCCTGGATTCGATCTGTGAGGTTGATCAGATTTGGCGCAAGGTGGCAGTTCCTGGAATACAGCTCGCGTAACCGGTGGACGAGTTTCTCCGAGAGGTTCTCCATGTGGTTGAAGTGCAGGAGGAAAATGAAAATCGCTCTGAAAGATGTCACCACCATTTCCCTGCTGCCATGATTGTCTACTATTCTGAGCAGAGCCATCACGTAATCGACCAGATACCCCAGACCTTGGCCATCCTCTTCCTCGTTTGCCTCGAGGTGTACCAGGCAGAGAAAGTTTAGTCTACAAAGCATTGTGGTGCTGTCGTTGAACACAGTAGGGAAGAGGGACAGCGTAAGCTGAGGCGTGATGAGGACAGGCAAGCACTCCTCTCCGCTGCTAGAGATCGGTCTGTTCTCGGGAAAGTGAAGAATGCAGTCCATGTAAAAGAGCTTCTCAGGAATCCTCAAAAGGGGGTGTTTCGCCATTCCTACAAGACGCTTGAGCAAGAAATGTTCGTCTTCTGCGGTGAAGAGGCTATCGGTGAACGTGCCTTTCATAAACAATGTGGCGTGCATCAGCTCCACGTTGGTTGTTCCAAAAAGCCTGAGCAACTGAGACTTGAATACGGCCGGAGAGATGCCTGGTACCATCGCCACCATCTCCACAAGTCCTCGGAGCAAGGCCGCCTGAGCGGGAGACGTCATCAAGTAGGATTCCTCCAAGAGCAAGGACATTATGGACTTCAGCTCTTTGAAATCCAGTGTCGTCGGGAGCTGGGGGACTTGCGCCATGCTGACAGACAACGTGGACTTTGCAAGCTTGGCAGATTGCCATGCAAAGCCTTCGTTTCCGGCTAAGACGCTCCTAAACTTAGCGTTATCCACGTCTTTTTGTTGGGTCAAAATCTGGATCGCATTCCTGAGCGCCTGCATATAGAGCGTGCAGTATGACTGATGCAGAACGGTGGTTTCCTGCTGCTTAAGGTGATAAAGAACCTCTAACTTTTGTGACAGAAGGCCTGGTTGGCAGGTCTCCATTTCTCGAAGACACTCACAAGCTGTGCCTCGGACGGCGTGGAGAGCCGGACCACCTGCGTTATCGTTCGTGTCCTGAATCGATGTGAACAGAAAGTTCAAATAGTCCTCGGCGACTTTCGATTGGTTGGCCAAGCACGACGTGCATATCAAAACGTTGGCGATAGCCAGCACGAGGTGGCACTTTAGACTGATGAATTTCTGTGGCGTAAAGTTGAGAATCGACACAAGCTCCTGCGCCGTCTCCTCTCCTGCTGACGTGGTTGGGCAAAGGACGGTGGGATGCTCCAGTAATACAGACAGAAGGAGAATCTAGCATAAAAAGAGGAACAAATCATTCATAATCCTAGGTAAAGGTCAAAAACAAACAACCCACAATAAATAAAACGTGACGGCACCTGTTATCAAAAACACACCTTTAACTGACAATTCCTGTGCTCGCTGATATTTTCACAGTTGCCCTTTCACTCTCGATAGCATATTTTTCTTTTTTTTTTTTTTTAATTTATAAATGTTCCCAACCTTTTGGATATGATCTAATCAGCTTGTAATCCTCTCTATTCTTCCTGACATTTCTGCTATACCTGTGGCTTCTTATTTTTAGTCTCGTTGCTGGAATACATTACCTTTCATTTCAAACCTACTGGAAGACATACGGTATACTGTATATCGTAACATTTGTTTGATACAAGGCTCTCAATTCTCCACATATCGAACAAAACGTTTCAACAGATGCATTAAATTCATCACTGCAGGCTATTCATGATAAAATACGGCTTATATCATGAGGTTTAACAGATAATCATGTGGCTCTAACAGCACAGCTAGTTAACAGCAGGATAAGAAACTTCACTAGCGAGTCATACCGTTATGATGCTAACAGTCCGGATGAATCACACAAACACTTTCAATTTATCGTACCTTCATTGTGTTGAATTTTTTAATCGGTCGAAAATGTAAACCTAAGGCAAAAAATATTCAGGAGGCGCTTCCTTTTCCTATATCGAAAAATGTAATCATATCGTATCGAATTAGAGTTTGTGTGTATCACAGTGTTAAACCCCTATAAAATATAGGAACCTTTTGCGTTTTACTATGCAAACTAGAGTTCGACCGATGGATCGGTTTTGGCGATTAATCGGCACCGATAACTGATTGCTTTACCTATCGGTTATCTGCAAAAACCCAAACCGATAGTTTTTCCTGGTTGCGGAGCGGCTGAATTGAAGGGTCTACTGTCGTTATACCGTACGAGAGCATCCTCTAGCGGCGAAGTAAAACTATCACTGGCAAATTTTGTTGTGCTATTTGAAGTGTTTTCGATTTATTTTGTACGTCTCTATTGTTATTTGGAGTGTTACGTTTTGTTTCAGTTTGGATGTATATCTTTTATTTACTTTAATATTTATTAATAGTTTATATATATATATATGTTTCATTTAAAAACATACAGGACATTTTCACGGTTCAGTTCAGAGATATTTTACTTTGAGCGTTATATATTTTCACTCAGTATCAATTTTAAAAACTATCGCTTGATTTAATAGGTTATCAGAGGTCTTGAGTTCAAATCCCAGCACTGTGGAAGGCCCTTAAACCCTCAACTGCTCAGTTGTATAAAAAGTCGGTCTGGATAAGGGTGTCTGCCAAATGCCATAAAAAAACATCTCAAACTCTTGAGATATATATAAGATTTAAGACATCAGCCTCAAACTGAATCCTTAAAACCATGTTTTAAAAAAAGTCAACAGTAGGTACCTTAATGATAAATACAAATAATAAAAAAAGCGAAAAAGGAAATTAAAATATTATTGTGTTAATGTTGCTGTTTGTAATTTTAATATTAAAGTAATAATAAGAAGAGGAAAATTCACGTGTTTTTGACTTACCTTCTTACTGTCATTTGCTTTGTCATCCCTCAGTTTGTCAAGAAGTTCAGCTAAAAAGGTCTCAGAAGTGGTGCAGGACAAAAACTGAGTCGGACTCAATAAAAAAGAGGGAATTCTTTGATTCCAGGATGCCATGATGAGGATTTTTGGTGATGGTAATGTTGGTGGAGCTGTGGTGAAATAATAAAAAAGGTTGTTCTTTAAATTAGCTGTATGTTTACTAACCGTTCGTTTACTCTAAAGGACACAGAAGAGCTACGACCGAAGACATGCACCCCAGCGCACTGAACAGTATGTGAAAATAGTACACGAGTCTGCCTTTCTCATACTACTTAGTACACAAGTATGTGTACATACTGAGCCGGAGTGCCTTAACGTGCACCAAAAACAACTTAATAACGCCACAGAATGCATACTTACAACTACAGGATGCTTCCCACTTACATTTAGAAGACTTTCACTTTAAAATCATTAATGAAATGTGTAGCTTTAGGACTGATTTGACACTTTACATCCACTCTCCACTTCTCTCCTCGGTCGCCATAGCTCACCATGTCATGTGATCGTGCTTTCATTTCACGTGACTTGACTCTAGTTATGAACAGGATATGTAATATATTTTCTATTTTCTATACTTTCATATAAGCCATGGCATGTATAATACACTAAATATATTACCGTTTTATATCAGACGCTAAAATGTAATTGATATGGCATACATTTAACCAAGAAAAAGGTAAAATGCAAAAAAGACTTTTAATTTGTTTCAAAAAATAGATAGAAAATAAAAAACGCTGTACTGCCACCTTATGGCTATTGGACTACAAATAGAGAAGTATATATATATATATATATATATATATATATATATATATATATATATATATATATATATATATATATGTTATTACAAAAGAAACAAACCAAATTATTATTATTATTATTATTATTATTGCTATTGTTGTTATTACTGTTGTTATGATTATTATTGTTGTTGTAATGATTATTAATATAGTATTATTGTGGTTGTTATTATTATTATTGTAGTTGGTGTTGCTGTTATTATTATTATTATTATTATTATTATTATTATTATTATTATTATTGTGGTTGTTGTTGCTGTTGGTACCGGACAGTTTGTGTTTCAGAAATCCTGGGATTTTTACTCACAGCAGACTTGGTTCCAACTTGTAAAAAGGTTTGCGTGTTGTGAGATGCTTCTCTGCTCACCATGGTTGTAAGGAGTGGTTATTTGAGTTACCGTAGTCTTCCTGTCATCTTGAACCAGTCTGGTCATTCTTCTCTGACCTCTCTCATCAACAGAACTGCTCTCATCAACCACAGAACTGCCACTTACTGGATATTTTGTTATTTTTTTTCTCACACCATTCTATGCAAAAACTACAGACTGAATGGTGTTGCGCAAAAATCCCAGGAGATCAGCAGTTTCTGAAATACTCAGTCCAGACTGTCTGGCACCCAACAGTTATTTTTGCCATGTTTTCCCTCCAATTCAGTTTAGCTGTATCTGCAGTATATGATGTTATGCCACATGATGTTCCTATTAATGTGGCTAGTGTGTGTTTGGAACTGGATTTGGAACAAAAAATGTATTTTTGGAAATGGAAATGTTCATGTGTGAAGGGACTTGACTGTTTTTTTTTTCTTTCTTTTGTTAGGATTGATTTTGTTATATTTATGTTTATTTTATGTTTTTGCAGCTAATCCCTGACAGTCCGTAGTCGTTTTTGTCTAAAAAGTGGTCCATTATGTAATATGCTACATAATTTACTGAAACCTTTGCTCTGTAACATTGAACTTATTTGTTGCAAAAGTAATATTTGGAAATCTGAAATGTTTTTGAACTGACTCAATAATGCAGAAATCATAAAATAAACATCTGTATCTGACAGACAGATAGACAGATTGATGGATGGATGGGTGGACAGATAGACAGATAGATAGATAGATAGATGAGCAGATATATAAATAGACAGACAGGCAGATGGATGAACAGATGGACAGACAGGTTGATAGATAGATAGATAGATAGCCAGATAAATAGATAGATAGATAGATAGATAGATAGATAGATAGATAGATAGATAGATAGATATGCATTTACTATATAAACAATGCTATTCAAGTGATAAGAATATGGTACTATAAATATATAACGATACGGTGATTTATTAGCTGTAATAATTACGTTGAGTAAAATGGCGCTGTTCCGTTGAGGGCTCGTGCCCTTGCTCTTATGCCTGGGAAACCCCGTGTGCGAGCTGCCAACGCCCGGCGCAGAGAAACAAACAGAACGGAATACGGTAAGTGGAACCGAAATCCAGCGTTTATATTACTAATTTCTTTGTTTCTTTAAATGTTTGGGTAACGGTGCAGACCCTCTTGTAAGCGTAATATCTTAGAAAAATTGTATGGCGTGTAAAGAAGGTGCGAGTGACTGGTTTTCGTTTTAGCAAAGCATCTCAAATGACATCCGTTAAAAGTTAGCAGCCATGCTAGCGAGTTTCTGGTAACCGGTGAGAAAATAAGAGCTTCGTGTTTATATGGTTAAAAAAGGAAGTCACGATTATTTCGATTATTCGTGAGGTATAAATAGAAATAATCTCTTGAAGTACCTGATATTTGATTATCCTCTATTGTGACATCATTACATTGTACGTGAGCAGGCATTTCTGTCAAATGCTAAGTAGCTAACAAGCTAGCTATCTAACCTAACTAGCGTTACGGGTTAAATTCAGTGAACTAGCCTCGGTGCTTCATGTAACCTTATTTATCAGCTAATAATGAGTGTTTACTTAATTTTTTTTCTTTCACAAGTTTAATTTTTTAAAGTATTTTTTTAGCCTGTGATGTTAATTGATGCTGCTAAAGTTAAGTAGCTAGCCACTGAAACAAAGTTAGCCTCCCAAATCATCATCCTGATGCTAACCTTATTCAAAATAAATTTCTCATTGGAGGAAAGAAAACCTAAACTGTTCAGTTTTTCTATTAAAATAGTGAGTTTAATCCGAATTTCTTAAAGAATTTGCAACAGGAAAGACAAATAAGCTTAAAAAAACAGTTTTTTAAACCTCACGCAGTTAAATGTAGTAATTATTGTGAATTTATTTTTATGGTTATTCATATAATTTTATAGTTTTGTCCACCTCACCTATTTTTTCTGTTTCCTATTCATAGATGTATTTAAACTATTATATTTAAATGTTAAAATCTTTAATATGATTCCCTGAATCCAGATTGTAAAATTGATCCTTGGATCAATAAATAAATAAATAAACAAACAAACAAAAAATCAGGATATTTTTCACCGACATCTTCGCCTTATGTTTATAGAAATGTTTGCACTCATTGTTCATTTATCATCGAGGTTTGATGATGCAATGGATAAATATTTCACGTTTGTTGCACTAGCCGAACTATGAGACTTAACTGTAGATAGATAGCATTTATTATTGTTATTATTTTTTGTAGTATATTAATGACTACATTCCATCTAATACTTGTTCATGCTTTTACGACGTATGACTCTGATGTTTAATACAGAAACAATCCCTAGGTTTTGGTTTATAAACCTGAAGCAGTTTAAAGATTATAATGGGGAGATCAGCAGGAAGGATGTATGTAGACAGATGTGTATGAAGCGTCTTCTAGTCTAGTCTCGTGTGGTTTAGACGTTTAAGCAACGTCTTTAGAGTCCTGAGTCGTGAATTTGCAGAGAGAGAAGGCCATTTTAGGAGAAGAGCATTCTCAGAGTGAATCTCGTGTGTTTATCGTTGGGTAGACGGCGTAAACCAGTGCTAAACGTCTTCTGTTTCACTTGTGACTTTCTGGCACAGATGCTCGGGTTCATCTCGATTCACCGTCCAGGTTTTCTCTGGGGCGTGATGTAAATTCTGCGCTTTTATCTCAGGGATGACACTCCAGCAACACTCAAATTTAACTCTTCCACCAACGAGACTTCGCTAAATACCCAGGATGCAAGTTTGTAGAACTGCAACCGTAGCCGCACATCCGGATTTAAAAAAAAAAAATTCTGCTCCACCGTAGTGGTCGCCTGATAACAATACCCACCCGAGCGAGTGAAGGAGCTCACTTGGGCGGACTCCACCAAAATAACGGGATGAGGTCAAACCCGACTTCCGCAGATTGCTGGAAGGAAATGGACGTCCCTCCCCACCCCGCTCCCATCTGTGGTTCTGCATCTGTGCCTTCTCTCTCTCGCTCTCTCACTCTCAAGACTAACTAGTGAGGTAAAAGGAGCCCCAGCAGCGAAATAGAGCTTCCTCTTATACAGAGAGAGAGAGCAGGGAATCGCATCTGATGCGTCGTCGTCTCTGCCTCTCTGTGCCTGTTACAGCCTCAGGTCCGTGCTATGTGTTGTCTCTCCGCGAGCTCGTTCACGGTCGCAGCTGAACAGATGACGTTATTCCAGAGCTTAAAGCCGCAGTGACCTACAGTCAGGCCGAGTAGGAGGGCTCGGCCATGCTGTGGTCTGATTGTTGATCTTTAGTATTACAGAATGAACTCATAATGTAATAGAAGCTCGGGAAATAACGAAGAGAGATCTGCTGTGGATGTACGTGAGCTGAACTGTACATCATATCATATATAATGTATGATTAAAGTCTCAGTGAAGTGCCTTGAAGTGCATGACGTTATTCGATGTGTTGAGGTAATTTCCACTGAAACAGGAAGCCAGGGTGGGACACATCGAGTGGCACTTCCCCCTTTTAAAATAACCAATAGTACAACCCCAATTCCGTGGGACACGGAGTAAAATGTAAATAAAAACAGAATGCAATATTTAGCAAATCTCATAAACCCGTGTGTTATTCACAGTAGAACAGAGAAAACATATCAAATGTTTAAACTGAGGAAATTAACCGTTTTAAGGGTAAAATAAGGTAATTTTAAATTTGATGGCCGCGATACGTCTCAAAAAAAAGTGGGGGCCGGGGGCAGCAAAGGCTGGAAAAGTAAGTGTTAGTAAAAATAAACAGTTAGAGGAACATTTTTGCAACTAATTAGGTTCATTGGCAGTAGGTCAGTAAGATGATTGGGTATAAAAGAGTATCTTGGAGAGGCAGAGTCTTTCAGAAGTAAAGATGGAATGGAATCTGGATGGAAACAGATGTTGCTATAAAACCTGTATATACCTTTCAGCATTGATGGTGCCTTTCCAGATGTGCAAGCTGCCCATTCCATAGACACTAATGCACCTCCATACCATCAGAGAGCGCTGATAAAAAGCCAGATGGTCCCGCTCCTCTTTAGGCCACTTTAGTTTAGGACGCAGCGTCCATGGTTTCCAAAAGAATTTCAAATGTCAACGTTTTTCCACTTTGCCTCAGTCCATTTTAAATGAGCTTTGGCTGAGAGAAGATGGCAGTTTTTTGCAGATTGTTGAACCTCTGCACATCTTAACTTCGGAGAGACTCTGCCTCTCTATGATACTCTCTTTATATCCAATCAAGTTACTGACCTCTTTCCAATTAACCTCCAGCTGTTTCTTTTTAGTAACACTTGTGTATAGAGACATTACGGAAAAAAACTGAAGTGTGGAAGAAGGCAGTTGCAGCACGCAAACCCAAGAATATTACTGAACTGGAGGCCATTGCTCATGAGGAATGGGATAAGATTCCTCAGAAACGCTGCCAGAAACTCTACATCTTGTTTCCAGCAGGTTAGAACAGCAAAAGGAGCTCTGCATTTTCAGTTGAATTTGGGGAAACCACTTGAAGTGTTCGTCATGTTGAATTATTTCAACTGCTTTTGTTTGATTTGGTTGTTGCAAACAGCTGAAAGTCTGTAAATTTTGACAGTAAACCTGATTTGCAATGGGGTTTAAATAATTTGATTGCGACTGTATTTTATATCAAATGCTGCAGAGTAGGGATGCACCGAAATGAAAATTCCTGGCCGAAACCGAATATAATGAAAAACTTGGCCGAATACCGGACACATTTTTTCCATTTATTTTACCATTTTTTTCACCATTGCATAAATTAAATAGTCAAAATTTGCTTTTTACTATCTTGTCTTGCTTTTCAAAGAAAAAAATCAATTACAAAAACTACAATTTCAAAATATTTTTTAACACTGAACATTTTTTTTTCATTCCAGCAGGCATAGGCTACCAACAAGGCACAATATAACTTTAAATAAATTAGTAAAATAAAAATATTTTGATGTGGTCATGTTTGAGCCCCCCCATGAATAGCGTATGTTAGGCCTATAACTGACTGCTGAAAGAATGTAACGCTCTGTAGCCTACAACTAAAAAGTGCATTGACGAGTGCAAAAAATGGTTATATTCAGTTATATACGGCTGATTATATTCAGGATATATACCACTCGTGTTCCTGTACACCTCGCGGAGTATTATAGTAGATATAGTATAGTTAGATACGTTATTAATGTTATGTTCCCTTAAATAAATACGTCTTTACCTGCTTCCGTACTCTACTCCCTTACGTCTCGCGACGTGACAGAATACTCCGAGAACAGAAACAAAACAAACACGTGTCCACAGTAAACAATGTCATGGTTGTCAACATTCGAAGGGCATGCGCTCGTGCACGTAGGTCGTTCATGCGTGCGCCCCCTCATTGCTCCGAGTGCGCTGCCGGAAGTGGAGGTCGTGAAATTTGCGCATCTCACTCTGGTTGCTAGGCTATTTGGCGCGTCATCAAACACGTCATTGTTCGGTCAAATTTGTTCGGCCTTTTCACTTTTTAAAAAAAATAAAATAAAAAATAAATAAAATAATTTCGGTTGCCGAACAATCGGTGCATCCCTACTGCAGAGAAGAGTGACATGTCTTTTGCTAGCATGAACATAAGGTTATAGTATTTGTTCCTCTGGGTTCTTCGTCCCTTCCAATCTCATGGCTTCATCATGACAGGCAATTTATCCAACACTAGCATGAACTGTAGCTGTCGTGTCTTAACCATCATAAATTGTCAAATGTCTTTCAGAAAACTAGTTGTATTCGCCTACATCGCTAGACAAGGAAATCGTTGGACAAGGGGCGGAGTCATCCTGAAAAGCCCATGCCCATTGTAGGATAAAGAGGATCAGCCAGAAGAACTTTGGGTTGATTCACAGTTCCTCTAAAGCCATGTCTGGACAGGATTAAATTTTACATGGGGTTCTGGGGTCACTTCCTGCTTGACGTTTTACTACTGCTGCTCTGCGGTTTTATTACCGTCCACTTCAGCCCTGTCGGCGTTTTTTTTTCTCCATCCTCTGAGGAAAATTACAGGCAGTAATACCTACCATTTTCCACTGTACTCTGCGCTCGTCTGATCGTTTTAGTCCAATGCAAGCGTCCGTGATTTTATTTATTTATGCAGATGTCACCTCGTGTTGAAAAGAAAAAGATTTTAAACTTGAAGCGCGTGTATGAGTGACCCTCCCCCAGATAACAAACGTTTCCCAAGTCACAAGATGGAAAACGGATGCCTTTTGGTTATGAATTGTTTTTTAAAATTGTTGCTAAAACTTCTGTTACGCCTCCAAACTGAAACAAGAGTGGCTCTTCTCTACTCCACTGCCGCTTCCACTGCTTGAACTCCATTTTGTGAATAAAGTGTGTATAAAAAATTTTTATTAAAAAAGTTCAGATTACAGACTTCCCCGGATAAAATAATCCAGTCCAAATAGGGCTTGAGTGGAACCAAACCGTGCCGGGAAAATAAACGGCATAACAAAGCCTCTAGTGTTTTTCTTTTTCTTTTTATTTCTGTATGTCGGTTTATAGGATCTGGAGTTCGGACTTTGTGCTATGAGGATAATGTGGTGTTAAGTTCATTAGGTTAATATTTTTGTTTAACAAAAGAATCTCTTCATCTCAGTCACTGAAATGTCACTACTTAAAGCAGCAGCAGTTGTTCAGCTCATATCCCTGTCTCTTTTTTTTTAAAATTATTATTATTATTTTTTTTTTTTCATTATTTGATTGTCCTCTATTGTTACTCAGTGCGACTCCCCACCAGTCATTTTTTATTTTCTCCATTTCTATTTTACAGATCTTGAATGAGAAGAGTGGACTGTTAAACACAAACAAAGCACAGTTATGCAGACGATCAAGTGCGTTGTGGTTGGCGATGGTGCCGTTGGTAAAACCTGCCTATTAATCTCCTACACAACTAACAAATTCCCCTCTGAATATGTACCAACGGTGAGTAGCTCGCACTCTCTCTCTCTCTCTCTCTCTCTCTCTCTCTCTCTCTCTCTCTGTTTCTATATGAATCTCAAAAAGCCTCGTCGAAAACTTTTTCACTGAATGTTATATTGTGTGTTAGATTCTTGTTATTCCCATTATGTGTCGTTCTTGTCTTCTGATATGTTTTATATATGGCTGGATGTTTTCAGGTCTTCGATAACTATGCAGTTACGGTTATGATCGGTGGAGAACCGTACACCCTGGGACTGTTTGACACTGCAGGTACAGTATGTTCAGAAGATTAAAAATAAGTGTTGTTGGTCGAGATGCCTATTCATACAGGAACGGGTGGAGAGCAGGTGTCGATCGGCACCCGGACTTAACCGCCCATCGCCATTGTCGTAGGAATAAAAAAAAGCGTGCGTCACCGCATTCCAGACGTTCACATCGAAGTCGCTTTGAGGTGCCTGCGTATGTGCGGAAACGTACCGACGGCTGGTTGAATTTGTCTCAGCCCTGAACTTCCTTTCCTACTTCCTTTCTCAGTTGTGTGTGTCTGTGTGTACGTGGTTGAGTCACACCTGTGAGGCTCCTTGTAAAGTGTGTAGTGGTCTCTTGCTGGGTTGTGGATGAAAACACCGGAATGAAACGCTTGTAGTCAGGATTTTGATTCTGATTAAATGGCTAAATCTGCGTGGCTTAGGGGTGGGTGATTTTGACAAAAATATCATAGGATTCGTCTCACGATATCCAGCAATACAGCAGTGTTGTATTTTTATATATATATATATATATATATATATATATATATATAACTTAATAATAATATTATTATTATTATTATTATTATTAACAATGAGTTATAATGCATGTATTTTGGTTTTTATTTGATTAACGCTGAAAAAGAACAGTTTTTCTCCTTGCAGCTTTAATGATTAAAAAACAACACAAAATGCGCGGTGTGTTTGATTCACTTCCTACAATTCCTATAGTCGATTCACTTTCTCGCTGCAGTTAAACCATTTTAGAGTTCGACTAGAATCGGAGGTTTTTAAAAGTCATGTACTGTCTAATAGACTTAAGCAGATGCCTGGATTTATATTTAATGGGATTCCGTCCTGGCTGCGGTTTGTGTTCTCTGTCTAGACTTAACCCTGTTTCACCTTCTCCCGACAGGTCAGGAAGACTACGATAGATTACGGCCTCTGAGTTACCCCCAAACAGATGTCTTCTTAGTCTGTTTCTCTGTCGTTTCCCCTTCTTCGTTCGAAAACGTCAAAGAAAAGGTTGGTCTCGCGCTCGTCACCGATCGTTCTTCTCGCTAGTTTGTGTCTGTCCCGTCTCTAACAGAAGAATGTCCGTTTTGTTCTCAGTGGGTACCCGAGATCACCCACCACTGTCCAAAGACCCCCTTCCTGCTCGTTGGTACGCAGATCGATCTGAGAGACGACCCGTCCACCATCGAGAAGCTCGCGAAGAACAAACAGAAGCCGATCACTCCGGAGACGGCCGAGAAGCTGGCCCGGGACCTGAAGGCCGTCAAGTATGTTGAGTGCTCCGCTCTCACGCAGGTAAGACTTGCGCTACTCCAGAAAGCACGAAATCCAAATTGTTAGCGTTTCTACGGTTTAATGAAATGCGTTGAACGAGTCACAAGCACACATTGGCCGATATTAATTAATTTATTTATTTTTGGTTATTTCTTACATTTGTGCAGATTTGCTTTTGTTAGATTTGATTTAAGACCTTGTGCAGATTGTTCAGTAACACTCGTTACGACGTCGACTTCGAGGTAAGTTTAACGAAAACTCTGCCAGTGAACAAAGTGGAAGAATTTGTACAGAGGCTCAGAGACACAGTTGGTTCATTTCATTGTGGTGTGTTTTGTCATGTAGTTACTTCACTTTTAGAGTGTCGGTTGTTTCCGATTGTTGTGTATATATCAGCGAAGTATATTCCTTTATTCAGGGGTGGACATATCTGTAGCCGAAAAAAACCCTAAGTTTTATAATTTGGAATGACGCCCCCAACCCGGAAACATGGAGTTTCCCTGCTCGTAATGACTACTTAAATACGATCTTACCGACATGACGTGAACGCACCATTAGCTTCGTCACTTGTCAGAGTTTTTACTTGCCCAGCGGGCTAGCTAGAAGATTTGATTTGTCCACCCTTGACGTTTAAAATAGTTTGAAGCAATGAGTTTTTTCAGCATAATGCACGAAGTGAGCTGGTCATTAGCGTGTTTCTCATTGCTCCTGATCTGAAACGATACTAAAGAACTAACGTATTAACTAATAATGAACGAAAATATACTAAATCACTGTGAAATACTGGATGTACAACAAAAAAAACTCCATTTGCGTACTTCTGATAAGTGCCAGTTTTGCGGTTACGCACATTTCCAAATCTGAAAACGACCTCGAGCTATGTTGAAGACGTTTTAAAAAGCAAATTGTTGCAGCTTCACGAGCTCGTCTGGCAATGGTGCAAGAGCTTTTGACAGAAGTCCTCGTCCTTCACCTCTCAGCCCCCCCCCCGTGCTCCTGCGGTTCTTTGGGTTTCCTTCCTCTTCTCAGAGGAAGCTTTCAGCTCCTTATGTCGCACCACTGCTGTAGCCTAGCACTTTTCTTATATCTATCGACACTGTTCTTCTGTGTAGTTTTTTTTTTTTTTTTTTTTTTTTAACCTAACATCTGTGTGCTGTAACTGCTAACCTTGCTGCTTATTCTTTTCCCTTCTTCCTCTGTCTTTGTAGAGAGGTCTGAAGAACGTATTTGACGAAGCTATCCTAGCTGCTCTCGAACCGCCCGAAACGCAGCGAAAACGGAAGTGCTGTATATTCTAAAGTCTCGTTTTCTCTCTCTTTATTACGCCTAACTTCCCCCCCAGATGTTTGCTGCTTCCTAGTTTACCTCTTGCTCCTGATTACTAACAGAAGAAGCTTGTTTTGTTTCTTGCTTCATATTAATGAAGTGTTTTTTCCATCCACTCTTTCTTTTTCTCTCTCTCTCTCTCTCTCTCTCTCTCTCTCTCTCTCTCTCTCTCTCTCTCTCTGCAATCATGTGTCTTAAGATTTCTTCCTTTTGTCATTTTCGTCACCTCTTGTATTAAATGGAGGTTGTTTTGTCCTCTCCAGATGTGGAGCATTATTATTATTATTAGTAGTAGTAGTAGTAGTATTACCATTGTTAGTTTGCTTTGTGTGTTTTTTTTTTTGTTTTGTTTTTTGCACTTAAACCTGTAACACCGATTAGGTCAAACGTTGTCGATTGCTGCTTTCTCGTTTCTTCATTCCTACTGTCTGAGAGAGTGGGCGGAGCCAAAGAGGTACACTGATCAAGCAGCTCAAACGCATTGCGCTCAAGTCTTTTTACCCCCCCCCCCCTCCTTATTTCAATGTATTATTTTATACTGCAATCATTGTATCATAGAAATTAAATTCTGAGCATAATATTAAGGCTACACCCTGCAATCAGGTGCCGTTGATCAGGTGCACTGTCTTGGGATTTACTTATAACCTTGTGAAATTATTTGTGTCATTAATAAAGATCGGCTAAAATCGCCATCTTGAGTGTGTCGTCAATTCCGAGAAACACTTTTTTTTTTTTTTTTTTTTTTTTTTTTAAAAACATAACGTACGGGATACAGCAAAACAGGTCTTAGTTTTCATCGTGTATCTGTGTGAGCTCTCTCTCTTGTATTGTAGCTCTGTGTGTGTGTATGCTATGACTAACTGTTTTCAGAACGTTCTTTCGAGAGGGATTTCTTAATGAATTTGTGCATCGTTTTCATTAAAATGTAGCTTCTCGGATGTTCTACCACATAGAGGTGTGGCTCATCAAATCATAAATGTGTTGCTTAGACCCCCGTTCTCATGTGCCGCCCAGTCTCGGCCATGTTCCGTCTCGTTGCAAAGGTGTTCAGTGGGGTTGAGGTTGGGGCTCTGTGCAGGACACTCGATTTCTTCCATTCCAACCATAACATCGTCATGCTGAAGCAGGTTTGTGCCTCTTAGTTCCTGTGAAGGGAAATTGTAATGCTACAAAGCCATTCTATACAGTTGTGTGCTTCTAACTCTGTTTTGTGAAGGTTGGGTGTCCACATACTTTTGGCCATATAGCGTAACTGCGTGTTCCTCAGTCTGATTACGTCATCTGTCCTTGCTGATTAATCCACCTAATAAAAATCGTTCTGCGGTAGATGTAGTGCGTCAGGTGGTGAGATGCGGAACCAATCGTGCACGATTTAGTTATGAGACGCGTCGTGGACTACGTCAGCGTGACACGCACGTTAATCTTAAACGTGTACACCAAATGAAATCTTCTAAGGAGTAGTGTTGAACATCTGTAAATATCCTACGAATTAAATAAAAAAAACAACTAACAGCCCCGACATGAAATCATGGCATCGTGCATATCTCTGCTACTGTGTTTGGTTTTTGTTTTTCATATAACAGTGGTTGAAAGCTAGTGTTTCCAAAATGGCCGTGGTCTACCAGAACAGTCTCTCTCATTGCTTTGTACCACTCCTCACAGATCATGTGTGTTAATTTAGTGTCTTTTTGTTTGTTTGCATCCCCCTGACCGGCCCTTATGTGTCTCTGAGCTCTGTTTGTATCACGTCCACTTTGTTTTGTCACAGAATGACCTGTTAGCATGTCCAGATCCAAACCAAGCAACTCTTTATATGTGAATTTGGATTTTAAAGGTTATGATTGGTTGTTTTGGTGTTTTTTTTTCTCTTTTGCATTAACTCCTTAAAGACGATGCACTGTCCTGCTTTCTCATTTCAGAAACCCTCCAGCATGTAAAACTTTTTTTTTTTTTTTTTTCCCATTCACATGATCACATTCCTACCTGGTTTATTCCCTCGTTTCCGTTTCTTTAACTTTTTTTGTCAGCGTCAGTGTTGACCCACATTGAGTCTCCATTTCTTCCCTGCTTTGTGTCCACAGAAAGGCCTAAAGAATGTATTTGATGAGGCGATTTTGGCAGCCCTGGAACCCCCTGAGCCCAAGAAGAAGCGTAAATGCGTGCTGCTATGAGCGCCCTTTTCGTTCTCTCTCCCCTCCTTTCCTCCGCTAAGGCTGGCCAATGGCTTTGTACTCTTAAAAAGCAATGCCTAAGAAAAAAAAAAGGAAGTGAGTTAAAACATTTTTTTGCTCTGCAATAAATATAATCTAAAGAATACCCTGCACACACGCGCACACACACACACACACACACACACACACACACACACACACACACACACACACACAGAGGGCTTGAATCAGTTTATTGAGCTCCCTATCATCATACCACAGATTAATCTAGATTTACATTTTAAACGTGTTACTTCACGGTGAACCATAGAGATGTGGAATTTTTTTTTGTCATTTAACCAAGTTTTTACTGGCTAATAGTTCACCGACACGTGGGGCGGAGACGGTTATTAGCACGTACTAGAGATGTACGCTAGCAGCTCCGCAAATTCTCCCGTGTAGTCGGAGTTAAACGTCTAACCTCTAATTTTACACTAGAACGTCACCAGAAGTGCTTGGAGAAAATAATAAAACTTTAAAAAAAAAAAAAAAAAAAAAGATCCTCTTTCTTTGCCAATATCCCCACGTCGTAGGAGGTTTGAAAGAGTAACCATGTAAATAAGAGCGGATTATAATAAAGGACTCGTCACACAGAATCGGGTTTTCTCACGGAGGGAACTTTTAACAGTGTTAGCAGAACAAGCGGCACGTCCTACTGTATTGCCACGGACCATGGAAGCGTTTTTTTTTTTTTGATTGTTTGTTTTTCTTCAGAAAACTTGTAATGCATGGAGGTGAGCGCCTCTGGTTTCCTTTACATAGGTTAACTACTTCTATCATGAATTAATTAATTAATAATAACGTAAGCTGACATGTTGTAGGCTCCACTTGTTTTTACCAAAATGTTGTTTTTTTTTCCCCCCACCTTTTTTTCCCCCCCTTTGTTCCCTTTTCCTTATTGCTTGTCACTGTTTTGTTTTCATCATATACGGGCCGGATCCCAGCGAAACTCTGATCCATCTCTTTATTTAATGGGCGAAAAACAAACATTAGTGATGATCATGATAATAGTGCTAACTTAAAGGCACCGTGTTTACTGTTGTGTAAAAGTTGCCCAGGTGGATCAAGGTTGATCTGATTTCCTGTCGTTTATCACCCGTTTTGTTATGTGTTCATTTCAGTGTAAGACCAAATGCTATGTATGAAGTCTGTCCTTTGTACTGTATATGCATTCTTTTAAAGTTTATTAAACTTGTACCTTAATTGCCTTTATTTTGTTTGCTTTCTATCTGTCTGACGGACAAGATCGGGATCTGTTTTTCTCCCACGCCCCCAGTACAGATTTGACATGTTTGCTTCAACCGCGAATAGTCGTAGGACTTAATGAAGGTTGTAAAAGGAAGAATGTATGATTTTATTGAAGGAAATAAACATACCGAACCGTATTTCTGCCAGCAGAGGGTGCTGTGTGATATATTATGATCTCATGCTTTACATGAATACAATCAGACATGAGACCTCATTATTGTTCGGCCCGCCCCGATTATAGATCATTTGTAGGCTAATATATGTACGTTTTGAAAACTCATTAACTACGGTTAATTAAGGTTAAAAAAAAAACCCTTTGCATTATGTTTTAAGAGCTTATCCAAGTGTGCAACGCCTAGCAAACTTGAGCTATGCAACATGCTGATCCATGTCAGTGGTGTCAAATGCACAGAGACTGTCAATATATACTGTAACGTTGCACTCAACCGTGATGGATGACTGGAGATGCTTTGGAGCACTATCCCAGTTCTAGATCAACACTGCCTCCCTAAGGTGTTGATGGATAGCCTGTCATTGCAGAGGAGAATGTGTGTAGTGCTTTTACCTTGTTTTTCTTCTCGGGTTGATTTATAACAAATAGGTGATCTAAGATTCCTGAATTGAGAAGGATGTTGTAGAACACGGCGCAAAATATGTGTATATATATAAAATGTATTTTTTGGAAACTTTATTTTGGCCGTGATATGGATTGAGAAAATAACACCCTTGATGCATCTTTAATGCATGACTTCAAAAGGCCAGAAATGCACTTTTTAACACTTCATGCATATTGTAAAAACATATATCCATATTTTTTGTTTTTCTGTACTGAGTTGACTGTACATGGTCCCTTTACACATTCCACGAGGGTCTTGGATGATATCTGTCAGCAAGCACTTGTGCTAAATAGCTGCAGAAGGCGATTAATTATGCCGTGTGTGGAATGGCTGGTATTCTTCGGGGTTTTTTTTCCTTTTCTTTTTTTTAAACTAGGTGTGGGCGACCTCCTGCATGAGAGTCCTGGTTATCAGCGTCGCTATCACAATACAGGCTGCTCCCACCGCCAGCTCTGCTAGGATGGGCATGCATGAAGTCATGTTTCCACGCTCCGGCTGTGCTATCGTCACATGACCTCCGTCTGAGCTCGTTTACGAATGCCATATCTTTAAAGCAGTGTTGAAGTAAGCGTTTTGGCCTGCGAAGAACATATACGATTGTGATTGGTCGGAAAGTGTCTGGTTTAATTTTCTTTTAAATCGAGCTTGGGAAGTAGTGTGAACACACGCGATCGTCCTAATGTCATTATCGTTTCTGTAGTAACAGCTTTGACAAACGTATTTAATTGTCGATGTGGTGAAGGAAGTGTTTTGTTTGACATTTTTTGGAAGGAGTCTCCAGTGTCAGAGCATACTTTCGTCTGCGCTTTACGGTTTCTTGGTAACAAGTCGAGATACTAACTTGTTTTAACATTAAAAGGAATTCTAAGCAAATAAAAATGACGTATGACGTTTGTTAATGCCATTTTTTTTATTATTGTAGTTGTTGGCAAATTGGTGCTGTTAATGGAAAATGATCAACTTCTGAGTGGTAACAGTAACTCCGCTTCATCGCACCACTCTGTCGTTAATTATTTATTTATAACGCCAGGTCCCCGAGTGAGAAACTGGTAAACCAATACCACCCCTTTCTCACCTCCATCACTCTCGATTAGCGCAGCTGTACTGTGTGATCGAAGCAGGATTGATGCTGTCCAGGTCTACTGCAATAAGATTTCATTGCACGTACTCCCATTAACGTATTCTCTCAGTTCCCAAAAGTCTTATTCAAATGCTGCATCAATCAGACAGAACAAGCCATTAGTCATCTAGTGCAGATTTAAAGTGTTGTCCATGTGGCTGCTCTGGACTTTTTGCTGGCATTAATTTTAGCCGCAGTAGAGCTGACCTGAACCCAAAACAAACGCTTGGACCTCTGACGTTTTGCTTCTGCCGAGAGCAGCGTGATCTCTGCCTCGGGATGGCATTTCACTTGATCGTGGCTCATCACATCTTGTTTTAACCAGCACCTCTCGGGAAGCCCAATTAGGACAAAAAGGCCAAACCCGGGGCACTAAAGCGATTACAGAATGCTAGATAAGCCCGTGAATATTGCTAGCGGACGGAAGCCCAGTTCGAGCTTAACGGTGCAGTGAGTGGCGTGTCAGGAGTAAGTCAGCGCAGTGGGAGATGAAGTGTAGATAAGCCCCTCGTGCTTTGGAAAAGGGGCTGAGGGAAGCATCTGATACCGTACGCCAGTCAAAACCGAACATGCTCGGGATTTGTTGAAAAGCGAGCCTGTGTAGTGAGACAGCTATGCCGCGATGAAATATCGCAGAGTCATAAATCAAAAAGCCCACATCTCACCGCCTCTCCTCCCCTCCCACCCTTTGGCCATCTGCGCCATGGCAACGTGTGAAGCCTGAACTCAGGAAGGCGCATACCTACCGTGGCTGCATTGTAGGAACACGCATGCTGTCTTTACACTGGATCGGCTAAAGGAATGCGTCGTGTTCTCCTCTTAACTCTGCTTTTGTTTATCTTTCGCTTCCATGCACATGACACGAAGAGCAATTCGGGACGTAGCCTACAGTACGCACTTTTATAACGTGCGTGATCTATCTATTTATTTATTTGTTTATTTATTTGTTTATTTATTTGTTTATTTATTAAATGTATATTTAATCATTTAGTGTTTGGCTTTGAACGTTTATCTGGACCTGTTCTGTGACCCAGAACACCAAACCAGCACTTCGTGCAAAGCTAAAACGTCTTAAAGACATTAAAACTCTCATTTTGTTGGCCCTCCTCTGAGATGCACGAGTTTCTTTTTGAGCGTTTTGGCACGCCCTGCTCTTTTAAACGAGTGCCGAAATCTGCTCACACAAGGTAATTAAATATTAACGCGAGTCTGCTGTTACGTCATGTGCATGCGTCTTAAGACTGTTTAATGTTATCCTCTGATGCACTGTTAAAACCCAGAATGGGATTTTCCATCTAAATTGTTTTCAATGGGTGTGATGGTAAGAAAAGCAGACGGAGAGATGGGGCCTGCTCAGTGCAGTTCTCACCCTGTCAGTACGTGGCCCCGTGCCAGCTTCGGCATGAGCATGAGCGCCCTCAGCGCAGCAGAGATGTTTAACAGCAGGGAAGCCAACAGTGACGAGTGCAATGTTTCACCGTGGCTTATTATGACAATCGTTTTCACTTAGGGATTTGGGATACATACGTTTCATCCACGGGCTGTCTCCTCTGGTGCGGGATCCGAATCCCGACAGGTGTTCGAGGTGTCCGCGTCGACCTAGATGGTCGAGCATCCATAACGTGAACCCAGGACAACCAGTTCCAAACTAGTGATGCCAGCCAGCATGGACTCGGTACAGGTGGCTGGAGAAATCCTCTGTGAAGGATTTGTGTTGTCCGTATTCTCTTTATTAACGATAACAACTTTATAATATTCTCCACACCTGTGTTCTCAATCGCTAGACATGATATTGGCTTGTACGGCTCACGTTCCACCTTTTACAGATTTATCGGTGCACCTAAAAGAACTGTGGGTCCCTGATGGCTCAGAACATGGATAATTTTGAACTGTAGAACCCTGTTGGGCTTCTGGTCTACTTAGTGCCCCAAGAACCCCCACACACCTCCTACTACCATCCTCATTATTACCCCCGTTCTCTTGGATTACAATTTTGTGATATTCTCCATCACAGGGCATGACTATGGGTTTTACAGGTAGCATTCCACCTTTTATAGATTTACAGCAGCACCGATAGGAACTTGGACGGGTTTCAGGGGATCCAGTCATGGACAATTTTAGACCCCCTTGGGATTCTTGTTTACTCAGGGGCCCAAAGAATCCATCTGACCTCTCACCACTATTCTGTATTATACCCTTCTTCGGATCAAACCTGGGCATGATATTGGGTTTTACAAGTTGCATACCATCTTTACAGATTTACAGGGGCACTGATAGGAACTTGGATGGGTTACAGGGGCTCTAATCAAGGACTATTTTGGACCCTGCTCAGCTTCCTGTCTACTCTGGGCACTCACCGCCTACCACTATGCTGTATTCTGCCCTGAGTTTTGGATAAATAAATAAATCATAATGTTCTACACATCTGTTTTCTCAGCAGTGCTTGATCCTCGATCGCATCACATGTTTAAAGATTTACAGGGTTTTTTTTTTAGGAACCTTGAATCCCCAGACACGCAACCCCCCCCCCCCCCCCCCCCCCCATGGACAGTTTTGTCCAGTAGGACCCCCTTGGGCTTCCTGTTTACTCGGGGCCCAGGGAAACCTCCTCACCTCACACAGCCATCCTGTATCATGCTCGTCGAGTAATTTGTTCACACCTGTGTTCTCAATCACAGTACATATTGGTTTATACAGGTTGAATTGCCACCTTTACAGATTTACAGGGGCTCCTATAGGAACTTTGGGTCTCCTAATTGGGCTTCCTGTATACTCAGGGCCTTCTACCACCATTCTCTTTATTACACCCTAGTCTTGGACAGCAGTTCTGTGAGATCTTGGGTTGTACAGGTAACATCCCACACATCTTTACAGAAGTACAGGGACACCCATAAAGTCTCCTGACAGCCCCACTAATTTTGTTCTGTAGTACCCTCTTGGTCTTCCTGTTTGCTCAGGGCCCTCAGACTCCGTCTCATCTCCCACCACCCCCTCCTTTTCCGACACTCTTCCAGATTTGACAGTTGCATCACTATTCTGATATGCGGATTCAAATTTAGCTTCCAAAGCATAAGCACATGGACTGGAAAAGGCTTCATATATCAATGCTTGATGGACGAGCCATTGTGGAAGCATTCTTGTGGTTCGTCCTGAAACAATGCTGCACAGTAAAGGGCTGCCGTATAGGCAAAATCTGGGAGGCTCGCCTCGACTTGAAATTCAGCGACGATCGTTTGAGATGTCTACGACGGCATGTCTTTCGAAAAGAATGGGGATAGGGAAGCGTGAAATTCAATTCAGGCTAAAGCACTCTTATTCACACTACCACTTTCTGCCACGTTCTCAAGAGGCTGCGCACCAAGGTTTGCATTCTTTACCACAGAAACTCCACACCGGCACTCGCCTGGGAACACATCCAGCGGGACGGGGTTGTCAAGAACCGAAGGATTAAAAGTATTGTTTGCTACGTACAGTACATGCACAGGCTTCTCTAGTCACTTTTCATAATACGATATGGATGCTGTGTCTCTGGGGGGCTTTAATAAGCTTGTCCTGGAATTTTAAAAATGCCTCCGTGTGCGTCTGCTTGTGTAAGGGCTCAACACACCTGGGAAAGATGGTGAGATTTCTGAGAGGAAATGCACCTCGTCAACCAAAATCTTGGTATCGGCACTTGTCGAGGTCCTTGGTATTGGGTCACATATTGTAAGGGCCTTGCTTGTGTATTGCACAACCTGGTGGTTTTTGCGATGGTGGGCGGAGAAATGTAACTGTCATCACAAACAAGAAACATCTGTCTCATTTGTGTAACTTGTTTTCTTTTAATATGAGAAGTATGTTGTTGGAGATCTGTGTGTTTTGAGGCAAGCCTTGAAGGAGAGACCAGAGCACTTTGAGTCTCCTTATCCTTTTTTCCTTTTGCGATTTCAGGCAAGGATTAGGAGTGGCCGTAAGCCGTCATTTGTCAAATGAAATGCCAAACTCAAAGTGGAAGAGTAGATCGAAACATAAGGAAATGGCGTTGTGGTTTTGTTTTGTATCGATTTTTTTTTTTGTTTTCCCAAGCGCATGTGATTTGTCAGGAGTCTGTTATAGAATAGCTATAATGTGAAAATCGTATAGCCTTGCCTAATTACAGAAAGCTTTCATTTCCCAAAACAAAGTCATGCTAAAAAGTAGCTGAAAGGCTCAAGCCTCTGATCTCAAAGAGCCTTTATTGAATTGTACCTTGATAATCATGTTATGTCTCAGGAAAATCCTCTACAGATATTAAATTACCGTGTGGTATTTCTGTCAGAGGCGGTAACAGGACCAATCTGGATTGTATGGCTGGATTGTATTTCACCGAGCGACGTCCCCCCCAGGTCTACGCGCACACACACTCTCCCTCTCTCTCTCACTTTTCATTCGTTTATAGGTGATCCCTAATAGTGACCTTTTTAATAATCTCTTAATTTATTCGTCAACCTCATGGAAATGTAGTAGTCGATCTCATCTTTCAGTAACCACAAGTAGGCTCCAACTATCTCTAGCATCTAGCTTTGCTGAACAAAACAAAAGCGGCCCCGATATCGGTACTTCCAAAAAAGGAAAGGCAAAACAAGAATCCACAGGATTATGAGGATTTTGTGGCCACAGTGATGCCCTCCGTTTTAATTTTGCCTACAAAAATAACAGACAACTGCCTCCTCTTTTCAAACCTGACCCCCCCCCCCATCCTCCTACCATAATCCCGAGCTTATTAGAGCCAGACCTTTTGAGAAAACCTGCTGTAGGGCTATAAAAGAAGTTCTGGAAACCATGTGCTCTTCAGATGCTGATCATCTGACCTACATGTTAAGTGTAACTCTGGATGAGGTTGTTTTTTTTTTCTCTAGAAGCAAAGCACTGGTGTCTTTATGACGCTACACTTGTTCTGCACCGCAATTCAAGAGATTTACACCAGACCCGCTCGAGTCGAAAGGTGATATCTAAGGACTTTTGGCAGTGTTCTCCTGTCTCCTTTTAACGTTTTTAAATTTCTGTCCACTCACCGCACACCTTAACAGTGAAATACCTTCTATTTCTGTCCTCAAGCGATCTATATTACAAGCTTGGCGATGTTAGATCTTCGTCTTTTCCTTCCAAACACCATCGCCGTGGCAACGAGCTCGTTTAAAAACTCAGTGCTTATAAAAAGCTTCATTGGGGCAACAGCTGAGCCAGTGGTGGTGGTGTTGAGGTGAGGGCAGAACCATCTTTAGTATTTTAGAGCACCAAACCACACGTACGTGATGGCCAACATCCCTCATTCCTGCCACATAGTTTCCATAAATATTTATTGTTCTTGGTATGACGGGTGCAGTCCAGGCCGTGTCGCCGGGCAGCTGGGGGTACGAGCTGGATGTGTCACGCACTGACCTCTGCCTTTTATCTCTTATTCAGGCTCCAGAAGTCTGAGTCTACAGTACTACCAGTGTCGTCATGTTAAATATCTAGAACATCGTGTTCATATCGAAACCCTGTGCATTATTTCACAATCCTGTAGTGACATTATAGTGTGTGAACACTTCCAGCCAAACGGAGCACAAAATTCTTTTACTTTACTATTTTAATGTTATTCATTTTTCAGAAGAATAGAAAATATGTAAATGACAGTTTTGTGTGTGTGTGTGTGTGTGCGCGCGATATGGACGAGCGTTCACTTGTGAAGAAATACAGCAGGTCTTGTTCTCTCGTCTTTCAGAAGGCATATATTTCATTTAAACGTACATTCATATGCAGTATAATCCTCTTCAGTGTATAGTCTTTTACAGAGCTATGGTTCTTTTAGAAGCGTGCCGTATAACAAGGTTGTACTACAAGAAAATGTGGAATTAAGTTTATTTATTTATTTATTTTTGTCCATGGTCATATAAATAGTTCAGTCACGCTGCTTGACGATTAGTGGAAGAGGGAATGCTCTGAGATGAAAAGTGCTGGAGTCACCGTGCAGCGCATCCGTGGTCTGAACAAACGACTCGTTTAATCGTGGTTTTGGAAACACGGTCACAGATCCGTCCCGATAACCGATGCTGTTGTCGATGCTGATTAACGACTGGATTTTAATATACTTGTGCAGGGATGTTTTTTAAGTCCTGCCTGCTGAGTTCGCCTGGTAACACTCCACGGAAATAACGCGATGCGCTTCCTTTTATTTTCCCTACGAAAGATGAGAAACTCCTTAATACTCCTTAATAAATTTATATAAAAGACCAATGCTGTACATTTACGTGAGTGATATTGGTTTTTTTTTTTTTTTTTTTTTTTTTTTTAAGCAGCATAAAAATGTCCACCTCCTATCTAAAATGCTGTTGTTTTGACGATTGGAAAAATAATATAGATGTACACCTGGACTGCATCTCAGTCTGTTAGAAATTCCCTTTGATGTCCGTGACTCCAGATAAGATCCTAAAGCAGCATCGATAGTGGGAGGGGGGTGGGGGTGTCCCATCTCTTCGGCCACCCCAACGTTTACTTGTCCATCCTCCACCACCCCATACCCACTCCCACTGCAGCTAATCACATTACGAAAAAAAAACAAAAAACTTAAAACATAATCACTCTGATTCCAATAAGTTAGAAAACCATACAAAAATAAGAAAGTAACCACAAAAAAATGGAGAGAAAAATACTCTCAAGTGGGACTTGAAATAAAAAAGAACTCTATTTGCCCCTAAAATTGTGTCCCATGTATGACATGTTCTTTTATAACTGGTTGAATCTGTGAATATCTCTGTCTTCCCTTTTTTTCTTTTCTTTTATTCTATTTGGAGTCAAAGAAGGAAAGAGGGAGTATTTCTGTTAAGTTCGGTGGAGGGAAAGCAAGGGGAGGGGTTTGCAGGAGAGCATCACCGACACGTGTGCATCTCCACCATCTTGCGGCACTGTTTGCACTTGACGTAGCAGCACCAGTGGAATTTGCAGCTGCACCTGTCTACCACCTCCACCTCTTGCGTCTGGAAGCCTCGCCCGCAGCACATGAGCTCGCAGCCGTCAATGGCTTTCGAGGTCTTGTTGCAGTAGCGGCCCACCGTTCCCAGCATGCCCGGCGTCCTCGGGTCATGCTCGCAGAAGTCGGGGCTTGGGTCCAAGTAAACCAGGTCCTCGTCTGTGTGCGGCTTGAACTGTGAGTTGCGCGGCACCAGAGCTCGGGTGGTGCCTACCTTACGCTGCTCCACTTCGGTGGCACCGTCAAACTTCTCCTTGATGACGTTGCCGACCTTGCGGAAGGGGGGCATGGCTTTCCAGCAGGTCTTCACCTCGCACGAGCCGGAAACACCGTGGCACTTGCAGTCCACTCGCATGTGGTTCAGAATCGCCTGAGGAAGAGATATAACACAACTCTTGGTAAAGCAGTCATACCAATTTTCCGGCATTTTTTTCGATTATGTCAGATTAGTCATAATTCTGCCTATTATCAATAATCTAGTGAAATTACCATTACACCTAGTGACAATCCTTAAAAAGAAATTCTCCAATTTAAAGATGTCAGAGTTTATGATTTAGGAGATTGTTATTTTATTGTTAGAATTAGGAGATCCTAATTATGACCAAAAAAAAAGTTTTTCCACCTTCAGATCAGGATTTTATCTCGAACTCGAGGTCTTGCTTTATATCGTGTTAAGGCAGATAAGTGCAGAACAGCCATTTTACTACTCGCTTCATCTTATCAGCATGATTCACACACTATTAATCCATGGGTATGTGCTTTCAGAATTACTAATAATTTTGGAATGACGACCAATTAAGCCTCCGTGGGCCTTACCTTCCTCCCTGCCTCATTATTATGGAGATTCATTAGGGCTCGGTTGGACGACTGCCCTTTGCTTCTTTCCCTGACGTCCACGAAGGACTGGGAGAAGGCGACTCCGTAGGCAATGTTGTCAGAGCACCCTGACCACTGGAAACCTGGAGAGAGTGAAAAAGAGAGAGAGAGAGAGAGCTTTTTAAAAATGTAAAACCATCCCTCCATGATCATTCATTAATCTTCATGACACGTGCTTTTATGCTTTATGACAAGCCTTTTGTATCCGGAATGAACTTTTGTCCTTTTGATTAATCGCCGGATGTTAAAGGCGTTCCTTTTCATCGTACCCTGAGGGCTCACGCCGTGCACATTGCGGTCACAGCCGCACTTCTCGAGCTCCCCGCTGCTGCACGCCCTGGTCACGGCGTACGCAACACTTGCAGCGGAGATAGCGTACACAAACGCAGCCTCCCTTGTGCCTGTCAAAAGATGTAAGAAAGTGACGTTAATACAGTATGGTGCTGCGGGATATCGTGGATATGGTCATCTCCTGATATTGATGACGGTACCTTGCGTGACAACCTTGCCAAAGACGGGCATGGAGTCCAACGTGGAGCAGTTCCACCGCCGGTTACGGAACTGGTACTGGCACTCGTCGATGGCCAGCTGAGCGCCCCGGCGTACGGCGTCCATCACCTCTACGTTGCGCTTGCAGATCTGCACCTGCCTCTGGATGAGGCCTCGCAGCTTCTCGCAGGTCTCCTCGTCAGAGATGCTCCCCACAGACGACAGCTTGGCCAGATACCTTTTAGAGAAAGGAACGGAAATGAGTCAAGCAAGCTCAGAAAACCAAATGGACAAGTATGTTTAAAATAGAGATGGAACTGATCAGGTACTCGGGTTCAGTATCAGGATGATACTAGCAAAAAAAATGGTGGAGTGAAGATCACCATTGTTAACCGGAGTGAAAAAGAACTAATTCAATCTGATCCTGTAATGAATCTATCCTGAATCGATATCAGAAAATGAATTAATTGGGTGTCATTTTACAACTGTGTTGCATCTGTTTCTAATAAGGTAAAGAATATTAGATGGCTGTCAATGTCCGGTGATACTCAAAGTTTCGTTGTCTGTAAGAGAAATCGGAATCGTGCCATCGTCCTCTCAATCTAGTTCATAGTAACCGTGTATTCATTTAGGCAATTAAGAGAATATCAAATCTTTGTGTTAGAAGAATATATACAATGCGTTACTGTCTGAATGAAGTATGGTGTGATGCTGAATCAAATGGTGTACGAACGCGATACTCGAATATGTTTCAGTTTCCTGTCAAGGTTGCTCAAACATCAAAAAGAAAAGGACTTCCAAACAGACTTTACAATTACAAAAAAAAAAATCATTCCACACTATTGTATGGAGCGTGGAAAATGAGAGAAGTATTTATGGGGCGGGTTGTGGTTCAGGTAGTAGAGCGGGTTGTGGTTCAGGTGGTAGAGCGGGTTGTCCACTAATCGTAGGGTTGGAGGGTCAATTCCCGGCCCACATGACATGCTGAAGTGTCCTTGGGCAAGACACTGAACCTCAAGTTGCTTCTGATGGCAAGATAACTCCTCGCATGGCAGCTCTGCTCCCACTGGTCTGTGTGTGAGTGTGTGAGTGAATGAGAAACAGTGTAAAGTGCTTTGTAGAACCGCTAAGGTTAAAAAGCTCTATATAAGTGCAGACCATTTACCATTTAAATGAGTTTCATATATTTAAATGAGTTTCTGTGGTATATTTAATAAATTCACATTTACATTCATGTTGTTTTTTCATCTTTGTTTTGCCTTTAAGAACACATCATTCGAAATTAGATGGTTGGAAAAGTAGACGCATTCAGAATGGCCGAACAAATAAAAAATAAAAAAGTCTTTATGTTCTACTCAAATAGCAAGCTTTCTAGAATGATGTTAAACACTAATTACTTTTTAGGTAACAATCTAGCTAGTCGGTTTATGCTAATGTTTGCTTGCTGATAAAAGTTAGCTGCTTAACAGGAATGTCGCTATTTCAGTAGAACATAAAAACTATAAATGCAGTTACGTCATTGCAGTTCATCTTCCGTCTGGACTCCATTTAACTGTAATACATATCTCAGGGCAGACAAGTAGGATTGGCTAACTATCTGAAGTGTGCGACCTAAAAGAGTGTCTATTTCTTCTGTGGGAATTAAAACCGCACCCATCATTTCTATTCCTTTTAAAGCCAAGTCTTGCTTCTAGCAAGCTCAAAAATGTGAATTTATTTAATACACCACAGAAAAAACCAACCACAAAATTAATTGAATGTGAAATGTAATATAATTCACATTTTCAAGTACTTTTGTCAGGTTCCAAGCTCCATATTGCTGCATCATGTGAGCAAATATCTGAAACCAGACCAAACCCCACCGAAAAGAGCGAAGATGCTGTGCTCAAAATCATCCAAAACTGACCAAACAGAGCGTCCGGGTATCATTCCACAGGTTCAGCGACCCGTCGTAGCTATCTGTTTGTTTTAAGCATCTGGTAAGCACAAACAGTATAAAATGTAAACAGAGCGGAACTGTTGAGAAGTTCGTGGAGAGCTTACTGGAGAGTCGGGCAGACGGGCTTGACCGGAGGGAACGCTGAGGGGGCAGCTAACTACAAACATTATCTTTCACTCTCACCGCAGGGGCAGACGGGTCAGGGGCACGGTGAGGGGTTGGTTGGGGGGGGGGAGTGATTGAGGAGACGGTTGTGGCATTGCTCAGGCTCACACTGGGTTCCAGGTCTCTCTTAAAAGCACCTTATAAAAATAGGTTGTTTCATGAGCTCGTCAAAAACACACTTAGAAATTCCCATCCAAACAAGTGTCTACTTTGGGGTGCGTTAATGGCAGCAAGCGGAGATGTCTGGGTAAAAACAAATCGTTCGAGAGGAGGGGTTCGTGAACAGATAAAAACTGTTTAATGGCTGGATTGAGCAGTAATGCAGCGTGTGTTTTAAAAAAAAGCTTGACATTTCCCTTCATAAATGTAATTGAAGATACCATGGGGGATACCATTTGATTGTAATTTCTCTACGTTCCGATAATAATTTTGTTGTTATTGATACTCGAGCACTGATATGAGTTTTCTCCTCGTTTTTGACCACCAGTGATCCTCATGGTCGGTCATACCAAGTCTGAGACAATCTGTTGACAGGGGCTAATTTTGTAGGCCAGGGATGGGACAGACACCTTCTTGTTCCTGAAGCACTCATATCACCACACAGCTGCTCTGATAACCTCCTTCTCACCGTCCTCGTCCTCTATCTCATCCACGTTCAGACAAGTGGGGTGACATCACTGACTAGACCAGCCGTCCTTTCTGATCTTATTGGTACTTATTGGTGCTCGGACATCACCGCTGGTTAAACCGTCTAACCAGGATGCATACGTGTATTGAGCTCTTGAAAGGATTTTTCTCTGCGTCTAACGTTTCCCACCACAAACCTTCACGTCGTCAGCGTTGGTCCGCGCTCACCCTGTCTGCATGCGATTATAATTACAATACGGCCTAAAAAAAAAACAAAGCTGAGAATATCGGTACCAGCTGCTCGTATGATGCTAGCGTTCATAACAAAAAAAAACCATTCAGAAGGAAAACACCTGCTAAACCACACGCGAGAGGTTTTTTTCATGTGGGAACGCTTGGCCAGACCTTGGGGGGAGATCTTTGTTTGTGGTGCTTTACGTTTTATCTTCCGTTCCCTGTTCCTCCCTTGTCTTTCGCCCTTTGTTTTCCGAAAGCGTACCTTCCACATGCTAAGGTTAACAAAACATGGAGATAAAGACTGTGGGATTTGGAGTGGGAACTGGACAGGTTTTTTTTGTTTTTTTCCCCCTCACAAGAGTTACGTTTGTGTTGAACTACCTTGCTTTGGCCCCTGAGCACAGCTTAGCCAGGCACGACTTAACATGCAACCGCTCAATACAAGACACAAGTCTAGATGAAGGCAAATTACGAAGACACCTCTTACTTAATGACTTCTACGTATTCACCAGACATATCTGAGCAATTTGCCAAACTAAAGAAGGTTTACGTTTCCTCCTTTGGAGGACAAAAAATAAAAAACAATCGGTGTGAGTAACCAGACCTAAACAGATCTCTTGCCAGATGAAGACGCTTGCAACAAACGAAGACGAAAGCAAGGCCCCCACGTCGCTTGTGTTTACACCAATATTTACTATTTACATATTTCTCTGTTCTGCATCACAGGCTGCTCATGACAGAGTGATGAAAGGCATGTTTATCCAGAGTCATTTCGCAATCCTTTGGGACGTTTCTATTCACCGCTTCAACCATTATTTTCCCCTCTCGCACCGTTCGTTACACCCGTTCAGGTACAAACCATCGTTTGCTGAAGGTTGAGAAGAGAACAACGGCTTTACAATGTCACAACTCGCTGCTGGTGTAATAACATAATTACCAGTCATTATGTTGTAAAGGTACACACACACACACAGGTATTTCTTGATTATTAACTAATCTAGTCATTAATCTCTGTGAAAATAGAAAATGCCAAAAGTTTTTTTGTCATTACGCAAGCATGCAGATATTATCCAGGTGAAATGATGCTACTACTAAAATCACACAAATCACTCGGCCGTTAGCGTTCCTTGTTGTCCGTCATGGAAGTTGGACATGACCAAACAAACAAACAAACCCCAGGACAACCCAGAACCAGAATCACTTCTGTACAGATCTCTACAAATCTCATTTTAACTCTAGAGGGCAGTCTTTTCTCAGTTTCGCCCTCGAGCATCGGCTGGACAGCGCCGGTCGTCTTCGGAAAGTGTTTCTAAACCATACAAGTCTGATGTCTTGGGCATCTGATGCGCATCCAGTTCATCGTGACGACAGCATGAAAAACTTCAGCATGTGACATGTCAAAGGATTCACTGTTTTTTGTTTAGTTTTTTTCTATACAAGCCATCTGATACAATGATCCTTGCCAGCATTTCCTGAAATAAAATGGATATGGAGTGAGATGGAAGATCGAGGCATTACAATGGAGACAAAATGCATCCTCTTGACACAAACGGAGCAGAGATGTGCTCAGAAATACTCCTCTATCTACACAGGAGGCATTCGGGTACATGAGTGGCCTCGAACTCTGTTATACGCACCATACACGAAATGCTAATTTGCTTTCTTCTTGTTGTTGTTTTGCCAATATTTTCATTCAGCTTTATTCAAACAACAGCCTAACAGTGCTTCTCTGTCACCTGTCACTGATTTATACCTGCACTATAAACAGATAATACTGTTGCAAATTGACTGCGAGTTCTGGAAAAAGTGTTCGAGAAGATCTTTTTCTTGGGGACAGAGTCTCATTCCTGAAGCTCAGCTGGCCTTCTCCGACGTTCAGCGTGATAAAACGCAGATCCTGAGGAGCGACGATGGATTGAAGAGAAGCTCAGGAACACACCGCAAACGCGGAGAGAGAGAAAAGGGAATGTAGAGCAATTAACCCGAATACGTTTTTCTTCTGGGTGGACGTTAAAGTCAAGCAAATCCACATGTGTAGAAATAATGGAAAGATGAGAAAAAATATCAAAGTGGGAGTCTTTAATTTCTCATGAGGTGTCGGCCATGGGACTGTCCTCTACTCTCTTACTCTTACCGTTCCATTTTCTTGAAATGAAAGATTAATTTAAAGCGAGACATTTTTATTAGGCCTGGACAGGATCACCTGCTGAAAGGACTCGGGCGTATGCGAGAACACGGCTTTCACAACTTCATTGACCTGTTGTCACTGCTGTTATTTGTGTTAGCAGTGTTAGGCGCCAGGATATATTTTGCATTAGCGGTTTCTTCTCGTGTTGCTCATCAGCTGTGGACTATTTATTGACTGCCGCACACAGAACCTTTGTTCTTTCCGTCGCAGGCGCTGTGACATAGAGCCGTTCTCTCGAGTGTGACCCGGTACTCACGACGATGATCAAAACTAAACAAAAAGCTAAACAAAGCTGAAGGCCAGATGAAAGAATTACCTCTGCCTTAATTTTATGGACAAGGACATGGACATGGATACAAAAGTGTATTGGGGGGATAGTTTTGAAGATTTTTATTTTGCACTTAAGCAATTCTGGGGAAAACGCTTAAAATTTTCTGATGACGCATACAAAGCGTCCAAATAAATGCTTTCTAGAATGTATATGCCCCGCCCCCTATATACATTCAATAGACATATGCATTCCAAACATGGTTCCCGTTCCCAAACGACATTTGGTCGAGAAAAAAAAATGGCCAATTTAAATGGTTTATTCCTTTGGAAGACGGAGAAGCTGATGAGAATAGGTCATGGTTAAGTGACGTGCTTCTTGGAGGCGTTTTACCGACTAGTGGTTCTTCCGACTGAAGTATGTCGCTTCCTCAGACTGACCCAGAACGGCAGGTGGGGTTTCTCCATCAGTAAGAGTCAGCAAAAGACTTTCGCTCTCCTCTGAATTGGACGATCTCACTAGATTTGGTATATCTTGAATAATAAATCAGTCGAGCAGTTCAACGCATCTTGACTCTGACTTCCTGTTTCAGAAGGAAGTACGTCAAAATCTAACTTAAATCTTTTTTTAAAGCTAGATTATGTCTTTCCAGATGAAATACATATTAAATTACTGTAAGTCTGGGCAGTATAACGATATAACGTTGATATCGTGATAAATTGGGCGTATCATGATCTTTTATATTCTTTTATTTTATTCTCTTTTATTTTAAATAATAACAACACATTTTTAGTAACCTGAAAACAGCTGATTTGATCATTTTCTTTATGGAATCTTTAATTTTTTTTCTCCTTTTCTGTTCCATCCATCTATCTGTCCATCTTCTATATTGCTTATCCTACAGGGTTGTGGGGAACCTGGAGCCTATCCCAGGGAGCACAAGGCGGAGTACACCCTGGACGGGGTGCCAATCTATCGCAGGGCACGATCACATACACACTCACACTCACACACACATTCATACACTATGGACACTTTGGACATTCCAATCAGCCTACCATGCACATCTTTGTACTGGAGGAGGAAACCGGAGCACCCGGAGGAAACCCCCGCAGCACGTAGAAAACACGCAAACTCAAGTACCGATATGATCTTCTTGGCATATCACTCAGCCCTCTATTAAATGTACAGCTTAGTAACCCCCCCCCCCCCCCGACACCCCCCCCCGACTGTGTACCATTAGACCTTCATAAGCTTTATAATTAACCTTTTATATATACCCTTTAATCGTGTAAAACTCTTTAATCCATCACTCGGCATTGTGTTTACACAGCCAACCCAGTATGCAGCGTATTCATATGTATTAATGATTAAGCCCATTAACCTGGCATCTCTCAGTTAACGATTGAGCTCATTAAACTGATGCTGCTTTATTAATGATTAATCCCATTAAATAAAGCCCTGCAGAGGTGCACTAAACCGGCACTGATGATGGACAAAAGCTTTTGGCTCGTTTAAGACGTGTGCTTAATAAAAAAACAAAAAGTTGCGGCGACGATCATAAATGGATTATTATCGAGATATATATATATATATCTATATCTATATATATATATATATATATATATATATATATATATGGATCAAATAATTCAGATTAGAATTTTTTTTTTAACTAGTCCTTCTCTATGTCATCAATGGTAGACAGATTCTGCACAAAGATGTTGACATGGCGAGCGGAAGGATGTGAAATTCACTCGTATCGCAGATTCGGTGGTATTATCAAATATCGATTCATTGCCATAAGAATCGATAGTGAATTGTATCATATTGTATGACAGGAGATTTATCAAATATATCTGTTATGAAATAAAATCGTATCATTTTCGTAAGTCTACTCTTACGAAGCTGTCTGGAAAAATCTGCCTCATGACTCGATATTGTTGTAATCCTCTGAGCAGGCCGCTTTATCAGCTTCTCCTTTATCAGTGAATCGGATGCAAAGGTTTGTACATGTGCGTTTGCCTGTAGACGTGAAGAATGATCGGTTTCCCACGACTAACTCTCAACAATCCTGCATATTCAAAGTACGTCATGTAAGTAAATGAGGCATGCTCAAGTAAATAAACACCACTGTTGTGTTTAGAGTTTAAAACAGGTATTGAGTCATTATTTTGTCGACTGTTTACATACTTGTTTCATATTCTTTGAAACTCGAAGCTGCCATTATAAATGACAGATCTGTAAATAGCTTTTATCCCTTTCATTCAAGATCCAACCACGTTTTAAGCCACAGCTTAAGGCAAACTTGCATTCAAGGCACACACACGCCTTTTTTTTCCTTCATTTTTTTTTTCATCTTCCTTAATTTTTGTCAGCTCTGCCAAGTGCGATGTGAAACTACCTGCTCCTACCTGCTCCCCGGGGCTCCCGTTCAAATCGCTCTGTCAAAATAATCATATTTTTCCAGACAGGTAAAGATTTTTTTTCTTTTTGGTGCCTTATCCTCTCGTGGGCTGCATGCCTGTGCATGTCTGAGAGCTTCTCCTGTCACCACGCCTAGAGCTCAGGTCCAAAAACACGGCCAAATAAACCGACTGACGGGCACGAAAGACGCTTGAGGGGGAAAATCTGCACAGATAAATATCAATCAGTCGCTTCTGAAAACCTGTTCTGTATCATCTCAGCTGCTCGTAGGCTTCACTACTAAAATGAAAAAGGTTCCAGGATCATGTACTCGTTCTCTGAGCAGCCTCGTTATAGCGAGTGGTGCACGAATTTCAGTGGTGCACGAATTTCAGTAGGAACCGCTACATGTTTACCTGCCTACCAGATTAAATAGTGCATGAAAATATACCACCGGGTCTGATGTACCGATCAGGTGAGTTCCACCAGAAAACCTTTTGAAATTCAAGCTCATTTAGGAACCGTTTCCTCACTGTTAAGGTTCATAGAAGTGCCGTGAAGGTTTCTGAGCGTGAGACTGTTCAGCGAACCTGCACCCGAAGATCTAAAACACACAGAGTAGCCGGCGTTTTGGAAAACCTTTTGAGGGTTCTTTGGATCGTTTCGGCGAATAAATGTTTCAGATGCAAACGATGAAGAACAATAATAAGGAGCTCCAGAGTTCTTTGCGAACTCTTTCTTATGTACTTTACGAACATTTACATATTAAGACGCTCCATAAACAAGTGGGAAATATCAGAAAAGGTCACGCAGAGTAAGCTGCTAAAAACAGAAGGTTCCTGGAAGATCTTTTACAGGTTCTTTGAAATGACACTCTTTCAGAAATGTTCACCGTGCCTATATGAGCCATAATGGTGCATAAATGGTTCCTAAAAGAACCTAATTTCAATAAGTTTGCTAATAACTGTGAGCTGGAACTCATATACGATAATAATCTTGTGAAACATGGTGGAGTGCTGTTTCCTGTGTCCTGTATAATACATTTAGGGGTTCTTATTGAAATGATAGGGTCCTTTAAGGAATCATTAGTACCTTCTAAAATATCTTCTATAGTAGGCGATTTAGCTACGCTCTAAAAACCGAAAGGTTCCTGGAAGACATTGTATAGGTTCTCTGAACAGTCTCACTATCAGAAACATTCACTGTGCCTATAGGAACCTTAATAGTGCATGAATGGTTCCTAAAAGAACCCTACTTTTGATAAGACCCCCCCTAAATATAGAGGTGTCATCAGTATTAAACAGTACAAGAAAATACAACACCCTGTTTGGCATACGAGTTAAGTGGGTTCTAGCTCAGAAAATGAAAGTTCCGCTTGAAAACTTTGGGGTTCCTTAATTGAAACCAGGGTTCTTTTAGGAACTATTTGTTTCAAGAACCTTGCCTTGTTCATTTGGCGAGCCTGTCTGAAAAAACAGCTTTCTTCCAGGAACCTTTGTTTTTAGAGTTTATCTAAATTTCAGATAAGAGAAGATATTGTTGAAGAACGTTTAAGGGTCTCAGAGGAGAAGTTTATGAATTACAAACGCTTGCGTAAAGAACACTAATTTCAATAAGAACGCTTGAAATAAAAAATAAATGTAAACAGCACACGGTAAATAACACTCCACCATGTTTGACATTATTATACGTGAGTTCCAGCTCACCAATCGAAGGCTCCACTAGAAAACTTTGGGGTTCTGTCTTTTAGGGAACGATTTGCACTTTGTGAACCGACGGCGTTTTAAAATTCTCTACTAAGAACCTTTTCAAATGTCTTCTTCTTCTAGGTATGTCGTAAAACAAGACCTTTCTGGAAATATCGTTGTATAGTCTTTACAGCAGTACCTTATACAAAGCTTTTTGTCAGTTCTTGAGACAAATGTTCCCTAAAGGATCTCTAATTTCAGGAAGAACTCCAAAATCTTGGACAACAAAGGTTCCTCAAGGGTTCTTTGGGTGGAAAAGGGATCCCACTTAGAGCTGTGAGAGTTTCTTCTAAGAACGTAGCCTATTCAGGTTGCAGCCAGGACCCTGACAGTTCCTAGTTTATATTCATTGTTGGTCAAGTGAACGGGAACCTAATTGTGTATCGTAAATAAGCAAATGAATAAATAGGAACACATTTCCAGTGCTACGATTATCAGTACCAATGAACACTTTTGCTCCTTACTGTGTTGCTATAAGTTAGAAAAGACAGAGTTGTATTTCCTGGCATGCTTTTAAACACACGGGGGAACTTTGTGGTGTGACACACGTACAGGTGTTGTACAGATACAGCCTGAGATATCTGTCCATCAGTCTATCTATCTATCTATCTATCTATCTGTCTATCTATCCATCCATTTTAAACACTAAACTCAAATCGACACAAGAAGATAATGAGAAAAAATGACTGAAGAGTGGGACACCGTTTATAGCGTTTCTGTCCATCTTTCACCTTTAATCAGAGCTTTAAAAGATCCACATGGACCTTCTCAGGTAACAGATACACACCACTGCAGAGACAAGTTACAGTACAGTGTGTGTGCGTGTGTGTCCTGGACGCGTGGCGCAATACACGCTCTTGATTTGATATGATCTGATCTGATCTATCAGCTGTCACTAAGATCCATGAAAACGTGAGAAAAACGTGTGGTTCACTTACAGCCAGTTGCTCGCGTTGGCGGAGAGAAGCGCCAGAAAGAGCATCAGCAGAGACCTGAACAAACAGCCCGAGGTCATCTTGAAACTTATATCTAATAATAATAATAATAATAATAATAATGATAGTAATAATAAATAAAATTTGTAACAAGAACAACAGCACAATCCACAGGATGGAGAGGCGCGAGCGCACTTATTATTATTATGATTATTATTATGATTATTATTGTTGTTGTTGTTGTTGTCGTCTTTTCCTCTCTCTCTTTTTTTTTATTTATAATTTTTTTTTTTTTTTTTTTGAGGCAAATCCCACTTTAAGCGATTAATCCGTATCCGGGTATCCAGTCGGAGGAGCGCGCGTGTCGGTTCCTCGTCATTCACTGTTCAAATCAACTTGACTTTTTTTTTTTGCAATATGTCGCGCACGGTGTCTCCTTTGGTCCCTGTCCGCGTGCACCGGCCGTTAACTCGCAGCCCCGCGAGACTCTCCGGTTAAGTTGAGCGCGCGGTGTGTGTGAATCAGACGCAGTGACGCGCCGCCGCTCTGAGCGCCGAATTTAGTCGCTCCTGGAGGATTTCGGAGAGGGGCGGTGCGACATGTGGGGGGCAGGTTAGTGTGTGTATGTGTGTGTGTGTGTGTGTGTGTGTGTGGATAGAGGCGGGTTTAAAAACGCGTTATGTATGATTTCTGCAACAGTTCATACTAGTCTAGGTCTAATTTCTCTCTTCTCTCTTTTCCCAGCATGTCAGTTGTGCACTTTAAGTAAAGTGAAGGTGATATGTATGGTGAGGGTAAGTTCTATAATAATAATAATAATAATAATAATAATAATAATAATAAAAGCAGTGTAGTAGTAGTAGTGGTAGTAGTTAATATTATTAGTGTATATATCTCCATCCATTCATTTTCCGTACCGCTTATCCTACACAGGGTCTTGGGGAACCTGGAGCGGACCCGGGGCACATGGTGGGGGACACCCTGGATGGGCTGCCAAGCCATCGTAGGGCACGATCACACACACATATTCACACATTATGGACAGTGTAGAGATGCCAATCAGTCTATAATGCAGGGTTTTTTTGACTGGGGAGGAAACCGGAGTACCCGGAGGAAACCCCCAAAGCACGGGGAAAACATGCAAACTCTGCGCACACAGAGGCAGGGGTGGGATTTGAACCCACAACCAACCATGCGAGGTAAATGGGTGAGAGAGAGAGAGAGAGAGAGAGAAAGAAAATTAATATTTATATTAATTTAGTATTTAAAAAATTACACATTATATTCATTTTTGTTATTATTAATAATATATTACCTTAGAGGCAATAGTTATTATTATATTAATGATAGTAGTACAGAAAATTGTTATTATTGTTACATATATCTATTAATTTAAAAAGAACATTTACTATTATGTACACTTTTGTTATGATTTTTATCTATCACCTTAGTAACAATAATTCCTATTTAGTATATTATATTATATTGTATTATATTATATTATTAACACTGTAAACACTGTTTGACTCATGATTCTGTTGATGTGTACGTCTCAGTTTCCTGAAAGCTGGATAATGCTGACACTCCCCTGACCCTGACATTATAATGACCTTCATGATGCACAGCTTTTGGGAACTTCTGACCAAATTTCTTCAGTCTGTTTATATTATACACAAAACTCTACTGATCTGTAGATGTTCACAAACAAATAAAGCATGATGATGATGATGAGTGTGTGTGTGTGTGTGTGTGTGTGTGTGTGTGTGTGTGAGCGAGAGAGAGAGAGAGAGTGTGTGTGAGAAAGAGAGTGTGTGTGTGAGAGAGAGAGAGAGAGAGAGTGTGTGTGTGTGTGAGAGAGAGAGGGAATGTGTGTGTGTGAGAGAGAGTGAGTGTGTGAGAGAGAGTGTGTGTGTGTGTGAGAGAGAGAGAGAGAGAGAGTGTGTGTGTGTGTGTGTGTGAGACAGAGAGAGAGAGAGTGTGTGTGTGTGTGTGTGTGTGGGGGGGGGGTATTTGAATCTAGAAATGACCAACAGAGGGAGAGAGTGAGTGAGTAAAGCTGATAGATGCTCTGGTATGCGTCATCTGAATACAACTTAGACTCAAGCCATTAAGGTGACAATTAGAGAAATATAATTACTAAAGCCGTGATCTTTTTCTGACCACTTCCTGACTGATTATATGCATCATTATCATCATCATCATCATCATCATCATCATCATCATCATCATCATGTACTGGTCATGAGGCACATAATTTTTGCTGCTGAAATCCTGATCTTAACCTTGTGATGAATTCCAGGACTTCAGTACTGGGTTCGTAGGTGAACGGATCGGTCAGAAGGTGTTGATTAATTTCCTCTAACAGCAGCTCTGGCAGCAGTGCAGAGTTTATAATAATACACTCATTCTAAGACCTTATTGTTTCTATAGTAACAAGATGAACACGTGAAAGGATGTAAAATTGTGAATAATTGTTGATATGGTGAAGTTTTTTTGCAAGGAGACGATGGAAGGAGTCTCCAGTGTCAGCGAGGAGTTTACTTTATGCCTTCTGACATGTCGAGCGGCGGTGACGGAACAGCTGTTTATCACCACGGTGACGTAAGTAAAACTTCACAGACATGTCACGATATTGTTTAAACATCATTATAAATGGATAAAGCGTAAGGAATTAATTATAATGCCTGGCAGACGGCTGCGGTATGAGAGGATTAAAACATTTCAGAGTTGTAACACTAAACTCGTCTAACAGCACAACATGGAATGTTTCATTCCTTATTTGATGAATAATCTACCCCCGTGCACCTTCATAATCACATTTTAACCCCTGCTCCTGTCAAAATATCATCGTCAGGGAGTTAATTCCTCTGCTCAGACTCCGATCGCTCCTTCAGCACCCGCTGGTGTGAATTTACTAAGCTTTGGCTGCTGCACAATCCCACACTCACAAAAGAGGTGCGATCTGTTATCCCCGCAGACGCCGCCGACGATGCCGGCAACAAGACTCTCCGGAGCCAAGGAGATGGGGTTTGGCTTGCGGACAGCTCACTTCTCTCTCTCTCTCTTTTTTTAACACGCTCCACATTTTCCATTAAAAACGGCGCATCAGTCTTGGAACCGCAAACAACGCAGGCAGCTTCGCTTGTACAGGCTAGTGGGAATCACAGGCCTGCTTTAGTGACTGGCTGAGTGTGAAGGTCTCCCAGAGGCTGCGCTGTGGCTGGCGCTTTCCATTTGGATCGACGGTTTCAGAATATTTGAGTGTCACTCAGAACGTCCTGCCCCATGTTTCACAGATGAACCCGCTCTCATTTCTTTAGCCATGGAAACAGCACAGTGATGCTGAATCAGTCCTGGGAGAATGATTAAAGCGGATATCGAGGAGATCTACTTGCTGGCTGTGTAACAGACTTTGGTACTGCATTGCTTTAGGAGGTTTGAATTTTAATGAACAAGCTCTTATGAATGACTCAAAGCAAACTCTTCATTTGTAATATTCATTAAATCCCCCCCTCCCCCCCAAAAAAACTAATATTACGAATATCTCTCTAACTATGAGCATGGATTTTTAAAACTGGAAGTCACATTCAAACAAGCCATATTTCAGTGACAAGCATACGGGTGAGGTCATAAGTTTACATACATAAAAAAGAAGACGACAGATGTAAAAATTGCGTTCAGTTTTTTATTTAGTTCTGCCCTGAATAAACTATTTCACATAACAGATGTTTACATATAATCCACAAGACACAATAATAACTGAATTTACACAAATGTTCAGAAGTTTACACACTGTACGCTCGATTATTAATACTGTATGTCGTTACCTGGATGATCAGCAACATGATGTGTTTATGTTTTGTAATATGAGTCCCTTGTTTGTCCTGAGCAGTTAAACTGCCCACTGTTCTTCAGAAAAATCCTCCAGGTCCTGCACATTCTTTACTTTCCAGCATCTTCTACATATCTGAGCTTGCCCCTTTCCAACAGCGGCTTCCTGCTGAGATTATTTTGTCCAAAGATATCTAAAACCCCGCTAGTTGCGTGCTATTTTCTATTGCTCTGAAGGTCACGCTTTGATCAGGTTGCTGTATAGCGCCGTGCAGTAGCAGAACGGACAAAAGCCTAATCAATTCGGTTTGTAATCAAGACACCTGCCGTCAAAATGCCAACAATGCTCCTGTGCCACAGTCTTGTAATGTCGTGTTCTCCCATTTTTAACTTTAAAATGCCAGATTTTTAGATTCTCGTTGAGATTCATGCAAAAGAAAAACGCTTCACTTCAAGAACGCGCGTAGTTTTCACAACAATTTTCACGTACTGTCTGGAGGAGAAAATGTCAACATTTCACACATCTTCTTGTATAGTTGTTAAGACATTATCAACCTAAAAATCGCATCAAATTTGTGTTTAAAAACAACAACAACGTATTCTAGTTATCCAAGATGGCCGCCCGATAACGTTACAATGGTTAGCTACCGGGTGAAGATTTGTCCATGTTTATAGATTACAATAAGTCAGATCATGTCCTTAAACACATTGTCAAATTTGAAAGAAAGAACTGGATGTGGATTGAGGCGGATATTTTACAGAAATGATTTTGGGCTAACTAAAGAAACCTCAAAGAGCGAAAGGTTTTACATAAAAATGATGTAAGTGAGTAACTAACTTTAACGTTGTTGTCTTAACTTTGTAATCAGAGAGTTATTTAACTCGTCTCTCGGGTTTTTGTGATCTCTTTTCACTCCTTCTCTCACCAAACGTGTTCCGTATAATCGGGTTTAAAAAAAAGTGAAAAAGTTTTTAAAAAGTTTTTTTTTAGCTAGCTAGCATACATGAGTATGTCAATACATCATAAGCTTTGCTAAACGAACAGCAACCTGTTGAGCCTAGAGGTTAAAATGAGGCATGCGGCACGAATTCATGACAACCTGTCAGCACGTAGCGCACGCTAACAGCCTGGTGTTTATGTGGTGCATCCGTCTGAAACACGGCGCTCTGAGACCGCATGCTGCCCGTGTCAGGCTCAGGGTGTGATAACTGATATCCGGGTTTCTGCAGCCAGCTGCCTCCCTGAAATACCAATGTCTCCGGCATTTTCTCTCACACCTCTTTCGCTCTTCACCCTTTTATAATCCTGTGACTAATTGGATTTTGTTTCATAGCGAACGCATGTTTCTGATAGATGAGGAAGAAGACACTGAGTGAACCAAATTTCTCCATAAGTGATCACAGTTCGATTTGAGAGAGCACTGCAGAAATATTATCGCTCTTGTAAAGTCGCCTGCTCCCGTTTTTCATCATTGTTGGATTAATCTTGTTTTGTAATGTGACGACATCACTCACAGTGTCTATTATCAGTAATCTTTAGGAATGGCAAAACAAGATGTGATCACTGTCGTTATTATATGTTCGTAGAATAAAATTCGATGGTTAGTTTTTAATTTTGCTGTGTCATTAACAGGGCTGTTACATTACATGACTAGCTAGCTAGTTTTTAACCTGGTTCATTTGGGTTCGGGGTTTTCCTTTTGTCAGCATGGCAAGGTTTCTGAAGTAAAAAAAAACCTTCATATTTCTAATTCCCAATAGGAAATATTTATTTATTTATTGTTTAACATGCGTTTCCGAAGAAATTTAATAACAACGTGAAAAATCCTGGCTAGCTACATTATAGCTACGTATTTTAAATGTAGCTACGCTTCCAAGCCTGACCTCGTTTGAACTTTCGATCCCCCCCTGCAAATGATTCGAGGTAAGTTTGACACTTTTCTTTATATTATTTTAAAAACGAAAAGGTTTTCAGTCAGACGATCTTCACAGCACCAGGCCGTGGAGGACACGACCCGAAAAACCAAACAGCGAGTTCCCAATCCATCAGGTTGCCTTCACATCCCTTTTCACACATTTCCACACATACGCACACACACACACACACACACAAACACACACACATACAAACCTCCTTAACTAGCCAATGACAGAGGTGCAGAGGTTAGGTCCGAATCGAGCGTCCCTGTCCGTGATAAATGAAATCCGCCGTGAATGGAGAGGCTGGGAAGGAGAAAAAAAGGGGCTTAGTCATGGAAAGGCTTTGCTTAACAACCCCGCCGTCCATGGCAACCAGGACTGGGACATATATCTGGCCACAATGACATTCCAAAGCTGGACAGATTTTATATAGCCTCAGCTTACGCAGGCGTAACCAAGGCAACGGCATCCCAGAGGTATGCTAACGGTGTCGAGCGAGACCCCCTTTAACATTTGCGCTGAGCGTCGGCCACTATAAACATATCCCACCCTTCCCTAGCGCCCGGCCGTGAGTTACGGCTGTATTGTGATGGACTTTTTCATTCCGAGTCTCTTGTACACACACCTGCTCTCTCGGGGAGAGAGAGGTTTAAATTCTCCATCCTGATTGGTCAGAAGGCGTTGATTGTGTTGATTTTCTATAACTGCAGCTATCATTTCTACATCACATGTTATCATACGCCACTTTCCATATTGTACGTCATCGTCCCTATAGTAGCAACAGAGTATAAAACCAATCGTGTAATCGTCGAAACGGTGACGTTTTCTGTAAGCACACGTTTGTTTATCGTTTACGGAAGGAATCTCCAGTGTCAGAGGTACAGCTGTAACTTTAAGTTACATCTTCAGGACAGAGGAGTTTATGCTTTTCAGTTTCTCCGTAACTTGACAAGATGAATATGAAGGAATGTGAACTGATGATGTGTTTCACAGATGTTCCACAACAAGTGTAACTATAAAAGGATAATAAAAAAATGGTGTTGAATTGCTCTTTAATAAATAAAAAAAAAGATTGTAATCTTCGGCAAATTGCTATAGTGGAAGAGGAATGAAAGACTTCAAGATATGCTGTTATAGGACAATAATCAACGTCAGGGTGGTGATGCAGTAATAATCATCTTCTTCACCACCCTGCTGTTGATTATTTTCCTATAACAGTATGTCCTGAAGTCTTTCATTCCTCTTATATGCTTATATTTTTCAGCACCATGCACCACTATGTGTGTGTGCGTGTGTGTGTGTGTGTGTGTGTGTGTGTGTGTAGATACAGTCTTTTCTTACAGGGAAATTCTCACTGTCACTGCGCATCACGGTGAAAGTGTTTGCACATCGCTTATCTTCGCAGATCTCACCAGGTTGCGTTTGCTCCCTGCTTTGTTCCTCCTCTCAAATATAGAGACGCAATTCTTTTAGGACCACACAAATATTGACCAGGTAAAGAGGTAAAGAGCGAGGGTGTATGTGTGTGTGTGTGTGTGTGTGTGTGTGTGTAGATCGAAAGCATGGATGTGGATCCAGACTAAAAACGATAATGAACGAGCGATAATGAATCCTAAACGATGAAGGCATGTTCTAAGCAGAGTCTCTGCATTTCACGATCAAAATTACACCAGTCGCTACTGTACCTTTTAAAAAGATTAAACTAACATTTAAATGAAATATCAGCAACACTTTACAGATCAGTGTTCAGCAGGTAATACTAAATTCTACGAGTCTATGGTAAGAAGTTCTACGTATCCTACAAACACCATATGTCCGTTTTCAACCATCGTATACAAAAAAAAACAAAAAAAAACAAAAAAAAACGGTTAAATCCCTTAAAACCCTTAAAGCTTCTTGAGCCATGTCAAGTGTTCCAAATACAACCAATTTAGAAATATATCCAATTAACCCTTGAGTGTATTTGTTACTAGTTAATAAGATGTCAATAATTAGTCATTAATTAGTCATGTCAATAATCAAATTCTAAAATAGCACCCCAACAAAATGCTGCTATTATTTAATATCAAGTTGTTACCATATATATATATATATATATATATATATATATATATATATATATATATATATATATAAATAAAGCTTAATAAAAAGCATAAAATATTGTTTACAGCTTCTCATAAATGTTGCTTTGTAAAAAAAAAAAAATAATAATTGTGAGTAAATTATTTCATTATAAAGTGATTCGTTCCTGTGGTTCAGTCATTGCTTTATTGTTTAATTTTCCATTTAAAACAGAAACAGGACTTCACCCAATTTCATTAAAATGTCTGTACTTCACTCGATAAAATCATAAGAAATAAAGATAGAGGGTAATAAGTCCGACGTAGGCATTTGAAACTGAAAGAGAAGTGTTAATTTAGTGAAACTTTTGCTGTAAACATCGAACATTTTATGTCCAGAATTTTTTTTTAAAAGTGTGCTATTTATTTATTACAGCAGTAGTGAGTGATTATTAACGTACTAGAACATTCTTGTTGTTATTTTCAGATTTTATTATGGACTTATTATTTAGAAACGATTCCAAAATGGACATGATGTTGATGTATAAGTGGGACTTGGTATCCATTATGTTTAGTTATACTCCAGCATTTACTTTCCTGCTCGTGATCTTCCATGTTCATGTCCATGATGATGATGATGATGATGATGAGTGGTTCTGCACACAGGTTTCAGCGGTGCCTCTGACATTCACCACCACCCTTGACCGTGCGCTCCAGTTCACTTCCACCCAAAGCCGAGGAAAATCGATCGGGGGAGGGGGGGAACGTCCCGATGGAAGATAACGGACAGATGTGCTGTTGTTCTCTTGACATGAGATATTAGACATGTTTGCTCATCCTAGCAAACATTTGCTCACACAAAAACATGCAAGCGCTCTGAAACCTCTGACCTTCTCCATTCTGTTGATTCATTTATAGTAATGTTCTAATACAGTAGGTTTCTACAGTAACTGGGATGCTGGATGCACTTATTATAATAATAATAATAATAATAATAATAATAATAATAATAATAATAATAAAAGGTTTAAAACCTTTGGAATTGTTGATACGGTGAAGTTCAATAAAATTTTTATTTGTATAGCGCTTATAACAATGGACATTGTCTCAAAGCAGCTTTACAGAAACATATAAACACAGGATACAGATTTTAAGTGTGTGAATTTATCCCTGTTGAGCGAGCCGGTGGCAAGGAAAAACTCCCTAAGATGATACGAGGAAGAAACCTTGAGAGGAACCAGACTCCGAAGGGAACCCGTCCTCATCTGGGTAACTATGGATAGTGTGAAAGTAAAAGAAAGTTCATTATGGTTTTATACGAAGTCTGTTTTGTTGAACTAGTCCACTGTTCGATAAAGGAGACCTGAGTGTAAAACTGCATGTGGTAATTGTAGTCCCAAGGCCATCGCAGCAACCGTAGTCCCAGCAACCACAGCGAGAATGTGGTTTACGGAAGGACACATTTAGGGAAGGAGTCTCCAATGTCAGCGCTTTGTTTTTTTCCGACATAGCAAAGTCTTCAGGACAGACAAGTTTATGCTTTGTTTTTTCCCAGGAACATGACAAGATGCTTTTTTTTCTTCTCCTTCTTTTCTTATTGTCTCGTGACAGAACGATTGTCTCATGTTTACAGGTGCTATAACGTACGTAAGTGAGAAGAGGAACTAACTTGTTTCATGGCCGTTAAATGTAAATATAAATGAATACACTGCAAAATAACTCATCTTAGCAAGTGACAATCTTGAATATAGTCAGATTTATCTTGTATTCCTTATTATAAGATTACAATAAACCAAAGGCTTAAGATCATTAAATCTGGACATTTCTGGACATTATTAATTTCAAGTTAAGTTTGTAGTTTTTGTATTCTACTGTCAGATCATTTTGCTTCTTTCTAGAAATAAATGCTTGAAATGAGCGAAAAATTATCTGTCAACAGAACAAGACAATTTCAAGCGTGAAATGAGCACGAACGGCTTGATAATCTTATTTTTGCTTTACTGTGATCTTATAATAAGAAATACTCAATAGATTTTGACTATATTCAAGATATTTCCGCTTGCTTGTCACTTATGTGTCAGTCTTTATTTGCTGTGCAAATCGTTGTGGCACAAGAGGAATAAAACAGTCCAGGACGTGCTGTTACGGGAAAATAATCAATGTCTGGAGGATACAGTAACTCCATTTCATTGTTATTTTGCAGTACCATCGCTTGTTTTGTTTCTCTTGTACCACAGGAGTATGTTTTTATTTATTTAAAAAAACAGCAACACGCCGTTCTTTTAATCAGTTACGTTTAATGCTGTGGAACGTCCGTGAACTGTCCGTTTCATTACATTTATATGAATCTGAATCGCAGGCAAAAGAGAGTTGCAGGTGACCGAAAGGAAGATAAAAAGAGAGAAAGTAAAGTAAAGTAAATAAATGAAAGACTGCACTTTGGTGATGGAGAGCGGCTTTATGTATGTAATGCGATACGTTTCTGTGAGAGCTGGAGTTACTTTGCCAGTCTGAGTCTAATCCTGCGCTGGCCCAGTACCCTGCTGTGAGAGAGGGAGTTACTGAGTAACCCAGCTCATTGGCCATCATCGGCATTCTCTCTCTGACCGCCGACCTCAGTGTGCCCCGGCGCTCGCCTTTCTCACTCTCGCTGTCTCTCTCTCTCTCTCTCTCTCTCTCTCTCTCACACACACACACACACACACACATACACACACACACAAAACACAAAACGGTTCTGTTTCTAGTCCTAATGCTGTACCACTGGAGTTGCTTGGGACCATTATTAATGACTTTTTTTATCGCTTAGTATTAGTGGGCCGATGTAATTCGGACAGATCACGACGAAGCGTCATCGGTTCGGAGCTTCAGAACCACACCACAAGTTCACAACAGTGGTGTATGGATCATACGGTGCTGTGGTAGGTTGAAAAGTGTGTGTGTGTGTGTGTGTGTGTTTGGTGAAGGTGACGGGGTTGAGGGGTTAGTCCCTCCCAAATGAACAGCTGAGTTATCTTATTTAGTCTGTATAAAAGCTGCCCAACTGTCATAACAAAGGGGCTGGACAGCAGGCCTCTATGGCAGACAATAGGGAGTCAATGGCTCCAAAGAGCGTCCTGATTGTGCTGATTCACTGAAAGGAGACGCCGCTCGAATGTTGAATGGGACGGAGGGATGCTCGTAACAAAGCTCGGATCCGAACTTAATTGGGGGGCATCAATCACGGCACTCACGGGCTCAGCGGTCACTTGGTGGGAATTCGGGTTTAAAAGCAGACTCCTTTCCAATCCAAGGACTTTGGACTTCAAGCAGACAATGACGAGTGGAAAAAAAATATATTACCATGAAAAACACTGAACAGCATGAAAAACTGGAGTGCATACTACAAACATGGCGTACACTAGCATTCAAGAAATGGGTTCTCCAGAATGATTCATTTGTTCATGGCTTTATTTGATTGGAAAAGACGTCTAGAACCAATGGAAAAACTGTATTAGGTTGGTATTAGCGCACGACATACGCAGTGTGTGCGTTATAATTGAAACAAACACTCTCTGACATCAACTATAAGACAAATCTCAGTTTAAAGAAACGTAAGTAATGGCTTCACCAAACAGGTGTACTCGCCTTTAATAAAGCAGTCGTTTAGAGAAGCATTAGAACCTGAGAGAAGTCCTTAAATACAAAGATTTAATGATTGGATGGACCCTTGGCGTTATTTGATTTCCAATAGCTGATGTCGTTATTTGATTACCAATAGCTGGCTTGTTCCTGCAGGAAACCCCTTAAAGGTTCTATGTAGAACCGTACAACAAAGGGTTTTGCTTCCAGAAAAGGTTCAAAGTAGTTTTGGAAAGCTGGAACTGTTGATCATTCAAGGAACCCTTGGGAAGAGTGTGTCAGGAATGAGTCAGTTAAACTTTACTCTAGAACCTGTATGGGATATTCATAGGGACTTTAGGCAGCTCACATTCAAGGGTTCTTTCTTTTGATCCTCTATGGAAGCACTTAAAACTTCTGTGTAGAACCCCATAAGAGAGGTTCAGAAAAGGTTCCAGGTGGAACTCCTTTGGAAAGCCATTCAAATAGCCCTTTTTTTCTAAGAGTCTTGTCATGAAGCAATCAGTAAGACTAGAACCTTTATGGGTTCTTCATTTGTACTTCAAAAGTTTTAATGGTCAGTGCACATTCAAGGGTTCTTTGGTTTGTTCCTTAATGGGAACATTTAAAAGTTATGTCTAGAACCTTAGAACAAAAGGGTTCAGAATAGAACCACTTTGGAAAGCTGGTACTGTTGATAGTTCAAAGAACCCTTAAGGAAATCATCTTTTTTTTTTCTTTCTAAAAGTCTTGAATTCTTATGGGTTCTATGTTTGTACTTCAAAAACAATGATTGGCAGTATACTGGAGAAATGTTGGGGAAAACTCTCAAGGGTTCTTTCACTTGTTCCTATAGACAAACTATTACAAAAGAGGAGCTTCTTTTCAGGAAAGGTTCCAAGTAGAACCCCTTTGGAAAGCCCGAACTGTTTGTCATTTAAGAACTCTTGAGGATTTCTTTTTTTGTTTCTGAAAGTGTGTCAGGAAACAATCAGTTAAAATCCAGAACTATTGTTGGTTCTTCGTTTTTGTACTGCAAAAACTTTTCACTGGCTGTGCATGTCTATTTGGCACTCTCAAGGGTTTTTTGGTTTATTCCTCAAAGGAAACATTTAAATGTTCTTTGTATAACCCTTGTAGAAAAGGAGTGTAATCAGGAAGCTCTCAGTTAAGCTTCAGATAAGACGAGAACCTTTTTGGGTTCTTTAATTGTGCTCCAAAAGTTCTGTCTGTGCACCTTGAAGGGTTCTTTGACTTGTTCCTGTAAAGAAAGCCTTGATGGTTCTATGTAGAACCTTGTTCTTGTGTCAGAAAATGTAGAACCTTTCTGGAAAGCTGGAACTGTTTGATAACCTAAGAATGTTTCAGGAAGCAGCTAGTTAATCTTCAGTGCTTTAAAAACAAGGTTAATTGTAGAACCTTTACGCTTGTTGTTCTTGGGGGAACCCTTAATGGTTCTGTTGCAAACCATGCAACACAGTGTTTCTTTATCAGATTTGGTCATTTAACACCAAGCTGTTTTTCCCATATCTATCTGCAAAGAAAAAGACTTGCATTGTTGTTGTTTTTTTTCCGGAAAGCCCGGGGTAGAACAGGAATTCAGGAATTCAGAAAAGGAATTATTGTCCTTATTTGTGGGCGCAGTTGAAGTAAAGCCAGATCCCGGTGTCACGCTGTGCTTTGTAATGGGAGCGGGTTTATTACGGCCAGCAGACAGCTCACAGACTGCAGAATTTCTAACCTGCGCTTTCTTACCACATGTTCGTCAGAAGAATGGACTGACTTTCCTCACTGAGGCAGGCCTAACAGGATTTAGCGTGAGGCACGACACTGGGCTTTGTTGTTTTGTCTGCCCATCTTTCACACCGCTCTGAATTTAGACGTACTTAAATCCACAGCAAAGCTGTCTTTGTTTTATATTCAAATGTTTGCGGACCATGCGAGAAACTTTCCCACAGGACGACCCGACGCAACCGTAACGCTGCTCTCTACAAGAAGTGCTTTTCATGTGCTAAAACGTTAAATACGAAGCGTTCATTTGCGGTGCGGAAAAAAAATGTTTAGTCGGGGACATGCTGTTAGAGGAAAATAATCAACGATGAGGTGTGGTTTGATGAAGCGGTCGAAGAAGTTACACAAAAGAAGTTACAGCTTTACGTCTGACACTGGAGACTCCTTCCTTAAAGGTTAAATAAATTCACGGCTCCTTACAGAAAGCGCCACTGTATACGGGCCCCTGTTCTAGACAATTAATTACATCAGTAATTAATGTAATTAATTCCAGGAATCTGGATCCAGGATTCAAGAGCGCCGTGGGTTTGGTTTTATTGTTTTTTTTTAGTGTAACCAGGTCAACACTAAAGAAGCAGTGATGGAGTTTTAATATCAGCGAAACACCATGACAGCCCGCCTCACACCTAGAGCAATTAATAATGAAGAAGACTTGGGGTTCCATCATTTATCCGAGCTACGCCCTCCCATCCACTCGACATGCCCTCCTCCCCCTTCTTACTGCCTCAGTGTTCAATGCAGCAGTGATGTGTAACTCAGTGACTGTTAATTTATTAACACATTCCTCAGACTCATTGTGTTTTCAAACTCCCTAATTTAGTTCATTTATCAGAATTACTTTCAACACAAATCACATGAACACCTGGCCATGCTGCGGTAACACTCACAGTGATAAGATCTCAAATTTTAAATAACATATTGTCCTGCTATGATGTTATCGTCACTCCAAAATCGACATTAATATTAATAATAATAATAATAATAATAATAATAATAATAATAATAATGCAAGCTGCTTTATAGAGAAGTTCTTTAATTTGCTTACAAATGGAAACCTTTTCTTTAGATTTTTTTTACCTGCATAAATATACTGTAAATTTGATAATTTATGCAAGTTTCTGCTGTATAAAGATTCAGAAAATGTTTGAAAACAATTTTGAAAATGGAAAAATCGTCAGAAAAACATCATTTAACATCGTCAAATAAAGCCCTTTGGGCCAAAACAGATAAATAAATTTAAAAAACAACATTTTTATCATATTTTGAGAATCTCTATTTAACCCTCGCTATAGTAAGAATACATTTTCTATCTGGTACTGTTGTCTATGTTCTCCAAGGAATAAAATACTCCGTGTTGTGCTGCGATAGAAAAAGAATTAAGAACGGAGTGCTGTGACGAAACGTAACGCTTTACCTCTGGACACTAGAGACTCCTTCCATCTGTGTTACATAAACATCTGTTTAAAGCGAACATCACCATATCGACGATTATACGCGGTTTTAACCTGCCGTTCAAACCCCTGTGTAAGTGTCAACACTTTCTGAGCAATCCGACTCGAGAACTTGATTAGCAGCGTCATGTTCTTTGTTCTGTATAGACTTAGAAATGCGACATGATAAAGAGAGTTCCTGATAAACCCATAAAGCTCGTGCCACGAGCTCTCAGAAGCAGAGGAACATCCATTAATTACACTGTGAGCTTAGAGCGCTCAGCAAGGGAACAGGTGCTGTTCATCTCTGTCTGAGAGAGCACCGTGCCCTCGCTAATACCCCCCGTCCCCCACCCCATCACGCATACATTGCTCCTCCATCCTGAATCAGATTCATCAGATTTCTCTGAGATCAGATCCAGCTGCTGATTGCACCTCGTCATTCCTGACCTCTGTGTCACGCCTGAGATTTAGGAGACAGAATCGGGACAATAGCTTTCCCGGAACGCTTTATCATGCCGCTCGTGATGATTTAAACAAGTGTCGCATTAGGGAAGGGAAGTCGTGTATAAGCAAGAGACGAGGAAACGAGCGAAACGCGCAAAATCGTAGCCATAAACCAGCAGGTTTAGTTGGAGAGGAATGAAAAACACAAGAAAAATGTGTTGCTAAACAATCACATTAACCGTGATGGAAAAACAAACAAACAGCTGGACTCAATTTTCGTAATTCGTTTTTGTTTGTTTATTTATTTATTTCCCCCTGCGTCCCCACATCGCACCACCGCTTTCTGTAGTTGGAACTTAATGGAATCAATTTACACCCCACTAGCTTGCTTTCTCGCGCTGTGAGAGAGCACTGGGAATTTGATGAGTGGCACTTCCACTCGAGAATGAAAGGAATGACTCGCCACTTTTACAGCCTTGTGGTTAGGCCTCAGAGCCAAAGTTCCCTCTGTACCACATTCTCTTTTGTTTATGACCCAAAACGTGTCAGGTTATACACACACACACACACATTCAAACTGCAGCTCTACAGAGGTCAGACGTCTAATTACCGAGGTATGAACTGAATGTTTTCAGCAATTTTATCCACTCTGAAGCATGCAAGTGAGTGGAAAATATGTTGTTTTGTGTTTACTGCAGCACACTGGACTCTCAAAGGAAACCGTGAAAGCATCGAACCGAACGTCCGAGCGGATCCGAGGATACGGACACGTCTACAGGAACTGTCGCCTGTTTTATATGTAGGTCTTCGGTGGTTTCTTCCGCAAACAAACAAATGACTTTTTACGACAAGGCAGTAATACCTCTCTCGTGTGTTTGAATTCCATCACAGTTCTCACACATAATCTCCACCATGGCCTGGGTCCCAGGACCAGACCGGACCGGACCGGACCGGGACATCGTTTTAGGCTGCGAGTCTCACACTCGTCCAGGCCGCTCCACACACCCACAACAAAGTTCGAAACCACCGAGAATGCTATTTTTCTTTCCTAAATTCGATTTATTGCACACAGTACCGCCATCCCGTAAAAAACATAAACAAGCAACCTAGAGGAAGTGAAGCAGTCCTGATTTATTTATATCAGCTTACACACGTCTGCACAGAACATCGCGCCAAACGTTTAACAAACACCAGACGTGCAAAGCAGCCAGTAACTCTACTTCTCACTCACAAAAGTACATTAAATGCAGAAGAGAGGTAAACAAAAGACACGTTTTTTACTTTTTGGCCATTTTTCTTTACCAGGTCTACTGTTATAAACAGATCTGTCTCTACATTGTTAGAAAAACTACAACTTTTTAACCTGCATGTAATTTGTGGCCTCAGAATCTAAATTCCTTTAAGTCAAAATGAAAGTATCACATTAGGGCAAATGCGTGTGGGTTTTTTTTGTTTTTTCACTTAAAAACGTAAAAAAGATTTTAAAAAAGTCACAATTCATACTTTTTATTCGCCTGTCAGGTACAGACATCCGCAGTACCTGAAATGTGACTAACGTCACGTAACGAGTGCGCACTAGCGTCTGGCTTTCCCTTTCTTGACTAGCTGATGAGTGTTGTCCTTACATATATCCAATTTGTAGAGAATGATTGATGCTTTGTCGGTGCGTTCTTTATAACTTACTAGATGTCAAGTGGATGGACGAGCATATTGCAAGAAAAATAGTCAGAATTGTGAGATATAAACACAAAATTGCCGGAAATAAAGTAAAAATTGTGCGATATGAACTCTTATTGTGTGAGCAAAAATGTCCGAATTGCGAGATATACTGTAAACTAAAAATTGCGAGACAAAAGCTCACAATTGTGAGATATACAGCGTCCGCCACTAATATTGGCACCCTTGGTAAATATGAGCAAAGAAGGCTGTGAAAAAATTGTCTTTATTGTTGAACCTTTTGATCTTTTGTTAAAAAACAATTCACAGTTTACAAAAATACTGTGCGCTCATGGATATCAAACAATTGCAAACAAAACACAGGTCTATTAAAAAAAATTTCTGTTAAATACAAATTTCGGCAAATAACCTCAGAATTGCGAGGTATAAAGTCACAGTTGTAAGATTAAAAGTCGTAATTACCCTTTAAAAAATTTTTTTTCTCCTTGTCAGAAACGGGCTTCCATAGAAAATGCAACAAAACAAACAAACGAAAAAAAAGAGAAACAAAAGAAGTAAGGAGGAGTAATTCTTTCTTTAGGCGGCTTTTAGAGTTCGTTTTTCTAAAATATGATGTCTAAAATATCATCATACAAATGCCACTTATAAAAAGCAAAGCACTAATATTTCCTGACGCGACTGATGTTCCATAAGCACCGCCCCTTTAAATTCTGATTTGTCAATCGTTAAGGCTGAATTTGCCGTTGCCTTTGTTTCTGATTTTCTGTTGCATATTTTTGGGGGTGTTTTAATGTGTTTTGCACTTATGGGTCACTGTAAAAAAATATAAACAAATAACTAAATAAATCTCTGTATTGCTCTGCTCAAACCTTAATATGACACGCACCATAAATTGATTGCAATCTCTTCCCATTAGATCATAGCTCTGGAATCCCCAGTGGAATCAGTGTTCTGTGTGCACACGCCACATCTACGGCACAGAGGTTCAAAGCAATGCAGTGTCTTTCCTTTTACACCCCCCCCCCCCCCTTCTTCCCCTGTTCTTATCCAACCCAACAATGAGGTTAGAAATACTCTCGAACCCAAACCCACTACATGCCCCAAAAATAGTCAGGCGCAGGGGTGGGAGACCGGTGATCAGGGGAAAGATTAAGATACCATTGGTGTGAGGTGCCAGTGGGGATCAGAGTGGAATCCGTGCCAAGAGCTCAGCCTCAGAGGTGCCACTCATGGAGATGCGGGCGTGACGGACACGTTTCAGTGTGGAACTATTTTTAGGAAGCATTGTGATCAGGCGAGGAACATATTGTCCTGGGAATTTTCTTAGATTTATATTGTGTTTCGCTTGCGATAGAGATATTTAGACCTCAGCGCTGTTAAATGCTAAGTTATGCTACGTTGGTGTACTCTTCTACTACAAGGTTTATATTAATGCACAATCTAATCTCTCCTATAGTAACACCATACACATGGACTTATATATGGCAGAAGAACGAATTCATGGAAGGAGTCTCCAGTGTCAGCACTTTGTAACAGTCAGAGGTGTAACTTGAAGTTTTCCAGCATCTTCCGGACCGAGGAGTTTATGCTTCTTTGCGGTTTCTCAGTAAAATGACAAGTTTTTTTTTGTCTTCTTAACTTAAAGAGAGAGCGTAAAGACAGGCTGGTGATGGAACAACTGTTTATAGCTGCTATAACACAAGTGAGAACAGGAATTAACTTGTTTCATGGACATGTGTCGATGATCGTTGGCGAATTGCTAGATGAAACACTTCGCGTCGTGCTGTTATAGGAAAATAATCAACTTCAGTGCTTTCTTCACACCACCCGTCATATTTTATTCTTTATTTCCTGATCGTGATTACAGTCTATAGGCACGACATGAAGCAGGAAAAAATTTGGGGGGCGGGGGGGGCGGGGGACAACAACAACCTGACCAAAAAATCTTGTTTTGGATCTGGTGCGAGTAACCGGGACACGAATATCACCAGGACACTACAACACTTAGCGGGACCACCCACTGGATCAGCGACAGAACTTCTTCCCTTTGTTCTGAATGTGTTTATTTCACAACTTCAATCACACCACATGAAGTCTCTTTTTGATGGCAGCACCTAAATCCAATTGTCAATCCGTGTGGCGGCTCAATTAAAGGAAATGGAACAAACAAACAACTAAGAGAAAAAAACAAAAACAACGAAGATTGCCTTAAACACCAGCGGGCTCCAGCGACAAAAGCCTTGTCATGCTCCAGCGGGGGTCCTGCCTCTAATCCGGAGGGCTTTTGAGTGGCACGGACACTGGTTTTGTTGTTCTTCATCAGGGACAGCTAGGCGCTAAGCAGTCGCGAGAGCTACTGGCGACAGGTCCGGCCCAGCGAGATGACTCTCTAATCCTAATCATGTTGTCTGGGTCACATGACCTTTCCCTAGCTGTAATAGGGAGGATCATGATTGGGATTTATGTTGAGAGAAAGGTGCCAAGCCCAGCGTCCCGGATGTCTGGCTGCAGAGCCATGACTCACTGAGACAGTAATAGGCAGGAAGACACATGGTGAAGGCTACACAATACCACACAGGGACATATACACAAACCGAAGTTCCCTCTTTTTTTTTTTTTTTTTACAGCGCTTTTTGTTTTTTTGTTTTTTTGTTTTTTCGTTAATCAACTGTAGCAGTTCTCAGACAGTTAACATGAGGACTCTCATTAAGAAGTGGCTCCAGAATGAAAGAGTGTTAGTAAGGCTTTATTTCTTTCCACCAAAAAGTCCTCTCCGACAAGAGGACTAGTTTTTTTTTTTCTTCTTCTTCTTCTTTTTTTTTCTTTGTTTCCAGTGAAAGGCTATTCAGGGTGTCTTAATCCTGTTAACAAGATCCCTGACTGTGGGTGTCTGGGAAGTTGGATCAATATCAAATTCTCCCTTTTCAGTCTTTTCCTCAGGCGACTGATAGGCCTGCTTAAGAGGCTCTGGTAAAGATCTAGAAATCTCTGATTCCAGAATCGAGTCTCATGGACTTACTTGATTGTTTAAAAGCATGATATTTAGTGATTTGTTCTGATGACATTACATTCTATCAGTAGTGTATAATGTGTTTTCTGTTCTCTTTAGTATATTTGGTTATTACTTAATTAAATGGTTACGTGACCAAACATCAGGGTTTGGTGGTTATAAAAAAAAAAAAAGGATTCTCCATGGGTTCTGTAGATTTCTCTAATAAGAAAACACTAATGTCAAGGGTTCTCCAAAGAGTTACACACTTCAGGGTTCTTAATTTAAGAATTAATTTTTAATAGTATACCTAGAGATATTATTTAGGGGGCCAAGCACTGAAGGTGCGTAGAGACCCAATTTTTATTCTATGTTGTCTTCTTCCTCTTCTTCTTCTTCTTCTTCTTCTTATTAAAGAATTGTCCATATGCAGGAATCCTTAAAGGTTCTACATAACCCTGCAACTGATTGACAATAAGTAGGGAATAAAACTCTTGGGTTATGCTGTTATAGGAAAACAATCAAGAACGCGGTGGTGTGATGAAGCGGATTCGGTTTATTTTCCTATAATAGCACACCATGTAGTGTGATTTGATTCCTCTTATACACAGTAATTCGACAAGTATGCTTTACCATTTATTAAATATCAACACGTCATGCTTTTTAAAAAAAAATCCATTTACATTTAATGGCGGTGATTGTCTCTTATATCAGCTATAAAGTCATTTCATTAACAGCCTCTCTTCTTTTCCCCTCTGTTACAGCTTTTTCTCCTTTGACTGCTACAAAAGACTGACACTGGAGACTCCTTCCATAAATCTTGTACAATCTGAATACAAGTCTTCAGTCCCTTTAGGATTGTACGAATCTTTAACTGTTCAAAGAAGTATCGAAGCACCATTTTCATTAAGATTGTCTATAAACAACTGTCATCTCTTACTCCATATATTTACACAATCATTGGCAGCCATGTCTTTGTTGAGACGCTTAGTCTAATACTCCGAATTACTCATCGCGGTGGTAACCTGATCCTTGATTACTCGTGGTCTTGACTTGAGCTGCCGGATCACACAAGGCCCTTGATTTAGCTTTGCTAAATCTGCCGAATTTCTGGTGACTAATGTACCAGTAAATGATGCTACGTCTAAGTAAAACGGGAACGAGCCAAGCCAAGTGGAACTCAATTACCTCTGACAGCTTCCCGAAAGCTCTGAACGAGTCGAGATTCCCGTGTAACATGGTCGTACGTTGCAGTATGTTGTTCAGCGGAGAAGACAATGCAAACCAGACCCATCACTTGTTGTGGTTTGATGCTTCAGTCGCTTTCCCATGTGATTAATTGTGCATTACTGGCACTGATGCTGCTACCAGGCAACAATTGTCCATTTTTCATGATCAGATTCATTGTGCATAAATGAGACATGCAATAAAAGAGAAAATATTTGCACCGGACTGGATGGATGATGCACTGGATGTCTGAGGTTTTCGTCACGTAGTGTAACCATTGTCAGATTCTCTCGAAATTCAATGCTTTTTATGCATCTGGATGACATTTGTCTTTTCCAGTGTGGCCACTTTGCCTAAAAGCCCTGTGAATCCTCATCTTTAGATCTTCTTAAACACTTAAGCACTAAATATACATATGTAATTAAAATAAAATAACCGTAGAGCTCTCTTTGCTGTACTAGCTCTCGCAATTCACTCCTATCTAACAAGGTTTTAGTTTTACAGCTTCCTCAGCATGAGGATATGGTTTTTTCCCCCTGACTTCATAGCACTTCTGTAAACATGAATGTTCCGGAGGTAAAGAGTGTGTTCTTAAAAGCCTTGATACACTAAACCCTTTTCTTTGTCTATATAGATTATGATTTTGCTTTTGTAGAAAATAAATCGGACATCGTAAAAGAATTCTTTATCCTGGTTCGTCTTAAAACAGCCAATTTTGTGCTATTATGACCAAAGATGGACAACGTGAAGTATTTGGATTAAAATATCATAGTGTGAGTGCTGCTAAAGTGCTATGCTCGTCTAAAAGCTATCAGTAGGAGGACGGAAAAGTGACGGGACAGCTACAGTTATACGCTAGCGGCGATGAAATGCCATGCTAATGGAGAGAAAAATATCCTTATTCCCTCGAGCTCATGTCGAAGAATATTTGCGTTCAGAACGTATAAATTTTTCTTTAATCATTAGAGTGCCTTCATCGGATAATCTGACCTGACGAACACACGTCATCACATTGTCTGTTTTATTTATTTGGGGTCTTGTACATTGTGATAAGTAATAATTTTAAATTGCACGCCAGTCTTTATTCCTGCCTTCATTAATCTGTAAATCTAGCGCTCTTTTCTCCTCCTACTGGAGCCACTACCTGAATCTGCACTTCTGCAGCTCTCCTTAAATTGCTCTTGACACGTCCACTGAAGCTTCAGCTATGCTAATCGTTCTGCTTATTTTTATCTGTCCTTTCCCTCCCATTTTCTTTTCAGCATTGAACAGGAGAGCACTTTTAAAAAATAAATTTTTACCCCCGCTTCCTCCCGAAGCCAACTCAAACTGCGTCCAAAAAAACAGTCGCTACGTGTGGGCTAATTTTCACATCTGCTCGAGTGTGAGCCTTAAAACAACAATTACTTAAGATAACAAGGCTATATAAATTACAGCAGCAATGAATTTAACTAGCAAAGCTCTTAAACCCTCGATATTCGGACAGTTCCAAGTTTTCCCCTCAGTGCAACCCAGAGAGTGAGTCAGATAACGTGGCGTGCGTTCAAATATCGGCTCCGTAGGGAACCGGTTATGGGATGTGCCAGGTTTCTGCAAGGTTTCACATGATTTATTAGTGAATCCTGTTTGTGAGGTTTTTACTAAGTTTGTTGCAGCCTGTTACGCTGACTTCGTATACTTTCTGTGAGGAATAAAACACAACAGGGTGTACTGTTATAGGAAACGAATCCTGAAACGTTTTATTCCTCTTACACCCCAGCAATTTGCCAACGATTACAACGTATCACAGTGTATAAAAAGAACAATTCATCATACTTTTTATCCGTTTAGAGTTACAGTCGCAGAACGTCCATGAAAATACTTAATTCCTGTTAGCGCTTAAGTGTCGGAAACGTTGCAGTTTAATCTCAGACTGTTATAAAATCAGTCGGTACAGGATTTTGCAGAGTTTGTATTCGCTAATACAGATGCAGGATGAAGGTGTGTGTTGTGAGATCGTTATCAGGCCCTCGTATGGAATTATCAGCCTTTCTATTCCTTCTCGTTCGGTGACGGCTCCCTCTGGGTCCATCTCTTTCTCTCTCTCTTTCTCACAGGTCCAAAGGGTCAGCGATGTTTTTACTACCAAGTGTCCATCCTAATGCCCTGTCCTTTGATACTCCTCAAAGCAAAATAGCCCCCCTAAATAGCTTATCTCACACTTAAAGTGTGTTCATCCTGCTGTCTTGAGAGCAGCACAATCACAGCGCAATCACGATGCCATGGGCTTTACGCTGTCCAATCGTTACAGTCGTAAAACCGAATTCTTCTAGGTAGCCTTTCTGGAAGCGTTTCTGGAAAGTGCACTTGTGGTAAACATTCTTCCAGGCCATTTTAAGAGTTTTTTCCCTACGCAGCACCCACATTATTATCACAGGCCCAAGCAGCAAGTGATGAACTGTGGGAAATGTGGTTTAACAAAAAAAACCAAACAAAAAAAATCCCAATAACAATTATATTATAAAAATAACAATAATAAAAAAGAAACAGACTGTCCGTGTTGTTGTTGTTGTTTATGTTGTTCCTGTTGTTCCTGTTGTTCTTGTTGTCTATATTGTCATTTGGGCTGTTGTCTCAGCAAAATGCCTTGGTCTTAATAGTGCCCATTTAAAAAGTACAAATTCAGTTACAGGGTTCATGGAAAGTCACGGATATGGGTGGTCTTAGATATTGATCAACCGGCGCTTGGTGCTTCCAGTGCAGCTTGGTTTTCAGCTTAAAACCATGAGGCTAATGCATTTCCCCAGCTCAACGGCTGTCGCTCCAGGCCTTGTTTTTATACATTAGCGCATTCCCTCATGACAATCCTTTCGCCAGTGTCGTTTCCCTCCATCCAAAGCCACCCAAGATGCCGAACCAGAAATGGTGCAGAAATGTCCTTGGGCCACGTTTAGAGAAGAGGCTGTTTGCGGTTCCTCCCGTAGTTTCCTTTACTTCTCTTTTGTTAACCACCAGGGATGGCCTCTCTCTTTTGTCTCTCACCTTTAAGGGATTCCAGTCGAACCGATCTGTTTTGGGCCTGCAGGCACATTGTCAGACATGACTGGCTTGTCATGAAGAAGGCCTGAGTGATGTCCAGGATGGGGGTGGGGTGGGGGGGATAGGGTGTGGGTGTTTGGGTGTATGCGTTGCTTTTCTCCAGCAGGTCAGGTCCAGCCAAAAAAGAGCCAGAGGGTTTTCCACTCTTTTAGTGACTGGATGACACGGGCCTGTTTAGTCAACAGAGAATGGAGGCAGAGGCTGATTAATATGTTGTGGATTTAGCTTTAGACGTCTAGCCTCCTCTTTCACCTGTTGGCTTCAGGTCCACTACCTATTATAATTTAGGAACCCAATCAACAACAGGATGGTGTGATGAAGTGCGTTAATGCTACCACTGCCAAGTTTTCCAATAACAGCACACCCTTTATACGTGCTTTATTCCTCTGTTACACCACAGCAATTAGCCAAAAAAAAAAAAAAACGCAACACGTTGTTCTTTATATCCATTTCTAGTTACACTTAATGTTTTATTCCCAATTCCCAAAGCTAATGAGAAAATGTGAAAGAATACAAACAAGTTATCATAAAGTCCTGTATAACATATTAGCACAAACCAACACAAAGTAATGCAAATTCGAAACAGAGACAAAACAAAAACATCAGCTAAAAGCCACAAGAGAAGCAAGGACATGTGATACTGATTAACACAGAACCACTAAATGAACTGTCACAACATCTGACATTGACATAAAGGCTGTTAAAGACATTTAAGAAAAGGAAGATACTGCTCGTAAAAGCGTTTCTGTTTTTTTTTGTGTGTGACACAGTCTTTCATTTCTTGTGTAGTTGTGCTGCTGAATCTGACTGAATTATTACGTATAATTGCGTATCATCAGGTTGAAAAAAAAATCAAAGCTAACTTTGTGTTCAGGATATAAATGAAGAATAGCTGTGGGCCTAGAACAGAACCTTGTGGGACGCCATATTGTACTTTTTTATGCTTTGAAGTGTCTCCATTAGCACTAAAAATCCTGCTGTTAAATCAGTCTACTAAACTACCGTGGTCAATAACGTGGCACGGAAATGGGATAAAAAAAAAATCAGTTCGGTCCAAGCAGAACAAATATTTTAATATTTCGTTTCAGTTCTTGCATTCCAAACCTAACATAAGGTTCCTGAAGTGGTTAGAACACAAATATATTTTTAAAAATGTTAATTTTATATCTTTTACATAAACATATAGGTGACCTAATATAATAAAACTGTAGGTTTGGAAAGCTATTAGACCTGCAGCTGTGTTTATATTGGTAAGGACATGTCCACACACACACACACATTATGACATTTTACTCTTTGTGCTGCAATATATAGCTGTAAGGTTGTTATTATCAAATGAAGTCCAAGTACATAGTTAGACATTGTCAGGAAAGCAAGCAAATTCCCATTTTAAAAATACATATTCATGCTAGCTGGCTAAATGCTCGTTGCTAGTTTAGATTAGCTAGCTAAGGTGTTTTTCTCTCATTCTCATGACTGTGGTGCAAAAACAATTGTTAAGTTTATCTGATCTGGTCCAAAACACAACGCCGTGTAACATTAAAGCCTTACAGAAATCATGTGAGGTGCAATGTGATGTTGACGGAGGAGTTTAGAGGTGAGACATAAATAAAAAGCTAGCAGGCTACATAGATTTAAAACATAATTCATTCTGGTTTTGTTTTCGTTCCTCGAACTGCTTCAGTGCCCTGCACCCATAGTGTCTAATCTGCACTGATGTCCAACAGTACCAAAACGAAACAAGCAGACCATCATGGATCATTTCAGCCGGCAATGACAATCGTATACTATGACGTTTCTGGAAAACAACGATGAGGAAAAGAATCAACGGCAGGGTGGTGCAATGACACCGAGTTACCGTTAGCGCCCCCAAAGTCGATTGTTTTCCTGTAACAGAACATTTGGAAGTCTTTTATTCCTCTTATACCACAGCGATTTGCCAAGTGTAACCAAAAAAAGCGCTGAGACTGGAGACCCCTTCCATAAATATTCCGAAATGAATATCCTCACAGAAAACTTCACCGTATCAATGAGCTGAACGAATTGTTCCCATAGAAACGATAACGCATTAATATGAACCTGCCGATCATGTTACTCTCAGAGCCGACCGTTATAGAAAATCAATCAACACCTTCTGACCAATCAGAAACCTAGAATTCGATGGCCCTTGTTCCAAGAAGTCATCTCTCTTGCTTGAACACTCCTATACAAACTAAACGATCTACACAGCACCCCGGTCGTATCGCAAATCGTCTGGTTGTTGCCATTTTTTAAAAAATTTATGATATGACTTTCCCGTTCGAGTCTCCAATTTGTGTTTGTGCTGCATATATATATATATATATATATATATATATATATATATATATATATATATATATTATAAATAAGCATTATGCACTACACCTCCCTCCCCGTGTTAAGCACTCTTATAGCCTTCTTCTGTTGTCACAACACATCACAAGCCCGTTTCAGTCTGATCTGAAGCACGTTTAAAGATGCCCATTGGTGCAAACCAGTGCAATATACCGTGGGTGGTCGACACTTCAAAACAGGACTGTGCATGAGAGACAAACGGGTGAGATGTGTTTGCAAACACCACCGAATCGACTCTGTGTGTGTGTGTGTGTGTGTGTGTGTGTGGTTGAGGTCAATGGCTACGGGCAGCAAGAGATGATTAGCAAGCCACTCAGCGTTGCCAATGCTACACTTGAGCGTAGCGACTTTCACAAAAGCCGTTAGCGCTCCGGGAGCTTTAGAAGTGGACCATAGGAACATATTCCTTCTGAATGTGTTGACTACTGTACCTGAGCAGCTTTGACACGAGATAACCGTGTACCATGATATATTTTGTATAAATTGTATTTACAGACCTACACAGGATCCTGGGCTGTATCTCAACCACCTTTTGACCTATGACAGCTGTGGTTTTTGTATGAAAAGGCAGATGGATTATGGTTTTTAAAGGCACAATAGATCTTTGGTTGGAGCTACACGATATAAACGATGTCATTTTTGTAGCGCTGGCTTTAAAGCCTCTGTCGGTACGTTCACAGGTTGACGTGTCGCAATACAAAAGTTAATAAGAATTTTTTATAAAAGCGTGTAGGCGTGCCGAATTGCGTAAGGATTAGCAGTGGCGGTGATAAGAAGTGTTTATTGTGTTCATTTGAAATTGCATGACAGGAAGAAGAAAAAAAAAATTCCTGAAAAACAACTCCGAATAAACGACTTTCTCGTGAAAGTAATTCGGACTAATTTTTCGTCACGAAATGAAACTCGTCAAATGACTGCGAATTGCTACATCGTGTATTTTCTCAAACATAAAGCGTATTTTGTGGAGCAAAACTCCACAAACTGATGTTTCACTCATAGTTATTTTTTATTGTATGAAAATGAAAGCTTTGGTATCAAATCATTGAATAAAATAATACATTTTTCAATGAAATATGACATTTCTAGCCTACACCTGCACGATTTGTTTTTATTTTTCTCAAATTCTACACTGCGAGGAAATTCACGAACGAGAACCCAATTCCTTGTGCATCTCCTATTCCCAACAACCATCACCTGGTTTGGCGCCTGCATATCTGTTCAGTGACAGAAAACTGCTTCCTGCATGCTGGGAAAATTATTAGGAATAAGGGAGTTCATAGTGAAACAGTGAGATTCCATAAACATCGTCATTTGATCCCAATGAAATGAAATGGAATATCGTGCGTCAATCTAGTGGCGTTAACAAAATCACATAATTCACCAGTCATGTTCAAAATTATGCTATATCCACAAAAAAAAAAGTTAGCAAGTACACCTAAACATTTAGACAGGGTTTGAGCTAACTATATCTCCAAGTTGAGTTTATACAACAGAGCAGGTTTTCCTCTTGACCCATGTTTAGGAGTTTATATACCTCTGTGGGACTGGAAACTTTTTTTTTACCGCGTCTTTATAGTATGATTCAGCGACATAGGGTCAGTTCATGGTCATAGCTGTAGAAGAGCACAGTGGCCTCACACTTCAGCTTTAAGAGACGCTGCAGGTGCAAAAAAGCAAAAAAACGGTTCCTCGAGTGGCACCCGTTCCATTCTGGGATTGTTTTTTTGGACCGCAGTCCACGGTTTGTGTATGTCAAGGATTACCAAGCAACAGTTTCTCAGCTGTAAAAACATTTATTCATTTCTTAGAAGCAGCGTTAATGTGCACGCTTACTACACACACATCACAATCTGTTTTTTTTCTCTCCTCCCCATCCAGTTAGCCTTACTCAAGACAAATAGCATACTGTTTAATGGAAACATTTCGATGCCATTCAGATCGGCTCACCCACAAGGCTGGCGTTTACGATGGATCTAATCATTTATAGCGTTTTTCGACGCTGTGTTTTGAGCTGATGGATTTAGATTACGTAACTGTAGAGCAAATAATCTCCGAGTGACTGAGTTTGAGAATCTCACCTTCTTTCTTTCTGTCTGTTTAAACCAGCCTTTCTTTCTTGACGTCGTTTCTCAGTTATTGCTCCGTGCGCACGACGCCCTAAACCAGTCGCACCATCTTCACTCTTCAGATATCTGGACTTCATGAAGTTCTTGCTTCTTGGGCTCAGATCAGATTTGAGATTTTTTGAACACGTATAAAACGTTACACGAGATGAGGAACTTAGAGGAAATAGTTGTTCTACAGTTGTTCTAACCATTTTCAGTTGCATAGTGAAATTGCCGAACGTACAGTTTCCTTGTCATGGGTATTTCTAGCTTCACCTTCCCTGCTTGGTAGACGTCATATCATAGAGTAGAGCTGGCTGGTGGCTAGGAATTGACCGAGACAAAATTCAGGAGAAAATGGAGGGGGGTGGGTGGGAAAGGTGCATTGGACGTGGACAGGCACAGTAACTTACTTCAGTGAAACGGTCTACAGCTCTTTACATACAAACCTGCCACTCTTCAGAGCAACAGTGTGAGCGTAAAGGGTTTGGCCGTGCCCGTGTCCGATGAGTGAAAGCTCTCGGAGCTACTATAATACTGCTCTCACTCGCAGTGAATCACTGTGGCCTCCAGACGCTGGGGAATGTGAGCCTGGGGTGGCGTATCAATCAGTCCAGTGGGCTGACAGGGCCTTCATGGGAAACGATCAAGCAGGACTGACAGCTGAAATGTGGAAGTAAACGAGTATGCAGAGCAGAGGCATACAGTACATGTGCAAAGAAATGCCATAGGGCAAAGATGCCTTCAATAATAATGAAATTATTAAGAGTTTCTTCATTAAAAAAAAAATACTATAAAGAGCAGTAAACAGAAATAAATGAAACAAAGGCAATGTTTGGTGTGATGGCCCTTTGCTTTAAAAAAAAAAAAAAGTAGTCTCAGGTAGAATTAGTGCAGGTTTATAAGGAAATGAGCTGTACGTTTTATTGAGCATCTTGTAGAACCAGACACGGTTTTTCTGGAGACTTTGACGGTCACACTCACTTCTTATTTTTGCAGCGAAACCCAGCAGCCTCTGTCTGACAGGATCCGTCTAACTTGACGGTACACATTCGTAATATATAGTCACTGCTGTTGTGGTCCTTCATTGTTGTTTTGCTGCAACACCAAATGATGATGGCAACAGTGATATGCATTGGGAAAATTGTTCTCGTTCGTGTCTCACAGCCATGCATCGTCCGTTCTTTGCGCTTGCACCACCTACCTGGGTGAAGGTGCTTATTTTTGTTATTCCAAAAGCTTTTTGTAACCTAGCAAGCAGCACTGTTCCTCCCATGCTAAAACCTGCCTCTTTTGGAAACTTTATGTGCTTGCTGTGCATATTTGCATTGCTGTGTTTTATTACATTAGTCCCCCCCAATCCGTTTCCTTTAATAGGTGATCCATGGAAGTGTCGCCAAGGGGTCGCTGTTTGCAGCCTGTCAGAATTAATGTGAGTGAGGCAGCTGGAGAGAAAGTATTTCACACCGAGCACTGTGGAGAAGCGAGGGTGAAAAACTCCGCAGGTCACGGCTGGAACAGGAGCTTGATGACAGGCTATATTAATATGCAGGATATGTGAGCCACCGAGGACCGTCCCGACAGCGGTGACCTCGAAACTCTCGGCAAACTTGGGGGGAAAAAGGGAGACGAGAACGTCCTCCAGATCTGACTTGTCAATGTCAATTTTTCAATGACCCCATTTTCTTTGGCCCCCTGAGCTTTTAGCTGCTGTGTAAAATAATAGCCGGTTACGGCTGAGCTATATAACTCTAAAGCCTAATTAAACAACGATGTAGCAGTGACCTTAACACCTGTTTCCTTGTGTAATTAAAGACAGACCATGTAAGAGTAAATTAGCAGACGGGAGTAGCGGGTGAGCTGAACCACAGTGTTGCACTTCGCAAGGTGCAACACTGTGATCGTCAGCTCAGTTTCCTTAGGCAGCATGCTAGGAGTGATTGTGATAGCTTTGACCTTTCACCTCCAGTAGCCTGTACTGTCTGATGTTTCAGGGAAGCCAGAGAAGGCCGCCGCGGGTCAGATAAACAGGAACTAATTACGATCAGACTGGAAGGATCAGTAAGCGTGGAGCAGTGGTTGAGGTACATGGGTCCCGTTTGCCACTGATGGGCAGTGAATCGAAGATTGTGGTACAACTGCAGTGATTTCCAGATGTTCCAGATGATCAGCGATGTCAAATCGAAATACTTTTCAGAGAAGGCAGATCACAGCATTTCAACCGTCTGGTGAAAATAAGTTCGGAAACGAAACGCCTGATGACATTATAAGACTGTTAAGGTGTATTCAGGGACAAAGTTTCCTCCGACTTTTAGTGCACACACTCAGTGGTTTTATCACGAGTAACTATCAGGGACACACACTGGCACACAAATACACACGCCGCCTTTCTGCACAAGGCATAATAGACCCCTGGATCGAACATGAGAAAATCAATCCTGAGCTTCTCATCACATCTGACCTCTGCTCCCGGTACAAATCCTGAATTAATTAAAGAGGGAAATCCCACTGGCCAACACAGAGGCAGATTGAGTGTCTCCACCCCTCCCCGTTCAAGCAGAGGATTAGAGGAGCTCACTCCATGATGAGAATATGTTTTCCTAACCAGCAGGTAACTGCAAATGGCAAAAACAAAGAGCGTCTGCTCCTACCTGGCTGCTTATTTGTCCACCAACCTGTTCATTACTGTTCGAACAGAACCTATTTACACATTATCAGATTCCTCCAAACATATTCCCAGAAATGTTTCTGGGATTTAACCAAACGGGGTTTGGTTTTCACAATGGGTCTTTCTGTAACCGAGATGAACATTTTAGTGAGTTCCAGAGTGTAGAAATGTGTCATAGTTGATATATCACAATGTCGAATGTGTACTACGTCAATAATAACAATAATAATACAACTATAAGAAAGTATAGTGCTTACTGTATATACGACCCCCCCACAATGTGGTTACTGCATATACCCAAAACTTTCCAAATCCTGAACCTCTGCGCTTTAATGGTTAATTACAGTCATGCTCATAATTGAGTCATCCGTGTCCATGCCCTTAGTCCTATCAACAGATCACTGGATGCTTGGCCCCCTGGCCATTGACCCAGTTGGATATCGAGTCTTCCAGCGTCAGCTTACACCGCTTGGCCCTGCGGTCGCTTCCCAGAGCTACACACATCACGACAAGGAGGAGCAAGGGCCCTATTGTTCCCCAAGCTGGCCAGCATACCGTGTCCACTCTGTCATCAGGGACTTGTTGAGCAAATACTCGCAGGTATGACCACAATCCGCCCTCGACACAGGCCCCTCCTTATTCACAATCTCAGTCTGGACCTACTTGAGAAACCTGATCCACTTTGTACAAATTACCACAATAGACTTTCTTCTTGCATAAGACAGACTTGATTTTTTTTATTCTTCTTATTTTTTTAAAAATTACTTTTAGCCTTTCCCAGTACTTTAAGCTGAGATCTTGTTTTTCTCCCACCCAGAGCACTTCACTGTGCGACCTAAATTTTTGGAGGATTGTAATCTTAAATGAGAAGGGACGAACCGCAAGCCTCGTGAAAACGATCGAATTGCCCCGCTGCTAGGGCTCGGCCTGCAGGGAAGCGCTCTTGTTAAACTGCCATTTCTAATCAGCCGTGCGGCCGCAACACATATCAGGGGGATGGGGTGGAGTTTTAATGGAGGGGGTGGAAGAATAAGAGACCTTTCTCCCTCTGCCTGTACAAGCTAAAGGTGCACTGTGGAGACTATCAGCTCGCAGTATGCTTACTTAGAGGCATGAACTCACAATGGAGTCTCAATGACCAGGATCAGCAACTTGTGGTTCTTGTAGCCAAGCTTATTACAAAACTATCTTTGTTAGCAGTTTTTCAGGCTCGATCCTAATGTTAAGCAGCTGCAGTTTTCTGACAACATGTTGACTAGTGTGAGGAGTGTAGAGGGGGTGAAGCTAATCAAACAGTTGCAATTGAACAGGATTATTATCGGCCAGCAAAACAGGCTTGAAGTCTTTTTTTTTGATAGGATGGCAACCAAACTACACAAATAACAAAAGAGACAGCCTGTACTCACTCAGGATCTCTTAAAGACCTATTCATCGTCGTAAAATGGTCATCCCTCCATTTCAGAATAAACAGCCTACAGATTTTAATGCGCTCACTCATGGGTGGCCATCCGTGCCCACCCAAACAGTCCATTGGAAGGTCTGGGGAGGTAATTTACTCTAATAACATACCCCACATAGTCTGAACATGGTTATTAAATACCACTGCTATTCTGGGCATGGGCTTTTTGTGCCAGCTAACATCCTTCTGTCAGCCTAACATCCCGCAGCTGAGCAATTGAAGAAGAAGAGCAAAGTCACGCAGCAACCGTTATGACTGTGCATATTATTTCAAGAAAGTACAAGTGAAACAAACATGGCTGCCTTTGTTGCCATTGTTTGCTGCAATTAATAACAGTAATGTGTTGTTGTTTTTTTGCTGTGTATAGTGTCTTTCTCAAGCAAATTCACTGATGCTCAAGAAGGCAACACATGATACATTAAGAGCCGGGGGGTGCAAACTTTTGAACAGGATGATGGTTGTAAATTGTTGTCTTTGGGGAAACATGTAAATATCTTATGTAGCTTGTTAAGGTCAATATTAAATGGGAAAAAAACCAAGATGTTTAAAAAAAAATTTACACTGATCACCCTGTTCAAAAGTTGACCCCCTCCCCCCCCCCGGCTCTTAATGTATCCTGTGTTGCCTTCTTGAGCATCAGTGAACGTTTGCAGCTTTTGTAATAGTCGTGTACGAGTCTCTCAGTCGTCCTTGGTGTGAAACGACGGACCTTGACATCATATAATCGATGTTGGAAAGGGCTTAAATATGCAGAAGATGATGGAAAAGTAAAGAATGTGCAGGATTTAGAGGATTTTTCTGAAGAACAGTGGTGGTTTAACTGCTCAGGATAAACAAGGGACTCGTTAACAACTTGTTAAAAACATAAACACATCATGTTGCTGATCATCCAGGTAACGACATACAGTATTAATAATCAAGCGTACAGTGTGTAAACTTCTGAACCAGTTCATTTGTGTAAATTCAGTTATTAGTGTGCCTTGTGGACTATATGTAAACATCTGTTATGTGAAATAGTTTATTCAGGGCAGAATTAAATAAACAAACTAAATGCGATTTAATGAACATTTTGCAGATTCTGCAAGGCGTATGTAAACTTATGACCTCAACTGTATATTGTTCGATGCTGTGATGTGTTTGCGAATCTGAGGTTTAGGCGAAGGGAGGCATGTAACATTCTTGCAAACAGAAGGGGACACAAAAGTGAACCTTGTGGAACACCTTGAGCGTCGCCTGTCTGTGAGAGATGATTCGCTCCGTACCAAGCTCTGTTATGAGATATTTAATCACTTTATAAAAGCTGGCGCTATCAAAATCAATGACTGAGATGTATTTCAATGATTCTACAGATTCAAAATTCTGTACTACAAATAAAATTTTGGCAAATGCTAACATAAACGCAAGTCTTCTTGTAATGTAATGTAATTAAACCTTAGTAAGATCATTTATTTATTTAAGTTTTGTTTTTTTGTTTTTTTCTTCAGATTGACGGCCTAGCCTCAGGGCTCAGGAGGCAAGTTTACTAAAGGCAGGAATACTTTATCCCAGGCGCTTAGCATCACTCAAGTCTCTTGACATTGAGGTTGACACAATGGCTGCGCTGTGCCTTTAACTCCCATGATGTAAAAAGAATACAATTAAACTTAACTCCCTCCTTGCCTTTGCCAAATCGCCTGCAGGTTAGAAGATAAAACTGTTTCTTAAAGATTAACTAAAGCCCCCCCCCCCACCCCTTTTTTAAATATTGAAAGCGACTCACTAGGTTTTGCTCTATTGCTTTTGACGATCAGAGATCATTCAAATGTAATTATATAACAGAAAAAAATGCCTCCTTCATTAAGAAATTCAGATCATATTTAAATGTATAAATTAGAAATATCCTCAATTATGCACACACCTGCTTCCCTTTTCCAGGCAATTCGGCGCTGCGTGGCCTAGATTTGCATACCGAAACGTGATTGGCTCTTATATTTAAGGACGTAACAGCGTCCATCTGTGACATGTTGAGTACTAATTCAGATTTCCAATTAGCCTTGTTTCTTAAAAGAACGGGAGTTAAACAACTTTAATTTCGCACCTCGATCATATATTTATATTTATCTTCATCTTTTTTTTAACATTATAGAGTCACCTAAATGAGGCATATCACACTTATTTGATTTGATAATGAATGCTAATGTGAAGTTAGCCTACTAAACCCAGCTGCAATGTGGCAGAGTCACGCTAGTCCAATGACACATTAAGCAAACACGTTTTAGCCCATGTAGGAAAACACAAAATGATGAATCTCAGCTAGCGAGCAAGACCAACGAGAGGTGACGTTTAGCGGGCAGCTGCTCTAAAGCAGGCTAGAATCTGGATGCCCTTTGTGAAATCAAGCATGAAAAGGCAGGAAAAGCTGTTTATGATCAATTACACGGATAATATGTGCCTGCCACTAACCCTTATTACTGTTATGAATTAGCGAGACTTTAGCTTCACGGATAAGCAGCTGGGGGAAAAAAAAAAGTTCCCATCCCTATTGGAAAAGTGGTTAACAATTTGATTAAATATAAATATAACTCAACCATGTCTTTGTTTTAGTTTTGTTTTTTCATTTAAAAGATGATGTATGAGAGGACTCGAAGCCACTCGCTCCGAAGTCCTGTGACGATAGTGATGTCGATGTCGAGCGTCGTTCCAAGTCATGTTCTTTTGCCAGAAAACAAAGATCTGTATTTAACTCCATGATGGGGCTCCAGTGAGTCTTAATGCTCTAATTACTGTCAGCACTGTGTGTGTATATGTCTGCGTGTGTGCTTAGCTAGGGACGAGAGTAAAAGAGAGAAAAGCCGGAGAGTAGCACAAGGTTTCGAGAAGTGTACGGGTGTTAATAACCAGCTGACAGGTGTTGGAGCTGGAGTCGCGCCACTCCGCACGTGCTCAAAGCTCTTCAATAATTAGAGAGAGCAGAGGCCTAATAAGAACCAGCTGTTTCAGCACCGAGGCCACTGGTGCCCTTGCGAAAACTCTCTGCACCGGGGCTTTGTTTGAGCCTGTAGAGACTAGGCCTTTGTTTGGGTACATTAGGCTCACAGTAAATGCTATAATATCAACTCCTATCTTCTGTTAGCAGTGAGTTAGAGACAAAAACAAGGATTGATACGTGTGGACTGACGACGATGAGGTAGAACTACCACGTAAAGTTACGCTCGAATACGAATCGTTCTCCCGGGTCGTAGCCAAAATCTTCGTTCGCACTGAGATTTGCAGCATGGAATTAAATTGCGAACACGTTATAAAGTAATAAATTACAACTAACTACAAAGTAAACCGCGATAAACGGAGTTGTAGCACGTTAGTAACACACACAGAAGTGTAAAGGGCATGCACAGGTTGTCCCTGTGACGTCACCATTTAAAAAAAAATTAACGAAGTTTTATTTTACTTTATTCGTCCAGCTTGGAATGCTTTTTCAAAAAAAAAAAAAACGCTTTTCATTTTCACAAGCCAAAACTCAGCGAATAAGTTACTTTATTTTTGTTTGTTTTCAAAAATACGTGTGGATGTGGCCTCGGAGCTCTACAGTTTCCATCTGCAGGAATATAGCTTTTATTAACAGTAGACTGTTTACCTAACGAATCACCTCGGCTCCTCGGGGCTCCAAAGGTTTCTTGGCCTTCTCCCCGTTCTGGAACGTTCACCTGTGGGGTTGGTGGAGCTCGTAAAAAAAAAAAAGAGGCAAGAAGGTTTGTCTTAGAGAGCTAACAGGGCTGTGGCTTTGTCAAACAAGCGCAGCTGTGAAATCAGTCATTTCGGAAGGTGTGCTCGGCTGCCAAGGCACATTAGCGTCAGGCCGTGTGAGCCTAATGAACTGTGCACCTCGTGCGAGAAGGATCTTGCTCTCTTAACTCTCGAACACGCTGTCCACTCGAGAGTTATTGGATCATTCCATATATTATAATTCAGCATAATCAGCAATGTAATTGGATATAATGTGACAGGATGTCATCGTTCTTTGCTTTGTCGATCCTCACAACCTCAAATTCCATTCTTATTCTCCGTCTCTCTCTGTCTCTCTGTCTCTCTCTCTCTCTCTCTCTCTCTCTCTCTCTCTCTCTCTCTCTCGCTGTCCCTCGTCTGTGTCCTTTCTGTGTGATTATGTCCTGGACATGTCTAAGCCTGTGAGGTGCAGTGTTTGATGTCAGTTCATTTTCTCCTGCTGCTGACAGACCAATGGTCACGGGAACTTTCGGTTCCCAAGGTAGTCCCTCTGTAATTGTGGAACCACAATCCCTCTCCAGTGGATTCCAGGATTTCTGGCAATTTAACCTCCCCGAGATGATGTTGCTCTGTGGGAAAAAAAAAAAAGGTCAGTCCTTCTTCAGGATGCAGGAAGAGAAGAGAAGACCAAGCTGCTAACTCACTCCCTTATGTTGCTGTCATCAAGCACAGAAAAGATATCACGATATTGACCTTTATTTGACCTTTGTTCAATTGTCCTATCACGATAGCTTACGATTACGATACAATCTATAAACAAGAACGGGATTATGCGAATAACATGTAAAGGTGTATTTCAACCTTACCCTTTTTAATTAAACAAGTGAACTCCACTCAAGTACACGCACGTGACAAATATGTGATCCCGTGTGGGAAAAATAATAATAATTCATGCGACAGAATTATGTATGTATGGGAAATGAAACCAAATGGAAAAATTAAATATTGTCGAAAACAAATAAATTGTATAGGGAGGAAGAAAAATCACGTAAAAATAACAGAATCATGAAAAAATAAAATCAGGGATCGTGTGATGTTCATGTGGCTTTTTTAAAAGGTTCCCCAAAAAGACCAGTGTATGTCCAGCATCTAGGTATAATATCCATCAGAATGCATGGTGCGGAACGTCTACGTGATGTGTGTGAGAATGTGTCTACTATTCAGTGGCGTGGAGAATCACATTATGACTTTTCCTTGTGAAATTGATGGGGAAATGATGCTACATTAACATGAGCAGATATTCATTTTTGGCTGAGTGTTTGAAACACCCCAGGAAGTGAACTAATGGCGGGCGTTCAGTTCCTGTGATGAGCTTTCAGGGTTCGGTTTTAACGGACGGATGATTCGTCTCTGCCCTGAGTCACCAGCCTGAAGTTTCTATATCTACCTACAGACCTTTACATAACAAAATAAACAGCAAAACATAAACCCGTCTGTCTTGAAGACGTCAGAAAACTTACAGAAGTTACAGCTGTACCACTGAGAGTTAGAAAGCGCTGATGCTGGAGACTCCTTCCATAAATGTTACAGTAAATAGACATCTCCTTACAGAAAAACTTCACCGTAAAATCTTTGACATTGATGCAAAATGTCTGCCATGCTGTGTAAGTCTTTACTATAGAAACAATAACATGTTAGAACGAAACATATTCATGTAAACCTGTGATTTGCAGCTGGTATAGAAAATTGACCAATCAGAATTGAGATTTGGGTGATAGTTGTGAATAAACTATAGATTTTGTCCTTCATTTCAGTATTATGGGATATTCACCGATCATCCATTAGGCAGCAAGTGAACAGTCAGTTCTTAATGTTGATGTCTTGGAGGCAGGAAAAACCTTGGGTCCTTCATGACAAAGGTATTCGCTAATGGCATTGCCATCTTTCAGCAGGATAAAGCGCCCTGACACACTCCAAAAATTGTTCAGGAACGGTTTGAGGAACATGACAAAGAGCTCAAGGTGTTGACTCGGCTTCCCAATTCCTCAGATCTCAGTCCGATCGAGCGTCTGTGAGATGTCCTGGACAAACAAGCCCGATCCATGGAGGCCCCACCTCGCAACTTAAAGGATCTGCTGCTAATGTCTTGGTGAGAGATACCACAGCACACCTTCAGAGGTCTTGTGGAGTCCGTGCCTCGACGGTCAGAGCTGTTTTGGTGGCACAAGTAGAGGGGGACCTACATGATATTACGCAGGTGGTTTTAACGGTATAGCTGATTGGTGTATTGTGTAGATTCCTGTTAATTTCAGTTCCAGGTTGTAACACTGGGAAAGTTCAACCGGGTGAATACTTATTCCAGTTTAAGTTTAAGTGAGAAGGAGAAAACTCAGTCATCATTGGTGGTGAAGGTAGAAGTCTTCCCTCCCTTTCCCCGTCTTCCCATGTCCGCCTGCGTCGCTGTGTGGTACTGTATATCGACAGCTCCATCCAAGTGTCTGCTGAAACACAACAGATAAACTGTTCCTGCTCTGCCATAGCAAAATCCTTGTCAATTCGTCTCTCTCACCTATCTCTTAAGTAATGGACTGCTATTGCTCGTTCGCCACTGAGAGCTGGTATGAATGAAAAACGCGGCCACTCTCCACTATCTAAACTAGCCTCTTATCTAAACTATAGCGCTATGATTTCATTTTCTGAACGTTTGCTTACATTCCACTCAATGGGAACCGAACCATTGAGATAAATGATTTGATCTCTTTTGGGGTTTTTTTTTCTTTTCTCCCTCCCTCCTCCCCACCTTCTAAACTTGAAACCGTACTTTGTAACCTCTCAGACCATTAGTGAAAATTTATCACCACTGAATCCTGCTGTAAGTCACTCAGCAAGCTGCGATTTGCCAAGTCCTAAATTTCCTGACGTGTCAGGGCCTGAAAGAGTGCGGAGGCCTAAGCGAAACTCTGGGATGACTCCTCTTTACCAGAAAAAAATAACAAACTGTAAGTGATAATGTGAGTGTGTATTATGAGATTATAAGGATTGTGGATGTTAGCATGTAGCATATAGCAGAGAGAGAGACCTGTTGTAGAAGTTTTTCTCTTGAATTGCATATTAATTCGGACTCGTTGCTAATAAGGGCCTTTGTTCAGGCGACGCCTGTTGCTGAGTGCCGACTTGATGGTGTCGCGATGATGGTGCCAAGTTGGCATGCCAGGAAACAGGAAATGGATCACTGCTTTGTGTCACCCTAAAGAAACAGTAGATTGGTTCCCAGGGCCAAATTGCTCCAAAAGAATGACGTCACCTTTGCAATGTGCTACACTTCTTTTTTTTCCCCTTGTTCACTAATCAGCTGATTAAAAGCACTGCAGTGTACAAATGCAGTAGAGTTTAAGCGATGGTAGCGTTCTGTGACAGTTGTGCTTTTAGGTGTGTTAGATGATTGTATTAAAAGATAAACCATAAAAATGCAAAGAAAAATATACCGTACTACTGCTTATCCTTCTATGCAAGATGAGTGTGCAAATGAGTGTGCAATATGTAAATTATAGGAAATTACTGTGTAATATGTAAATTTATACGCAATATGCAAATGAATGTGTAATATGTAAATTGTAGGAAATTACTGCACAATATGCAAATTCCTACACAAAATGCAAATGAATATGCAATATGTAAACTGTAGCAAATCACTGCACAATATGTAAATTTATATGCAATATGCAAATGAATGTGCACTATGTTAATTATAGCAAATCACTGCACAATATGTAAATGTGTATGCAATATGCAAATGAATGTGCATTATGTTAATGATAGTAAATAACTGCACAATGTGTAAATTTATGCGTAATATGCAATTATAGTAAATTATTGCGCAATATGTACATTTCTCCGCAGCACACAAATGACTGTGCAATATGTAAATTACTGCACAATATGTACATTTCTGTGCAATATGTTAATTATTGTACATTACTGCACAATATGTAAATGTTTATGCAAATGAATGTGCACTATGTTAATTATAATAAATTACTGCACAATATGCAAATTTCTGTGTAATATACAAATTATAGTACATTATTGCGCAATATGCAATCACTAAATTATTGTGCAGTAAGTAAATTGCCGTAAATTACTGCACAATGTGTAAATTTCTACGCAATAAAGACAAAAACTTCCTTCATGATCTTTTAAACTCATTGAATATTTTTACTGGCAAATAAATAAATGACTCACTCACTATATTCCATGATGAAAAGACTCGCTTTTACATGTAACACATGTACAGTATGGAAACTGATTATACTAGACCTGCAGGACACGTCGCTCAAACGAGGAGAGGAACGTCAATGACTCAAGTATCAAAAAGAGTTAATAAAAAAGTGGAACATGAGGAAGGAAACACATCACATCACCTTATCACCATGCAAGTCATCAAGTTTGACCTCTATCCACGCAAAAGTGTGACCTGGAAGCAGCGTGACTCTGCGAGGCAGTGATTTGAGTGATGCAGCTTCCCGCTGACTAATAGGATGGGATTTTCTCCGAGAGGAAACATTCCCGACCACCACTCTCATCATCCATCATTGTTAGTGAGTGGCTAGAAGTAGGAGGCGGAGTTCTACATTTCAGCTTGGCACCATCTGTTTCTTTTTTTTTTTTTTCTCGCAGCATATCATACATGATTCCTCACATTCCTCATCTTGCATTCTCCTGCATTCGCGGTGTCGCCGTAGGCCTCGTGTGCTCATTGACCTCGGTTCAGTATTTCTTAACTATGCAAAGGACAGACTTGTACATGCATACCAAACGCACTCGAGAAATAAACAGAAATCAAGATATTTCATGGAGAGAAAGCACAAGGGATGTCTTTTACACCACACTCATAATAACATAATCTTTATGTTGAAATCAAATATAAAAGTGCATGGGAAGTTTTTTAAACAATGTCGGTGATGATTAGATAACTGATTTTTGCAATCACTGATAGCGTAAACAAAGCAATTAGCGCTTGTGTACAACATTTCAACCTTTCTCAGGAAGTGAGTCTCGATATAGAGCTTGCAACATAAGGTGTTATGTTTACATTTTAGGAAAAGTGAACTACTTTTATGAAAGATTTGAACCCGTTAAAACCCTCATCAAAAGCACGACACTACAGGAGTTCCCCAGGGGTCCATTTTCAGTCCACTCTTGTTCTCCCTACACGGTCACTTACTGGGTTCTCAGAGCCGAAATGCTTTTATGAAAGAATGACATCACCTCTGAAATGCTCTATATAATTTTTTATGCTCACGAATCAGCAAATTAAAAGGACAACTATAGTGCAAAACGACGTCTACAACCCAATAGAGCTGAGTTTTTTCAGAAGTATTGGTTAAAGAAGTAAATTCCCAATTCACATTCCTCATAGACATTTGGGGAAATTCTTCAAGTGCGGATTTCAAAGTAAAATTTTTTGAAAAATATGGGAAAAAGGGGATCAGGGTACCAAATGGTCAGTCCACTTATTGTCTTGATATGTATGCAAATGATGTCAGTAAATCACTTTCCCTCCACTTTGTTTTGCCTGTTTCTACCAACCTCATTTACTAAGCTAAATACGAGCACATTTATTTGTAAATCATTCCCAGCAGCATTTACTCTAGAAATGTGGTATTTGTGGAACAATAAACTCCGGAGTTTGTGTAAATTTAATACTCGTGAATCATAGAATTAAGTGGTGATAAGTTACTGCAGCTTTATGCATAGATAATGCTTTCGAATCGATAGTTATTAAAATAACAGCCCAAAAACAAAACTATATCGATGACTTGGAGGATAGCATAAATTTAGACAAATAAGTCTAAGCAATCAAGTGCAAAAGTAATGGCACCCTGTAAAAGGAGGAACGGTTAGTGTATGTCTATGGTAGCCAGTGAGCTGCAGTGGCTGAGCTGCATTACTGGAACATTTAACACACTCCATGTTTTGAAGGGGCTTTTTCACTATTTAGTCTTGGTGAGTTTTATTCAGTTGTAAACATAAATGTAGATCAGCTGTGGCTGGCGTTTATCAGCACACCCCTGAGTAGGAAGAAAATCAATGAAACTTTTGTAAATCTGCCGTGAATTTTTAGTTCGGCTTGGCCATGAGAACATCTACACAATGATGGATAATGTTGCACGATCACAATATTATTGTGAATTTATTTCAGCCAGATTTCTCTTAGAATATTATCTCATGGTTTTTCGACATACTTTCAGGGTTATCACACTCGGTGTTCACAGAGTGATCTTTTTAACAATGGACAAATCTCACAAAAACAAGATGGCTGTGATGATGATTGTCACGCCTCATATTTCCACGGCTGCATGGAATCTGTGTAATTGATCAGCCAAAAATAGAAACATACATTTTTGCCATTGCAATACTGAGGATATACAGCAACTATTTTCCCGTCATCCACCAGGAAAGACCTCACAGATACCGGCCCTCTCACACAGTCCATCATTTTCATGTCGGTTGTCCATCAGCGTGTTTGTTCAGATTGAAAATCCCTGGCAGGAATTTAATTTTTGATGGATGTTGAAATGTCCTTGGGAAAGCAGCCTACAACTTTCAGCTGACAGAATGAGCTGGACTTCTCGTTTCGACAATCGCTGTGTCCTTGTCGGTGTAATTAGTTACGTCTTGTAGAGCTTGAGATTCATGGTTCAAGTATACAGTGTTTGACAAGTCTTACTGGAACTGTAGTCATTATTTTGGGTTGTGTAGCCGTAAGAGTTTGCGCAAAGTCCAGCGTTGAGCATGACATCATTCCGCATCCTGGGATGAAGGGTGGCTTCCATGTGCTTGCTGTGCATTCATAAATCACCTGCGATGTTGCCTCCCTGGAGCTTTTCTTTTCTTTTTTCTTTTCTTGATGAGTTTTTCGATGATTTTGAAGCATTCCGACCGCGGATAAACAGCGCTTTAACCTTTCAGTTTCCGCTCGTGTACGGATTCGCAATTAGACAAGGATATAAACAATCAAACTGCACCCTGCTAAAGGATACAGGAAATTGCTCCATGTGTGAGATCCTTTTGTGTCCTAAACACATTCGAGAGCAAAATAAAACAGCATAAACAATGAAAGTGAACCCACCACCCAGGGCTGTATACAATATATAACATGATGGACGAGCATCTTGTTTACGTCAGTTCGGCGACTTTTATTGTTATATATATGTTCCATCGAGTCAATAAAAGGCTGTATTTTTGCAGGAACTCTCACACAGATACGATCTGAGAACGGGTTCTTCTTCTTTCTTTTTTTTTTTTTTTTTACGCTGTAAAAAAGACTCGGTCGAGAAGAAGGTGCACCGTGTTCTCGTTTGGGCCATGTTGGAAAACACGAGTTTGAAAAGGTGCTCAGAATGATTTGCATTGTTGCTGCTTGAACAAGCTTGAGTCGGAGCTGACACTAATTGAAGCCATAAGCCGGCTGTGTTTCATCCCAGAATGTTGCTTTCGTGATGTTCCAGCAAAGTTTACGGCTTGACAGCTGGAACCTATTTTTTTTTCACGGGGTTTCCGTGTAAAAAAAAAAATCGTCTCAAAGAGAGAGAGAAAGAGAAAAGGGGAGGATGAGAAGAGCAACAGCACTTATCCAAATCGTTATCCAAGCATTATACAAATCCCCCAAGACACATTACGGCTCAGGTTTTCCTTTTTGTGATGAATGGGGTTATAAGGCATAAACATACACTTCCAGACTAAATGGAGAGCGAGCTTTGTTTTCAGCGCACCTCTGGTTAGCTCTGTATCTGGACTAGAATTCCAGTTACAGGCTGCATGTAGAGGAAAAGACTGAAGAATTTGATTTTTTTATTCGCCACCTGTTTGTCATACATTGACTCACTGTGTCCGAGTATAGAGTAAAACACTTTGGGGTGTCCTGTTATAGGAAAATAATTCATCACAGTGCTGTGTGACCAAGCGGAGTTAATGTTACTACCCCAACATTGATTATTTTCTAATAACAGCATGTACTTGTCGTGCTTTATTCCTTTTATACCACAGCAATTTGCCAACGATTACAATTTCATATTTATTAATTGTTTGTTTGTTAAGAACAACACGTCAAACTTTTTAACCGTTTATAGTTACATTTAATGTCATGGAACGAACGTCCACGAACAATTTGGTCCCTGTTCTCACTTACATCATAGCAACGATAAACACCAGCCGCTTTTTCTCTCTTTTTCACAGTTTGTCATGTTATCAATGCACTGCAAAGCGCAAACTCCTCTGTCCTGAACGTGTCGGGACACTGAAGACTCCTTACAGAAAACTTCACCATATCAACTGCTGTACAAGTCCCAGTGAACGAGCTGTTACTATAGAAACGATAACGTATAAGAATGAGCGTGGTTACATATATATACCTTCATTTTCACCTTTTCACTGATTTAGACCGGATTTGATTTTTTCTGGATATGACAAAATAAATAAATAAAATAAATGTATGTTTATGCTATCTTACATGCCATAAACCTCGATGAATGAGGCTGAAAAAGAATTTTGAAAAAAAAAACACCCCAAAAACATTAGGTATTTAATTTTTGTAAAGTCCACTGCAGTTTAATGTCTTAATCAATCAGTGTACCTTCTCTTAATTTATGTATTTCAATGAAGAAATCCCTGAATCATGCAGCATATATTATATTATATTATATTATATTATATTATATTACATTATGTTACATTACATTACAATACAATATATTATATTATATTACATTACATTACAATACAATACAATGCATTACATTATATTATATTATATTACATTACATTACATTACAATACAATACAATACATTATATTATATTATATGACAATAGATGCAGAGTCTGAAGTGTTTCTCCATTAATCCTGGTCTCGGATCAGCTACTAAAAAGATTACTTAAAATCAGATTCATATATACACAAAATGTTCATTCTGGTCTATGTGTGTGTGTGAGTGTGTGTGTGGTTGTGTGTGTGTGTGTGGTTGATGAATATCAGAGCATAGAGGGAGGTCTCAGGCTCTCAGTCCATTCCATGGGCCCTGTAAAGGATGACTGTGGGCCTCGTTTATTATGGGAAACAAGGCTTTCCTAGCCATAACTCTTCCCTATTGGTCCAAAGGCCCGGCTCCCCTTTTACAGCCCTCAGCACTATTGTCTGAAAGGTCAGAGAAACCTGTTACCATGAGTAAAAAGCCCTAAATCCCTTTTTTATAGGACCTTACGCATTGCTCTAGCTTGACGAACCCGTCGCCTGTAGCAACTCCGTCCCATTGATCACTGTATTGGAAAGACGCACCGCTTGGTGATTCGAAGTCGGGAGTGTGTGCGCTTTGGAGGGAGCTTGTTAATGAGCAAGCGTAATAAGTGTTTTCGCTACAGTAAATCAGCCGTCTGCATTCCGTGCTGCGATTCCCACGTCGCAACCGGCAGCGCTGACGGATTTCTTCTTGACTGAAATAATATCAGCCGTATTTATGTTTTTAGGTGGGGGGTGGGGGGGGAGGGAAGATAGATATATTTTTAGCTCTTGGCTAAATGAAAAAACGTATCTCTTGCAGTGCTTGTCCTGACAAGTCTCGAAACTACTGATACAATTTTTGGAATTCAGTGGCTGGACACTTATCTCGAGCTGCTGAGAGTCTTTATGGCTTTCCTCCAACTCTCATACTCTCTCCCAAGGCCATCAATCCGTCGAGAATAACAAAAGGTCTGCGCCTCACACCACATTTCCACTTCAGGAAGAAATACACTTGTGAAAAGAAAAAAAAAATGTACATGCAGCATCTATACAGCTTAAACCGTTAGAGGACGATAAGAAAACATTGCATTCAAAAATGTAATCTCAGGCAGCCTTCCACAACATTAAACGCAACCGTAAATGGATAAAAAAACATACAACATGTTGTGTTTTATTGTTAGATTTGGAAATATTATTGTGGTTTAAGAGGAATAAAACACTTTCGGAAAATAATCAACCAATAACGGTGTGGTAAGAGGAACTCCACCTTGCGTAATGTTGGTGAAAGGTGATTAAATCATTGCCTTAGCAGACGGGAAAATGGCATAACACACATACACGCACGCACACACATAGACACACACACATAGACAAAGGCATCCACCCACATTTATATGATGTTATCAGCTTCTTCAGAAATTCCAGTTTCACTCGTCTGATGTCATCCTGCAGCTTTAAGCATATCATTTTTTTTATTTAGCTAAATTTACCCTTTTATTATGGTCTTATGTTGAAGTACGTCCCAGTTTCTTCATCACGTGTGGGCCGATAGAATTGTGCTGGGAAATAATCTGCAGGTCCATCAAAAGTATAACACAGTTCAGTATTTTGACATATTATCATATGTAGTAGCATTGTACTATTAGCTACAGCTCCTGTACTTAATTAACTTTCCACGGCAACAGAAAGAACTTTTCTTTTTTTCGATTGAGAGGTTTCTGACTTGTTTTTTTGTTTGTTTGTTTGTTTTTATTTAAGATGGGCAGGGATACATTAGACAGTCCGTACAGGATTTCGTGGAGTTTTTTTTGTGATTGTTGTGACCAAAAATGCTTGCTTTTGTTGCTGCTTATTTCGATATTTGTGATGCAACTGTCATGTGCTTTTTTGCAGAAAACTACTTGAATTGGCGAAATCACAATTGCACAAATTTTGTGGTTTGTTGGTAGTGGTTTGTTGGTAAATGAGACCAATTAAGCTGTACTCATGTTTGACACACGTGAATCGAAGAGGGATTTGGCCGAATGCATGTCGTGATGACGTCACGTGGCGCATCTTCGCTCAAATCTGCAGAAAATCTGCGGTAATTTTGAAAAATTGCAAGCTCCTCCGAATGTTATAGAGTTTCCATGATTTTGTGTTCATTTCTACGATCAAAAAATAACTAAATCCTGCAGGGACTGATTTAGGAGTAGGTAACATTAGGCAACTTTCTATATAAAATCAGAAATAGCAATATGCTAACATCAGCTAACAAAGTGCTAACTGCTAAGAAACTCAAGCTCAATTAAGAGCACATTCTGTCCCAATCTCTTCTAAGTGTTATAATGTCAGCTACACAGTTTTTTTGGGCCTGGCATCCTGCCTGCTTCCAGAGAGACAGGTGTCTGTGTGCTCACGATGCAGCTCTGCCATTCATACTGCCCATGTTGACGTTGTGAGTAATGTCCTGGACCAGAGCAGAGCTGGAGGAAATGACAGGGCAGGCAGCTGTGAGGGCCGAGTCATGAAGACATACTCCTGTCTCCAAGATATAACACCCGACCCAGTGACCTTCACTTCCCAAGTCACTGAGCCTTCCCAGGCCTGGGTGGGCATGGTACCAGCCCTGCTACGTAGTCCTACTGTAAAAACAACCCTTCAATGGTTTCATTGTCTTTTTTCCGCCATATGATTATGATGTTCCCCATGATTTAGGTCGATCTTCCGCTGAATGACTAAAAAGGAGCAGGTTTAATCAGTTTCCAATCACTTTCGCCAGCATTTCCCAGTGCCTACACCACACTCAGGCCATTGTTACCCCTGCAACGGAAACAGCGCTGATTCACACTGTTATCATTACATGCTGAATGCTACTTCCTCTCGGCCAAGGGTGGCGGAGGTTTCTAATTCAGGAACGAGTCAACACTCTGCGCATTCTCATGACTCCAAGACTGACCAGGCCACACACAGAAGGTGTCTCTTCTAAGCATCCTGGCCTGGGTATGGAAGGACTTGACTATGTCACACTTTAGAAATGGAGCCATGGCCGACATCCTTAAAGCCATGTAAGGTGGCCTGGTCATCCTGGGAACATGGCGGGGTCCTGGGTTCCCGAGGTTGGGACTTAGTAATCGTGCTCATGTCATCCTGGTGCTGTTGTGATAACAGTGAAACAATATAATGACATGTAAGGGAAAGTATCCATCTTATCATTGGGTTCATTACTGTGATTTGTTTTATTTTATTTGTACTTACCCCATTTTTCTCCCATTTTGGTCATTTTCCAATTCCCACCCACAAGCTAGATCTCCCTGATCTCCCCGATCTCACAGCTACCAACCAGGAAATGTGAAGGCTAACATGCTTCCTCCGAGACACAAGAAGCCATCAACTGCATTTTTTCCAACTGTTGGTCATGCTCTCTTGGATTCCTAGTTACAGATAACTGTAATGTCATCGGAATCCAAACTAGTGATCTCCGGTCTATAGGGCGAATACTTTTCTGTTGTCCCATTCACGAGCACTATATTTAAAATTGTAAGACTATGTGCCACTATTAATATGGGAAGTTTTTTATTTATAGTTTTTTCCCCCCTGAAATTAAACTGTGCCAATACCACCATCTTTTTTATGTCTTCTCGCCGTATACAGAAAATACCACAAATGTTTGGTTTTACTCTCTGGCCAAATAGACAAGATACAAAACCAAAATCAAGCTTGGCCTTTGTGCTGTTGGTGCTTCCATCAGTATGACTATGAGGTCTTATAACCCAAATCTAAAAGTTCCCTCTTGCTTGATTTCAGTTTTGAAGACTGTATCTGGCTTGTGGGAGTCATGAGCTGCAGAAACAAGGAGTTACAGCTCTGAGGAAGCAATAAACTAAACTGACCAGCCGCCAGCCAGACTGACCTGTCCAGAGTACAGATTATATTCATGTTAAAGTCTGCATTTTTTTGGGTACATTGTTACTAGAAAGGTCACGATGCAAGGCTAAGGAGCATGATTATTCAATCCGAAAGTAGCGTCCTCCATATCTAGGCAACATTTTAAGGCAGCATTTTGCGCTTTCCCAAGATAGGAACTGTCCCAATTGGACGATAGTGGTCCACCGAAGTGCCTTATTTGATCCAAATTTGGCTTTTATACTTTTCAATGAATGTAATTTAATAATTGAAAAGTTTCAACATATATGGCAGACCAAACTGTTGCTATGACTTTGGGATATATTTACTAATGTAAGTCAATTTCTTGCTTCATAGATAGACAATAGTTATTACCTGTTGTTTCCTATTTAACAGATATAGTACACAGTCTTCTATTTTTTGTAAATTATAACTTGTCAGTAAGACTCTCAGACTCTCTGTCTTTTTTAATGTACTAAATATGATAAAGTATAATGGCTCAAAAAAGTGTCTTGAATGTCTACAATTGTAAACTGTGACACGGTTCCACAGTTCCTAGTTTGATCCTGAGCTGACATTACTGTCTTTCCACGTTCTCCTCATGTTGGCATGGGTTTCTTCCGCCTTCTCTGGTTTACTCACACCACCTAAAAACATGGTGGTAGATGGATTGTTGAGAATTGCCCCTATGAGTGGATGAGTGTCCTACCTTGCAGGAATGAATTGTACCACACTTCAGTTGAGTGATTATCCTACTATATAACATTTAATGAGTCCCAAATCACTCAGCATTAGCGAGTTTAAACGCTTTTCTTGAACTTAGCTTGTGTGCTGGTTGGGCATTTCATGTGACGTAGACAACAGTTTGAATATGACACCACTGAACTCAGACACGCCATGAACTGACCGATTGTCCTGCGCTAACAGGAAGTCAAAATAGTGTTCACTGATGTTTCAAGAGGAGTGGGTATGGATGGCAGAATCTTGGGTATGGTTCCTGAGTGTGAATATTTAGGTTGGCCTGAACAAACCTCCCAACACAACCAGCATGGGCAGACGGTTTGAGCCAAGTCAACCTCAGATCAAAACAGTGAGACTGCCGAGGCCTGCACTTTTTAATACTCATTTAGTGAGCTGCAGAATGGAACCAGCGAGGGCCACAAGTCAGCCAGTGAAACCGTTGAACCCGGTGTTAACACCGTTTCTGCATGTTTTAGAGAGGAATAATCAACATGTTTGAGCAAAACGTTGACAAACTTTGGGTTTGGATGCAGGACTGTTTAACCTAGATTTAAAAAAAGTACAGTGCTGTGAAAAAGTATTTGCCCCATCCTGATTTCTTCTGTTTTTGTGTATATCTCATACTAAATTGTTTCACATATTAAAACAAAATCTAAGCTAAAACAAAGGTGACCTGAGTAAACACGCAATACAGTTTTTAAATGATAATGTTATTTACTGAAGCAAAAAAGTTATCCAATGCCAACTGGGCCTGTGTGAAAATGTATTTGCCCCCCATAGTTACTAATTCCTGCATTCATAATGGGGTTCAGCTGGACTAGATGATTACTGCAAACCCTGTTCAATCAAATCAACACTTAAATAGAACTTTTTCAACAGGAGGAAGTTGGTTAAAAGGTCTTACCCAGTAACACACTATGCCAAAATTGAAAGAAATTCCAGAAATGATGAGGAAGAAGGTGATTGAAATACATCAGTCTGGGAAGGGTTACAAAGCTATTTCAAAGGCTCTGGGACTCCAAAGAACGACAGTGAGAGCCATTATCTCCAAATGGAAAAACTCTGCACAGTAGTGAACCTTCCCAGAAGTGGCCGACCTTCCAAAATTCCTCCAACAGCAACTACTCATCCAGGAAGTCACAAAAGAGCCAAGGACAACATCAAAGGACCTACAGGCCTCTCTTGCATCAATAAACGTCACTGTACATGACTCCACTATCAGAAAGACACTGGGCAAAAATGGCATCCATGGAAGAGTGGTGAGGTGAAAACCACTGCTAAGCCAGAAGAACATTAAGCCTCATCTGAATTTTACCAAAACACGCCTTGATGATCTCAAACCTTTTGGGAGAATGTTCTGTGGACTGGTGAGTCGAAAGTGGAACTGTTTGGAAGACCTATGGTGAAGCATGGTGGAGGAAGTATGATGCTGTGGGGATGCTTTGCTCCTTCAGGGCCTGGGCAACTTGTAATAATTGAGGGAAACGTGAATTCTGCTCTCTACCAGAAAAAGGAGACTGCCCGGTGTTCAGTCCGAAAGTTGAAACTTGAGCGCGACTGGATTATGCAGCAAGACAACGATCCAAAACGTATAAGTAAGTCCACTTTTGAATGACTTAAAAAAAAATTTTTTAAAAAAAGCAAAATTAAAGTTTTGGAGTGGCCTAGTCAAAGTCCTGACTTGAACCAATTGAGATGCCATGACAGGACCTTAAACTTCCATTGTGGCAGAAGTAAAGCAGTTCTGCAAAGAAGAGTTGCCAAAATTCCACACAGCGCTGTGAAAGACTGACCTCTGGTTATTGGAAGCATTTGGATGCAGTTATTGCTGCTAAAGGTGGCACAATCAGATTTTAAGTTTAACTGGGCACTTAGCTTTTCACATGGGTGAACTCCGCACACACAGGGCTATGGCGGGAATTGGACCTCCAACCCTGGAGGTGTGAGGCGAATGTGCTAACCACTAATCCACCATGTGGAATAAACACTTGTTGTTATAGGAAAATAATCAATTTCAGGGTGTTAACACTAACTCCATTTAATAACACCACCCCCTTGTTGATTATTTTCCTATATCAGCATGACCCTGAGTGTTCTGTTTTGCCTAATTAGGCCTGGCTGTGTGGTTGTGAGTTACAGAGTCATCAGGCAGTGTTTTCCAGCGAACAGCATGTAGTGACAGTCAGGAAGGCTACATGTAGACCTATTCGAGCCACAGCCTCGTTACTCGAGACCAGCAAAGCTGTGTAAACACTACAAAAATGAAAAGTTGCACGATGCCCGTTTGGAACTTATTAGCTTCCCCGAATAACCCATGTTTAGATTATTACAGCCAAACCCAGAAATTTGGCTCTGGCATGCTCCTGGATTCAAGGCCAGTTAACCTCTGGAGTCAACAACCGAATCGTCAGGTTTTGGACAGTGGTACAGTTTCTTATGGAAAATATATAAATGTCTCATTCATCTGGTTGACATGGAGACAAATTTAAAATATGCACAGTAACATAAAAAAATAAAAATAAAAATAATTGCAGCACTTTGGCTAATAATTCCATCATTCTACATCAGCACATATTATTGAACAATGTTAAAGAAATATTTCAGAAATGTTCTCGTTAGTCCCTAACGACTGCACCTATAGTGAAGTGTAAGTAAAGTCCTATTTGGATCAGATTAGTTTTACACATGGAGGTGGAATTTTGTAATTATTACAAGTTAATCTCTTGGCTTTTACTTCTGTCTGGAAAGATTACGCTGTATTTTAACTTCTGTAAAATATAAGCAGTAGAAACAACAGCAGGTAATAAAATAAATCCTATCCGAATTGACGTTGATAGTCTCTTTCCTATAGTCTCATGCCGAAACAAAGTTTAAAATGCAGAACGATTTAAGCAATATCATGAGGCGAGAGTGCGGTTATACTGAATCCTCAATACTCAATATTCAGCACAACTGCAAGTGCAATACTGCTTGTATACAGCAGTTCTATAAACAAGAAATTAATGTCGAGTAAGTGACATTTTTGGACACAATACGGCCAAATGTTCTGTTTATTTTTGCTCTGCTATCGAAAATAGATCCCGAAGAAGCCACACTCGATTCATAGCACGTTGGCTTGCTCACCAGTCGTTCCTTTCTTCCTTTTCATCTTCATCTGATGAGCTTTCATACTTTAAGTCAAAAATTATATTCTTAAAAAGTATTGTTTGCCATGTCCACTGACGATGTCGCTAACACCACTGTAGTAGCAAAGTGGTACACACACACACACACACACACAGTGAAACGTCCGGACCAGTGCAGTTATAGGCAATACTGTAAGCACTTTTGGAACGCCGCTCGTCCAATCACATTAGTGGACCGGTTTAAATGGACGCGTCAGAGAAGTGATATTTTGGGGGGTTTAGCTATGAGTTTGAGTGAGTTCCTCACAGGTTTTGACTACATACATGTTATGGTCATGTGACCTACAGTACTAATGGATTTCTTTAGTGTGACAACCATGTGTACGTTGTGAAGACACGCCCGTGTCTACGAAGCGATCATAATCACTACAGATGTCCTCCGGTCCCAATACTTTACTAACAGATGTCCGGAAAACAATTCCTGTCCGATTAGTGTTTAGGATTACCTCAAACAGATTTATCTACACGGAAAAAAAGAACGGAAAACCGGTCTAAACCAAATTGCTTGCACAATTTTGTTTCTCTGGGAACTTTGTGTACATGCTGAACTTTTACTACATCTGCTACATAACCAGAGCATGCATGTACATTGTGATGTACTGAGTTCATTCTGACGCAGCCTCTGTGATATTCAGTATGAAATAAAGCAGAGAGCAGACGGGGGAGGGGGCGGGGAAGCAGACATTTTAATTTAATTATGCAGTTCTAATGGTTTGGCCGACTTCGTGAAGTCTTGGGGTTATTAGTTCTCATTTGACCAAGTTTCAGGTTTCCTGAGCTCACTCCGTTTTTTTTTTTTGGTTTTTTTTTTGCAAGTTCGGTTTATTTTGTCTTTTTTTTTTTTAAACGATTGAATTTGATGGGTCTTTCGGTTTCATTCCAAATAAAGAATAAATGGATATTGAATTCAAGACAAAAAAAAAAAATCAGAAGTCAAAACACAATTTGTCACAGATAGATCAGATGGGATTTATTTTCTGCCGTGGTAAAATGAATCGTTTTTGTGTTTGAATCTTCATTGTGGTGTCAAACGCTTGAGGATTGTGGTGTTCTGGAATAATCTCAGGTCCCAGTTTCAACATACAAAGTTTATTCGTTCGCCTATCTTCAGACTGGTGGTGGATCTGTAGGCTATCCTGGGAACACTGGGCATGATGCGAATGGGAATACACCCTGGATGAGATCCCAGTCCATTATAAGGCACGATGCACACACACTTTCACACCTAGGGGACAATTTAGAGTCACCAATCTACCTTCTGGGATGTTATTAGAGGTGGGAGGAAACCGAAGAACCAAGAGGAAACACAGATGGACACGTGAGCTCGGGCTCAAACCAGGGACTCTGAAGCTGTGAGGCAGCAACATTACCCACACTTTCCATGTCTGCTTGGTTCCTAAGGTGTAAGATGTGACATAAATTAAGGATTTCTAGGTTAGGACCAATAGGAGTCCTTTACAGAACCTCTTTTTGACAGATCTTTCAAAGAGAGAAACAAATTGAACATGATGATGATGATGATGATGATGAAGATGATGATAAATTAAAAAATAATAGATAAGAATTGATAAATGTTTTTGGAACAGAACTCATCCTTCCTTTAGCCATCCTACCTGCTGAGTATTATGTGACCGCTTTTGGTACCTAGTCAGAAAAAAGGAACAGAAATGATATAAAATCTACAAAAAAAACCAGGTTCTTCAATGGTTCTTTAAGGGTTTGCTGCATAAATAAGGGTTCTTCACTTCCTGAAAGAGTTCTACTTCAAACGCTTTCACTCGGTTGTAGGATTCGACACTGGACCTTTAAGCGTTCCTATAGAGGAACAAGCGAAGAACCCTCAATGGTTCAGTGAGTGCAGTTTTGATGGTCTTGGCATCCGGTGACTGAAGCCAGCACTTTGAGTACATGCTGGACAGGACAATACTAAAGCTCCAACAGTCAGCGTGTAAGAATAAAAATAAGGATTTCAGAGTCAGCTCCAGAATTATTGGCACCCTTGGTTTTAAAAAAAAAAGGTTGTGTAAAATATCTTTGTGGTTAATTTATTAAATCTCACTGAAAACATGAGAGAGTAACTCTCTTCGGCACGCCTGCATTTAGGACTGTGTCACCTACCTACGCTGACATAACAGCACTGAGTCTTCTCCTGTAACTGTTAAGATTAATTAGCGTGAGTCGAGAGCTGAACAGTATACTCCAACACCAACAAGGGCAGCGAAGTGTACTGAAACCCGGGGTGAGAACACACACACACACACGCACACGCACACACTGTCGAGAGCAATCAGACGCTGCATTCGACTCCAGAAGGCCAGCTGGATAACAGGCTTGAGTTCAGGGCAAATTAAAAATGGACTTTGATAGAGCACTCAAGTTAAGTTGCATTCATACACTAAGGAATGTTGAGGACAAGGGAGTTCAGTTATAAAATAAAAAAATAACTAAAACCAAAAAAATGCACCAAATTAAAAATGAGAAAATGTCATAAGGTTGTTTATGAGCAAATCTAAAATGGCAGATTAATATCACAGTGAGAAGTATAAAGAGAATATGGTACACCAACTCTATCAAAATCCTGAAGTGTTTTATTCCTCTTACACCACAGTGGTTACCAATTTTAATTTATTAATGAACGAATCTTCGTAGTTTTTATACATCTAGAGTTACATTTAACGTTGTGGAACGTCTGTGAAACAAGTTAGATCCTCTTCTTACTTGCATCATGGCGGCTATAAACATGACTCATTCCCTCAGCAGCCTTTTTTCTCTCTCTTGAAGTTATTTAGACCAAAAAAAAACAACAAAAAAAAAACGCAGCTTGTCTTGTTACGAAAAACCGTAAAGAAGCGAAAACTCCTCTGTCCTGATGTTACAGCATTACCTCTGAGTGATGCAAAGCGCTGACACTGGAGAATCCTTCCATAAATGATAAATAAACGTCTCCTGATATAATTCACCATATGAACAGTTATATGTGGGTTGTTTTTTATTTTGTTGTTAATTGACATGTTTTTAAATATATTTATTAATCTTGCATTAGATTGAGTATCAAGTATGAACTTGGGGAAAAGTGAGTGAAGGTAAAAAGACAAAAATGCACAAAAGGGAAAACAGCGGCACGTGGATGCACGTACGCGAGCAAATCTAAAATGGCGGACCGATGTCGCATTGAGAAGAGTGAAGAGAATGTCTTCAGTGCAAGTTCAGCTTTGTACCTCAAGACCTCTGCTTTGTCAGTAGAAAGGTAATGAAACCATAAAACAGTAGTAAATCTAAGTCAAGCACCAAGATGTTTTACATCTCCTTTAAAAAAAAAAGACCTTCACAATGAAACTTTTTGACAGGAACAAATTAAGGTCGCCTTGGACCTGGAGACTTTTTAGTTTATTTGCTAAATTGGATCAGGCTGCCAAAATGACTTGGCCTCAGCTCAAGGATTCATAAATTGTCTGCCGTTTGGGCAGGAAAACAAAAACTACTTGATTTATTCAGCGGGTAAAAAAAACTCGTTGAAGTTTGCAGGTTCGCTTCTGTCATTCCTGTAAACTTTATTAATAAAACTCTATCGCAAGCTGCTGTGGCGAAGGCTTCAGCTCCAAGACCTCCGAGCTTGATCCTGGGAGCAGCTGGTGAAGTGTTAAATTCACAGAGTGCTGATGTTAAAGAAAACATGTAGCGCTTTCTTTGGTCGAGATTCAGATGAGGGATATAGGTCACTCGCTGCTCGCTCGGTAATAACCCTGGTAGGCTGTTCTAGATTGAAATGAAAGCAGAAACGGTGAGTTATATCTTAAAGAAGACGCAGTTTGTCGAGAAACTGATACATTAGCGGCCTCTGCTCGCTAATGTATATTTGACATTGTTGTTACAAACTCTGTAAGTTTTGAACTCTTCATACAAGAATATTGAGGACAAGGAGGTAAAGAAAGCAGAAAAATAAGCAAAAATGCACAAAAGAGAAAAATGTGTTGTAATGTCCTAGTCAGAAGAGCAAAAAGAGTTTATATCACCTTTATCAGTATCCTGAAGCGTTCTGTTTCTCTTATACCGCAGCGTTGTGCTGTTAAAGGAAAACAGTAAACTACAGGACGGTGGGTTGAAGTGGAGTTACTCTTCCCACACAAAAATTGATTGTTGATATAGGTTGTTTTCTTTCTTTCTTTTTTTTTTTTTTTAAAACAGCAAGTCCTGAAGTGTTTTATTCCTCTTACACTGCAGCAGTTTACCAACGATTACACTGTTTTATTAATTACAGAATAACACTGTATTTTTTTTTGTTTACAAAAAAAAGTCAGTGTTTTTTTTTTTTTTCTGGAGAGTCCGCCTGTGAATGAGCTGTTACTATAGAAACGATAACGTGTTATAACCTGTGCTTTAATACTACTGTCAGAGCTCTTCGTATAGAAAATTATCTTTTGACCAATCAGAATCCAGAATTCAACAGCACTGTTTTGTTTGGTGGCCTACATTTTTTTGAGGTGGTATATATATATATATATATATATATATATATATATATATATATATATATATATATATATATATATATATATATATAAAGCAAATGTGCTTTAAGTGAAAACTTATATCACAGACATACTGAACGGCATGCTATTTTGCTGTTTTGTACGTCCATGTTTAATTTCGAAGAGGACACAGCTATGTGACAAACTTAAGCTGCTTGATGGATGAGTGAAATGGGGGCTCTGGCCAGGACAAACACATTGTGAATAGATCCTCATTCATTTGGGGCCTGCGTGGTCAGGTTCGGAGCGGTGTTTCAACAACACCCCTATTGTGCCTTCTCCTTCAATAAATAGAGCCATGCATTCATGGGCGCTATTGATACATCATTTTTCACGTATGTCCAGATGTCACAAATGGAGGAGGAGGTGGTGGGGGAATTATTGGCTGGGGGGGGGGGGGGGGGTTGAGTGCTTAAAGCAGGGTTTTTTCTGAACACACCTGGAGAGTATATAATATCCGAGAATGAGACTTTGTTAATTACAACTGCTGTGTTGTTGTTGTTGTAATTATTATTATTATTATTATTATTATTATTATTATGCTAATTACAGATGTGCAAAAGTATGATATAGTTTATTCTTAGGAATCTTTCCCAACATAACATCTGAACTGTAATCTATATAAAATGTAACTTCGCTTCACTAGCCTGACATTTTGTTTTTTAATAATTTTTTTTTTGCCGACCTTGTATTCCTACACTGATGGACAGTAACATAAGCTGTTTATTCTAGCTGTCTCCTTGAATCCGACGGCAGATATATGCGTTCTACTCTGCTGAAACCCTTTATGATATCATTCGTTTGCCAGCTTGGAGTTCATATAAATCCGCGCACCGTTTTTTCCCCCCCCTTCTGGACTGTCAGTCCATCTGGCGTGGAGTCAGTGAGAAAACTCTATAACTCAGGACCGCTTACGGCTGAGGGAGAGTATTGGCTTACATCGGAGCAGGTGGATGCTCGCTCAGACAGCCAGGAACGCCATGCAGCACATTACACGTTTCTCACCACAGGAACTGAAAAGGTTAGAGGGCCGCAATCGACTGCTTTGTGTCCCAAAATGTAGAACAGCACTGGAATTAAAAAAAATTTAGAAAACACTGATATCACAATTCTTCATCTGCTGAGATGTATGTTTTCGCAAATATTCTCTCATCTGATTGGTCAGATGGTGTTGATTAATTCTCTATAACAGCAGCTCTACAGACTGTAGTGCAGCTGCGATTCACAAGTTTACTGTAAATTAATGTGCTCGTCCTAATACGTTATCATATACCGTTTATGGAAGGAGCCTCCAGTGTCACCGCCTTGTACGCTTAAGTTTTCCAATGCAGGAAAGTCATTCATGCGTTCTGTTTTCTATGCAAGATGACAAGCTGAGGTTTTTTTTTTTTGGTCTTGTTAACTTCGAAAGAGGAAAAAAGAGACACTGGTGGGGGAACTGATGTTTACAGCTGCTATAATGTAAGTGATAACTCCTGTTTCAACTTGTTTTGCAGACATTTTACTACTGTAACTAGTGTATAAGCAGATAATAATGATAATTGTCAAACTGATGTGGTATAAGTGGAATAAAACACTTCGGGGTGTGCACTTATTGGAAAACAATCACATTTGAGCTACTAACAGTAACTCTGCTGTTTGTTATTTTCCTATAACAGCACACCGTTTCATTCTCTATATATCTCAGTAATAAACATCAAGGCCACACGTAGAGCCTAGACAGACACTTTAACAGATCCTAGCTCATTTAAATTAGCTGTTAAATGCTCACTGCAGTGCTTTGCTTACACAATGTAGTGCCTCACTCTGTAAATCACCAGGGTTTGTGTTTCTGAGGTGAGAATGAAGTAAATTGCGTGTCAAAGTGGGGGTTGGGGTTGGGTATCTGTCATCTCATTAGGTCACTCATTAAGTCTAAAAAAGGCTACCGTGCTGATGCATGTGCTTAGACATTATGTCAGCCTTCCAGAGAAAAGCAGCCTTCATATCGAACGTTTTGTTCTCGTTACCTCCTAAAACATCGAGTACAACAATTTTTTCCCCCCTCTGTCGTTCCCTCCCGTCGGTTACATCTTACCCGCCGTACCTTCCCTCCTTCCCTGCCTCCATCTCTCCCTCCCTCTCATTCTCTTGTTACTGACATCAGGGCATTCCACGGTTGTCTTAATAAACTCCAATCGCAATAAACCAGAACCAATTACACGCACAGCCAGATGAGCTGACCTCACAAAAAAACGGAAGCGATCCACCTGGAGGATGACGGCATTCCTATCCCGGTTCATCACCTCAGCACGGATAACTAGTCTCCCGAACCAGGCCAGGCTAGGGTAGGGTTCCTCCTAAAGTCCTAAAGTTCAATCCAGTCATGTAGTTCAACCCCACTGACTGGCCCTTTTTTTTCTCCCACCTTCATAAACAACCCATCAAGTCATTCAACCCCCCCCCCCCAACCCCGCCGCCCACCCCCACCCCCTCCCCCTCCAGCCTCCTATTAGCAGCTAATAAGGTTGAGTTACCTCTCAGCAAGCTGCCAAGTGGCCTCTGCTGGGCCTCAGAGACTGTTTGTGCTTGGCAAGGCCCGTCGAGCGGACCCGCTCCTAACACTTCAACAGCAGAATAACAAACGGCGCTGAAGCCCTTCAAACGCTGACACAATTTCACTGCCGACACACAAGCTGTTTAATTAAATCCCGTAGCAAACAGTGATTTGTGAGCGAGCATCTCCATGAAGGTTCGTTAGGCCTCGCTGTACGGGTGACATCCTGAAAGTTGTAATATTAAGATGATATTTACGGAATAAAACACACACGGGAAGCTGTGCTGTTATAGGAACGTATGATGAAACTTAGCTTTTACTAACCCGAAGATCACCTTATATTTTTATTAATTAAAAATGGCATTTTTTTTTTTTATCTGTTTAGAGTTACTGTTAAATGTTGAGGGTTGTCCCTTTACCAGCTTCTCTGTCACTACAGAAACAATAACATACGTGTATTAGAATGAGAGCATTAATATTAATCTGCAATTTGCAGCCGCGCTACTGTCAGAGCCGCTGTTATAGAAAACTAATCACCACCTTCTGACCAATCACAATCCATATTTAAACAGTGCCATGGTGTCGATGTGACTAAGTGTGCTAAAACAGTATAATTCAAACCAACTAATTCGACAACGACAATCCGATCTTAAGAGATTTCCAAATCCTCAGCCGTGTTGTTTGCATCTGTGATTTATGAATAGCGTACAGTAACTGCATGTGTCACACGCTTTCTTTTGGCAAAGAAGAAGAGATGGACAAGGATAAGTGAGAGGCGGGTGAGAAAATCGAAGAATAGAAAGGCAGAGAGAGCGAGAGAGAGCGAGAGAGAGATGGCCATGTGAATGGACAAAGCCGTACTTTGAAAAGTGCTCCATCAAGTCGGCCAGTTTAATTGCTCAGGGTCCGTAACAATTACAGCAAAAGGAATCCTTTAGCAGCAATAACACTAAATCACCCCCTATTAAAACAGCAGTATATCTGCCCACCTAAATTGTTGCTGGACTCGTGGGTTATCACAATAACCGTAAATTCTAGCAGATTTCTGGCCGTAAAAACTCATTAGGTGTTTCCCAGCTCAGGAGGAGCAGTGAGCGGGGAAGTGCCTGTTGCCTGGGAGCTGGGGAGCAAAGCATTGTGGGGGCTGGCCACAGTTACCTTTGTCATGAATCACTGTGCGAATGGGACGTGAGCCAGGCAGGGCTGGTGATAGCTAGCACTCTCTCTCTCTCTCTCTCTCTCTCTCTCTCTCTCTCTCACACACACACACACACACGGAGCAGACACAATGAGACACACTGCAGAGCTCCATGGAAATGAAAATAATCCTTCCAATGCCAGCCCCGTTACAGCCCCTGCCTCCCACTGTGGACTTGAAGTAAGTGTGTGTGTGTGTGTGTGTGTGTGTGTGTGTGTGTGTGCACCAAGTGCGCACCACTCCAACGCACTCAAGGCCTCTCAAGCACCCACAAAGTCAGATCCATTGCAAGTCATATTGGTGTCTGGGGGCCTGCTGTAAAGGGAGGAATTTGTCAAATATCCAATCAACTCTCTCTCTCTCTCTCTCTCTCTCTCTCTCTCTCTCTCTCTCTCTCACACACACACACACACACACGTACACCATCTTAAAACTGAAAAGCCTTTGGCGAGGCCTCATCGCTGCTTGATTAAGCAAGCACGAGTAAATCTCCCCCTGTCAACATGCATGATTGTGTGCGGTCAGCGCATCTGTTCGAATCTGTCCACTCCAGCACCTACAACCCTTCACGGGAAACGCTTCATGTCATAATGCATCATGTCTGATGATGATGATGATTTGCTCATGTTTCGCTAAAAGCGACAACATCTGGTCTAGGAAGGAAGTCTCGGATCCTAATCAGCGAAGAAGAACGAGCAATTCGTTCTGACAACATGCAGGACGACAGGAAGCTCCAAAAAGGAATATAGCGTAATCGTATCAACATGATGATTTCCAGTGTCACACCCAGCCGCACATTGCTGCACCTAAACACACACACACACACACACACACAAAACAAAACAAAAAAACCCAACCAAATTAATTATAACGCCAGATCCCACTGATTCAGCTAAATTTTATAGGAAAATGTATTTAAGTTGCGCCTTTAATTTCTGTTTCATTACTGAGTTTTACCATGAATATGAACACACACACACACACACACACACACACACAGTTCCTTCAAAAGTATGCAGTTGTGAGCGTGAATTCAGAAAGTTCCACTTTTCCATTTCATTTTGATGACATGACTCAATAATCTCTTTGGAATGCGCTGTTATAGGAAAACAATCAACCTCAGATTAGTGTAATGGTGACTGGTGTATTAATTACTGTTGCACATCCCGAAGTGTTTCATTCTTTTTATATCACAGCACACACACACACACACACACACACACACACACACACACACTTATAGGCTCACTGGTGTAAACAAGGCTTTATGTGCGACTGCTGTACTTTTTACGAGCATTCCTTTGAAAGCGCCTTTAAGTGCGTGTTTGTGTTCTTTATCCAGAGGTCAGCATCTGGGTTTTGCCGTTTAGCTCTCGTACGTAAGGTGGACTGCGAAGTGCCGACTAAATGAATTTCCCATTTGACATAATTATTAAAATAATTACGGATAATATGAGAAAAAAAGGAGCACTCATAATCTCATCCTGTGACACAGCTAAAAAGTCCCTCAGTGGTAATTACACTAATTACGGCACTTATGATGTTTAACAGCGGTAATTAAGTAGCAAAAAGGGAGCAGCACCGTGATGTTGGACCTGCACCACCTAGGGTCATCATGTGAAACGTCTGATGATGGCTGGATTAGTGAATCAATCAGTTCTGCCATCTAGGCTGCAACAGGAATTGGTGTCTCTTTTTGTTGTTGTTGTTGTTGTTTTGATTTTTGTTAAACATCCATTGTTGCCCCCTACTGGTAATCAACAGCACTGCTTCAGTTTGAGATGCTGGGAAAACATACAGTATCAGCACCACAATCAGATATGTGTTGAGTGAGAGAACGTGTTTGTAGACGTTATAATACTAAGTAAATGAATGGCGTTAAATGAAGAGATCATTGGGGGGGTGGGGGCGGGGGGGGGGGGTTGGGGGGTGTTGAGCACTCTTGGTTTGAGTGCTCAGTTAGATCTTCATCAGGGTCAAACTTATCAACTTAAAAACATATCAATCTTATAACAAGCCCTGAGAATCGAGTATACAAAGCTCTACAGTATATTAATCATAGTTCACTGAGAAACAGGACATCTCAGACTGAAGTCCTTCATCAGCTGTGCAAGGAAAGTACTTCTGAGGCTGTAGTAAGTGGGTGTGGCCTAAACCAAGTCTTTTTCTCTATCCAGATGCTGAAATGTCAGCAGTGTCAGCATGGTGTGTGATTTCTGGCTCTGACAGTTCCTCAACCTCAGCTACATCGCCCCAGTTCCTATACTGTCTCAATTTGAGATGTGTGGGAACTTCTTTTTCACAAAATATAAATAAAATGGTAAACAATGAGCAGTGGAAGCTCAGTGGTTAAGGTGTTGGTCTACTGATCAGAAGGTTGAGTTCCACCCCTAGAACCGTCAAACTGCTATTGTTGGGCCCTTGAGCAAGGCCCTTAACCCTCAATAGCTCAGATGTATGAATGAGATAAATGTACGTCGCTCTGGATAAGAGCGTCTGCCAAATACCATAAATGTAATGTAAATGTACCTAGTAGTATTTAAACCACTGCACCCCTGGCCAGGCAGTTACTAAGGATGAATGAAATGAATACTGGATGTTAATGAACGTGATCTTTTTGCATCCTGTAAGCTTCTTCACTGACCCCTCACCTGCTGAGAAGGAAAACCCTCCCTCCTCCCGTTTTCTCCACGATTTGTTGTTGCCAGCTCTCCCCTATAACATATCAGCTAATAACCATGAAGTTTAGACACATAAAGCCAGATAACCGCATCTGCGTCACACTTGGTGGAAGGCGCTATCCGCCCTCTTCTGCATACATGAGCTCACAGACTCAAACGATTGACAGAAGACAGAATAACACCATTCGATCCACCCAGAGAGCACAAAAAATTTTGCTCTCTTGGCTGCAGGTCATAATTGAGTATGGCATCATCGGGATTTGAACTCTCTGTCTCCCAACAATAGGACTTTTCTGTTGCTCCAGTCACTGGCAAACTGGCAAACTATCCTATTCATTTCTAGATTTTTGGCCAAAAAATCCTTTATCAGCTGTACTAAGAAGTCTAAGAGGCCTAAGAGGTGAAACTTGCTGATACACAAAATAATTGGTGATCATTATATAGTATATATTTATATAAGAATCCAAGACATGTATTTGTGTGAAGGTTCAATCAGGGTTAATATTTTACAATATAGCCGAAATAAATGGCCACAAGTGTCCCATTCTCTTCACCCCAGAGTGTGGCTCAGGCTGTAATTGCACACAGAAGTCCTTATCTCATAGCGCTGATGGGAGATGGGAGGCTTTGGCTGCAAGCCTCAGACCACAAATACCAGTTCCCAAGTTGCCTGGGTCAGAACAGTGGGACCGAGGCTGTGAAACAGCATGCACGCTCCCCCAGAGGAGGCCTGCCAGGAAGTGGACTGGTTTGCCTAACGCCTGCCTTCACCCCCCCCCAGCACTTCACACATGCGCATACATATACACACACACTTTACTGTGAAACATATGAGCCCAAACTCCACAACAACACTGAGTCAGCGTGTGTTCGCGAACCCGCAGCGAGAAATCAGGCTCGCACTCTGTCACGGATGATGGAGCTAATAATTCAATTCTCCCTCTGTCACAGACAGCGGCCATATTTGGAGAGTGAAGGCTTTTGTGTGTTTAGGATGATTTATGGGATATCCAATCTTTTTATATATTTTGTTTAACTGTGTATGTGCTTTGGCGTGGGATATGTTTTATTTTTAAACAGTCGTGAAATGATCATAGGATCGTGAGATTTTAATTAAACACTGACAGGTGGGGGGGGACGGAAAATGATGAGACTCGATCAAGATGTTAAACAAATAGACCTCTAAATGTTCGTTATCTAGTAAATGTGTGTGTGTGTGTGTGTGTGTCCGGGGCTTTATTGGGACGAAGAATGTAATAACACTCAAGTTAAATCCTGCAGATCACTTATCTGCCCACCCAGACTCCGTCTTTCTCTTCCTCTCGCTGTCCAGAAATTAGGAAAAAGTCTAGTCGCGTGTCTGCCAACAGGCCGAGTTAAGCCCGGTGTGAGCCACAGCGCTATCAGTGTCGTCTGAAAGCTTACTGTTTCATTCGATTTTTTTAAATAGAACTCCTGTGCTCATGGTTGTTTTCACAGTGCGGATCATTTTTAGCACACTTTATACCACAGCGAGGTAGACTTCTCAAATCTGACTGGTCAGAAGGTGATTGGTTTTCTATAACAACACAGCAAATTACAGGTTCGTATCAATGTGCTCGTTTTAATACATTATTCACAGGGACTTAATCAAAGACTAATAAAATAAATGATAAAGACGCATGCTGTTTAATTACAAAAACATGTTCGGCTGTGGCTATGGTTGTTTTCATATAAGGAGATGTTTATTTAACATTTATGGAATATGGAAGGAGTCTCAATCGTCAGTGCTTTGTAACACTCCGCCAAGGGAAACTCTTTAGGACAGAGGAGTGTACGTGTTCCGGTTTCTCAGTAATGACAAGCTGCTTTTCAAAACTTTTTAATTAACTTTAGGAGAGGAAAAAAAGAGTAGTTGGTCAGGGAACAAAGTTTATAGCTGCTATACTGTAAGTGATAACAGGATCTAACAAGTGTCGTGGATGTTCCATGACATTAACTGTAACTATAAATGGATAAAATGTACAATGTCATTCTTTAATTTTGAACATTTTTAATCATAGGAAAATTGCTGTGGTATGGGAGGAATAAAACACTTTAGGACATGCTGTTTTAGAAATATAATACACTTCAGGGTGCTAACTCGTCAGAAACTCGTCAGAAACGTCAATAACTCACCTGTAACTCGTCAGTAACTCATCAGTAACTCGTGGGTAACTCATCCGTAATTCATCCGTAACTCCTCAGTAACTCATCCCTAATTCGTTAGTAACTCATCCATAACTCATTAGTAACTCATTAGTAACTCATCTCACCACCCCATTGTTGATTATTTTCCTATAACAGCACAATGTGAGCATATAATTCTTTACTAATAAAGCAAAGACAGTGAGAGTAGTCACAATGCTTCACTGTTTAGTGTCATACCCATCTTAACTAGTTTATCTTCGCCAGTCTATCTTAATCTAAGAAAATATTTGATCCCAGTGCTCAAAAATGAGACGTAATTGTTTTGAGCAGTCAGCGTGAGCCGTAGCGTAATGGTAATACATGCCAGGGCTTTGGTGTGTCTGAAACCAGCATCAGATATGCTAATATCATGCATTCATAAACCTCCACAAAGCTTCTTCCATGGGTCTGTCGTGACTGTGAAAGAGCTTTTTAAATCATATTTTACAAGCCATCGTTCTCCCGCCGTGAGCCTGTCACTCTGACACGCCACGAAAACAGGAGACGGGATGGAGAGAGGTCCGAGGTCTCTCTCACACACACACACACACACACACACACATGTCATGTGGAATTTGATGTCCCCTGGATCTCGAGCTGTGCAGCTTTAGATGTCTCCCAAGGCCGTGGGAGACGTTTTGATCCCCTGAAGAATCATCGTGACTTTGTTGTGTCGATGATGAGGATGGAAAAGAATGTGGATGCTCGACGATCGCAGCGAACCCGCAGACGCTCGCACACACGCAATTGTTATGAAGATAATATAACGCCTCAAGTGTGTCCAATAGTGTCCTGGCCACCGCTTTAGCGCGTGAGACTGTGGGGGCAGCTCTGGCAAACTTCGGAGGTGAAAAGTTCCAAATAGTTTTTGGTTTACAGCTTTCAACTGCTTTGACACGATATTTTCCCCAACTAAGGAGTCCATAATGCATCAAGCATGTGTCACCTCAGACACATTAAACAAACAATGGAAGGGTTATAGAGTTCACCATGGACTTTATCAGGCCCTGTTCATTATCTTTACGTCACTGCACTGTGGAATTCTGGATTCTGATTGGTCAGAAGGTGTTGAATAATAACTTTCAAGAACACTAGCTGCAAATCACAGCTTTACATTAATGCGCACGTTGTAATATGTGAACCATACATTTCTATAGGGACTTGTACGCCGGATGCTCGAAATAAACTTAAAAATGTGTATAATCGTTGACATGGTGGACATTTCTGTGAGGAAATGTTTGTTTAACATTTTATAGAAGGAGTCTCCGGTGTCAGTGCTTTGTAACAGTCAAAGGTAAAGCCAACATCTGCAGAAGGACAGAGTTGACACTTTCTGGTTTCTCAGTAACATGACAAGCTGCATTTTTTTGTCTTATTAACTTCAAGAGAGAGAAAAAAAATAAGTAAGACTGGTGAAGGAACGACTGTTTTATGTGAGTTTTGGGTACGTGAGTGAGAACAGGAACTAACTGGTTTCAGAGACATTCCGCAACATTAAATAGTAACTATAATTGGATAAATAGTATAGCATCATTCTTAACAGGGGTAGAAGAGGAATAAAACATTTTAGGGTGTGCTGTTATCGGACATTAACAACAGTGCTTCATCACACCACCCTGTTGTTGATGATCTTCCCATAACAGCATGTCCTGGTGTCTTTTATTCCTTATATAATGAAGATTAAAACAAGTTTTCTTGAGGATCTGGCATTGCATGAGGAATTATGGATAAATGTCAAGTGCATGCAATGGAAACACCAAATGGCCAAACAAACTGCTGTTTGCAAAAAGAAAAAAAAAATGCAAGACCAAACAACCCCTGTGTTTTCATGTGTTTCTTACTACCTCTTGTTGCAGTGGCATAACTCAAATCCCAATCCCACTTAAGAGAAATAATAGGATCAGCACCATCTATAACTATTCTGTATATGTTCTCCCATTAAATAACCCTCCTGAATTACAGGATGTCGATCTGCCAAAGTGAAAAATTGAGTGTACAGACTCCCACGCGTTTATTTTTAGACTGATCGGAACAAGGATACACTGAGCAGTCCCAAGAATACCACCTTTGTACAGCACGATGTGGAAGCTAGGGCTTTAGCTATAGCGTCCTGAATTAAAGCTTTTCATGGATCCAGTTACTACCCCAGGTTACACACTCTGGAGTGCTGCCATTTTTCTATAGGAAATTTGAAAATGATAATGATACCCGTCTCCAGCTGGGGAGGGAACGTAGGGGTCGTGATGGCTCCAGGCCTGCATGCGAGAAAAGCTCAGTAATGCGGGGTTGAAGTTTTTATTTCCAGAAGGTGCTCCATGTATTGTTGCGGACGTATAGATTCGACTACAGAGAAATGTTTAGACGTGTTATAATATTAGATGTTGGCCCTATAATGCATAGGAAATGGAAAATAAACCATAATGGCGTGATGTGATGTTAAACAAATTATTGTTTAAAACCACAAAGTTGATTTTTTTCCCAAGAACAACACCCAAAGTGTTTTATTCCGCTTATAACAGACCGGTTTGCCAATGATTAAAGAATGACACATGGTACTTTTTATTTGTTTATAGTTACATATAATGTTGCTGAATGTCCATGAAACTCACTTATGTCATTGCAGCTGTAAACAGATGTTCTGTCACCAGCCTCATTAAAAATAATAATAATAATTAACCTTCAAGACTTCAGCACTTCGGTCATGTACGATACAAATAAATTGGACTTGACTCGACTAAGGGGAAGAATCTGTACCTGTACCCGGGATGATTGTGAGCTCAAAAGGGAAACTAAAAGTAGAGCAAAAAAAAAAAGATTCTTTATTGACGTCTGCTGCAACAGTGAAAGAAGGAACAAGTTTAATCAGAGCCTAAAACATCATGAACCCTGTGAAGCTGCTGCTTCTGAGGTGAATCCACAAGGAACGCTGATATTCGCCGCTCTTCGTTTCAAAAGCTCTGAGGGCATTAACGTACGCACAACACGTCGCTTTGGAAGTATTTAACCGAACCTGAAAGATATTCATCTCACGCTCCAGTGAAGATGTGAGAAGATATGTTGAAATCATGAATGATAAACTGTGGAACTTGAAAGCATGTAACACAACGTCGCAGTGCCAAATCTAATAGATGATTACCTGAGTCAGGCCCATGACGTTTATGTTTATATAGTCTTAATGGATGCCCGCGTGAAGCACGCCTTCTACACGGCCAGTAGCCGATCATCAGAACTACCTGCCGCTCTGACTGATTGTTTATGATTGCAAAATCAATCAAGGATGCGGTTCATGCTCTTGCACCAGAGTCGACAGCTCCAAGTAGTACTGGTCGTCAGTTAGAGAAGTTTATATCCATGGAGAGGAGATGTACGCTCCACCTGCATGTTCAGATGTGCATCCAGCATTGCGTGACAACGCTGATATTATGAATTTGGTGAACGTGTAGCCTGTTTTCAGCGAGCACGAAATTCAGGTTTTATTCATTAGAGCTGTTTGTTGTTCTGCTTGTTGTTTGTTGACCCGAGCATGGATACAATTACAGCTTAGTGTTATTTGTATAAATGTGCGTTAGATGTCATTACAGGCAGTTAGTGTTCGGAGGAAATAGAATAACTCTGAATAAAAAATACCACTATGGCAACCAAGAGAGGAAAATTCCCCCGCCCCACCCCCACCCCCGACCCCAGCGCATAACAGTTACCATGATTTCATTTTAATGAGTCTGTGATGTCGATAATAAGGAGACTGATTTTCATCTGGATTTCATAAGAGGCAGATTTCTAAGCTTTCTCAGTGGATAAATATTTCTCTAGAGAGAAAGTAATTAAAAGGGAAATACCTGTGCCCACCTGTTAATTTTCTAATTCTATGCTCCCCTGAAGGCTAAAGTGTTTTCATGCCCATTAAATGGTCGGTTTCGTTAAATCCTAACGTTTCAAAGCGTCCCCCCTTTTTCCACAGCTGAGGTACCAACTGTATGGCAGCTATTCAGGCTTTTTGAGACTCCAATGTCCTGCATGATTTAGTCCGATTTTATTATCTTTCTTAATTCGTTCCCGTTTCCCCTTCAGCCTCTTTGATGTTCCACTCCCTTGCTTTATGGTAATTGGGCCTCGTTTATTTTGTGGAGTGAAAATTGCCCCTGAGAGGATCAGGTTGTTTACACCCTGAGGATTTTCGCAGGATTGGATTTCAGTGGGAGTTTTATCCCCTTTTCCACTCCATTTAGGAGGAAGTGAGCTCTGGGAAGGATCAGGAACCTCTAGGTCAATCCTGTAAGCCAGAGTGAAGTTACAAACACTCGTTAAACCAACTATGTACACCCGGAAGATATCTTCTGATGTTATTTAACTTTCTTGAAATGTCCTTGAATTTTAAGTGGAAATAACTATTAACCCTTGGCAAGTTTTTTTTAAAAGGTAATGCACGAGTAGAGCAGCATGTACTTGTAAATCTGATGGAAAAAAAACCCCTGATGTTTTTAAAACTTCAGACCACAGCAGGATATCAAGGTTAGATTAAGTTCAAGGTCAGTAGAAGGAATCTATCATCACTACCCCAAGAATTCTAGAACCACCAAAGGCTTAAGCTTTGAGAATTCTTCACGTTGAGGATTCTAGACCCACCACCCAGATGTATCTAGAATCATCTAGGATCATGGTGATAATAACTGGCGAGTGTAGAACCCCCACTCTAAGAATTCTAGATCTGCCACACCAAGGATTTTAGAACTGCCACCTCAAAAATTCTAGAATCACCACCCATTGGATTCTAGACCCACCACAACAGAGGATTCTAAAATGATCATATTGATTACTCTAGAACCACCAAACTGAGGAGTGTAGAACCACGACCCCAAGAATCCTATAACCACTGCCCAGAGGATTCTAGACCCACCACCCAGAGGATTCTAGAATGATCATGGTGATTTGCTCTAGAACCGCTACCCTGAGGAGTGTAGAACCACCACTCTAAAAATTCTAGAACCACCACCTCAAAGATTCTAGAACCACCACCCTCAGGATACTAGGATGATCACCTTGAGGACTTTAGAACCAACAAGGTCAGTAGAAGGTCTAAAATCAAAGATATCCAAACTACTCTTCTCTTCAAAGGTTTGGCGACACCTATATTTCCAAAAAAATGTTCAATAAATTTTGATGGTGTGTGTCCATTTTCAATAACTTCACATGGTAGTGACTACCCGGGGTTATTTTCTGCGAGGTGCTCTGAGGAAGTAGAATAACTTGAGCTAAAATACGACTGATGTGAAAGATTTAATTTCATTATTCTTTACAGATTTCACAGAAATCATATGCCACAATGAAATTACAAACACCGGCTAACAAAAAGTACACTAGGCAGATATGACTCATCTTCAGAAAGCGCTATCCGGGGAACATTCTCAGTTTCATTTTTCCCATACCTAAACCTTTAAAAACCTCTCTATACAGATGGGCAGTACAGGTGTAGTCATCCTCACCTCAACAGCGTTATCATAACACGGAAGACTTTTCCATCCTTGCGACTGTTGGCTCCGAGCACTTTCCTGTAGGTCATTGGGGCATATTTAAAAGCTCGTCATGGATTGTTCCCATCCCCTGCTGTTTTCTCTCTCGTCTCTCTTTATGAGCGACTGGAAGTTATTAGAAAAATGAGGCCATTGTGAGGACGAGTCTTTTGTTGAGCAATGACAGCGCTCTCAGGCTCATTCGTCAAGCTGTTGTGCTCTCTCTCCCATCGCCGTTAAATTAAACACAAATGTTTCAGCACACTTATTGTGAGAGGGAACAACAGCAGTTTATTGCTTCATTTTGCTTCAGAGGCATACACTACTTCATGTCATGTTTTTGCATTTGTATGTGAGAGTGTTTCAACCACAATATCTGCTTCTAAGGAAAGACATGGCCCTTCCTGACAATTTAAAACTCATGGCCCACCAGAAAATAGAACCAAGCTGATTGTTGTTTAAAAAAAATCAAAAAATCAAAATGGAGACAGTTGTAGCGCAATAATTGGCATCAATAATTAGAGAAAAGCGCCTATGCAAGCTACAGTGAGGAGGATAAGGATTTTAGATCCACCACCCTGAGGATCCTAGAACAACCAAACCAAGGATTGTAGAATCACCAGCACCAGATTTCTAGAACTTCCAAGGGGTTGTGGAACCACTGGAGAGTTAGGGTTAGACACTGAGTATTCTCCCTGTTGAGGATTCTAGACCAACCACTCTCAGGATTCTAGAACCACCACCCCAATGAATCTGCAACCTCTATGTTCAGATTTCTAGAACCACCACCCTGCGTATTCAAAAACCACCACCCTGAGGTTTCTAGAAACACCTGAGGCTTAGGCATTGAGAATTCTTTAATTGACGATTGTAGAACCACCACCCTGAGGATTCTATGGACTATTAAACTACCACTCTGAGGATTTTAGACTCACCAGAGGCTTAGACACTGAGGATTCTTTACCCTGAGGATTCTAGAACTCCAACTATTCTAGAATGATCACCCAGAGGACTTTAAAACTACCACCCCAAAGATTCTAGAATGACCATCCTGGGGATTTTAGAATGACCACCTCAAAGATTCTAGAACCACCATTATTAGGATTCCAGAACCACCACTATTAGGATTCTAGAACTTTTACTCCAAGGATTCTAGAACAACCACCCTCAGTATTCTAGAACCACCACCCCAAATATTCTAGACCTACCAGAGGCTTCAGTAATCCTTCACAATGAGAATTGTAGAACCTCAATCTGAGGATTCTAGAACTACTGTATCACTTTGAGGATTCTAGAACCACCACCCTGGGAACTCAGAGACTCCTGGAACCACCACGCTAGGGATTCTAAAACCTCCACCCTGATGGGTTTTCCAAGACGCCAAGCAATACTTGACCGAGTGAACTTCCCTTCTGTTCCCTGACTTCCCAGCACAAGTAAAAAATAACCTTCTCATATCTCTGACATAAATAAAAAAAATTTAAAAATTTTTTTAAAAACCTCTTTGAACTGAAGTGTGCTCAGGTGTGCACCATCTCTCTTTAACACCGTTTGGAGTAGTTCAAAGACGATTCACTATAAAACCTCCTAACGTTTCCAGCCAACAGGCAGTTAGGCCGTGAGAAGCGCGATGGAATTCCACAGCTTGGACTATCATACAGATCTAGTCCATCTTTCTCACAATTTCTTCTCCCCCTCCTTTCCGTCTCTTTTCCAGTTCAAACTTCATGGTCTTGGAATGTTTCCTTGACACACGGGCATAAAAACGCTTAGCTTCTCGCATAACTTTCAGTGACTCATCTCCACTTGTATTGCTTTGAATCGGTTCCTCTGCCATTTAATGATTATCAGAAGACTTTAACACAGAGCAGGGGGGTGAGTTCATTAATATCAAACAGATACGCAATCGGCAAAAGAATTTATTTGGAAAAACAAGTCATGAAAAAAGTTACCCACTAACCATTCTCCAAAAGACATCAGAATTTTACTTTGAACGTGTTCAAAGCTTTTGCCTGATATTTTATTTCCGTTTAGTAGATGCTGTAGTTAATATCCATCCCTTTTCTGTACCGCTTATCCTACACACGGTCGTGGGGGAGCCTGGAGCCTATCCCAGGGGCTCAGGGCACACGACAGGGGACACCCTGGATGAAGTGCCAAGCCATAGCAGGGCGCTAGCTCACACATATTCACACACCCATTTACACACTACAGACAGTTTACAAATGCCAACAAAAATGCCAAAAGGATTTTTTTTTTCTGTCCCTTAGCATGTTTCGTTTATGTTTCACCATTGCCATTAGCATGTTTGTAGCTGTCCCCTAAGTTTGGTGGCATTTAGACAGGCGTCATAGCAGAGCTCACACTCTTATCGCGAATGCTGCCAATCAAAACTCACGACCAAAGAATTCTTTACAAGAGCAAAATCAAGGTAATTTACTTAAGCTTTCCCTTTGATATTTGTGACCTGCTGTCACTGCACATTGGACAGATATCTGCACATCTAAAGCTTTTACCGTACACATCGTACAGGATGTTACAAAACAGACTTTCATTTCTCCTCAGGGCCCGTGCACATATGTCTTCGTAGCTTCTCAGAAACCCATTTGGATGTATGAATTGTGTCTAGCACAGGATATTAGAGGAATGATTACCCCATGGGTTAAACTTCCCGGAGGGCCGCTCTGTCTTCTGTGCTATTTTTTGATACGATTAGAACCAGATGCCCATCAAGCTCTGCGAGATACCATCCCGGCCTCAGACTTGAAGATTGGGAGCTGCTCACTCATGACACTGTAATTCATATCAGATTCATAAGCTGATAGATAAGGACCACCGTGTAGAGTGACCACTGGAGTGCACTTCATGTTCATGTAGCTTTTTACCTGCCAGGTTTTGCACGCTATTTGTCAAAAGAAGGCTGCAGCAGAGTAGATTGTGTGTCACATATGTGGGATTGGGAACAATACCAATGTGGGTTTAGAAAAACAAAAACAAAAAAAAACAGTTAATCTGCAAAAGAGGACAAAAGGATGATAGTAAAATACATAGTTGCGTTAGCGGATTTTTATAGCCTTGATCTTTAATGAGATTAATAGCAATTTGCAGAAAATGCTTTGAGTTTGCTACGTGGTTTGATACAATTGAACAACAAATAGTTTATAAAAACCAACCACAATAGTATGCATGTGAAAAAGAGAGGCAAAAATGACGTTTTTAAATTGGCTGATGGTTTTCAATTTGGAGTTTTGTTATCACCAACATGGTATCATAATTGCAAATGAGCAACAATCTGCATGATTCAATTCACGTGAAAGGTAGGATTAGGGGCAGGGTTACAGGCGGAGTTAGCATTTATACCTTTTCTAACAATGTCTTTCATACAAAATCTAATAAACTCCAACCACACGTCTATGGTAATATCATTACAAATTGGTACACACAACAAAAGTTCTATATAGGTTAAATTAGGGGTGGAGTTAGGGGAGGAGTTCATTTACACCTTTTTCTTATGACTTCTTTCATATAAATATCCAGTAACTTGTACGAATTCCTCATTGTTTTTTTGGTTTTTTTTGGTTAAATTATAAGTGAAATTTTACTTTAACATGGATTTTGGGTGAATGCACAGTTGTGGTGCCATTTAGTCCTTGTAACTCTTAAACCCTTTATTTTTGTTACTTAAAAAAAATAGGGTTAGGTTGACCCTAACCATAACCATTTTTCAACATTGAATCTAAAAAAATATGCATTCAGATATGCGTTAACTTGCATTTTGCTCTTAAATAAGTTTTTTTTTTAGTATAGAATTGCATAGCAAATACAGAAAATGTGTTTGAGGACTTTATAATGATCTTTAAAAAAAAAAAAGTAATTAACAATTAACTCTTAGTGCATAATTTGGGTAATTTGGGCGTTCTGGTTTCAATGTAACCTTTTTTTTTCATTATCTTCAGGAAATTTTCTTCCTGTTGATGTAATACTGGAATATTCCAAATATTTTATAGGGGTGAATGTGTTCAGGTATCTGGGTGAATGAATGAACTAAAAGCTATATTTTTCATGAAATGTTAAATGGATTCGCATATTAATGCAAAAAAAAAAAAATCATATTTTTGTAGCATTGTAATGATTATATTTAGAGCTAAAGTGTATTTATAGTAATCTGGGACAGGTACACTGTAATTTTTGTATGTTTTATTCAAATTTGAAGTGATTTATCTGAAAAATTCACAAAACTTGTAGAGAAGGGCATTCTGCTTGCGTCTAAAACCTCGTTTAACGTATACATATACATATATGTAAATGTAATATCGTCAGTAAGTGTAATTAAACGGCACCCCCGACATGAAGTCACCCTTTCTCCTTTTAAATCTGTCTCTTTATGACGAGCTACGGCAGGACGCTTTTTCTAACTCCGCCAGTAGCCTCGCGCTCTTTCGGTGGAGAAACCTCTGACACAAACTGCTACAGATCATCCTGATGTGCACCTCGAAGGAAAACAAGATGAGCCGAGATAGCATTCCAGCACGGGGTGATCGTTCATTTCCACGTGGGTCGTTTCTCCATGTGGAGGAGATGAGCTGGGAGTTCATAAAATCTTTTGTAAATCCCATCAAGGGAGTTTATGAATGATAATAAATACCATATATCTTGTTGCTTTTTCGCAGTACTCTCTCTCTTCTCTCATGCAAGCACACACATATTTGTTTTTATTATCCTTGTGAGGACCATCCACTGACATAGTTACTCATGCAGCTAATTAATGCTACGCTACATCTTAACTTCAATAACCAATAGCAAACTTTTGGGGTTTTTTTATTTTGTGGTTTTGTGAGGGGGAAAAAAAAGTTGTGTTCCTCATAAGGAACAGCCAAATGTCCCCATAAGGTCAAAACTTACCACCAAGATATAACCCCCACACCTATACACAACCATATACTAGTGCAGATTAAATGGATGTTGAAGTGTTCCAGAGCCAGAAAGACAGACCTCAGCAATATACAGCTTTAAAGAGGCAGTAGGCATTAAGCCATGAGGTTTTATTACTGCTGTGTTAAAGAGACCAACTCCAGATAACGCATTCTACTCAAGACGAGCTTTTAAGGAGAGGAAGAAGAAGATAACGTGACGATGTGACTCAAGCTTGATGGCTTACAGAGGTCAAACAGAGCAGGATGTGTCGATAATCACTGGTGGTTTCTGCTCCAGTCCTTTTAACACACGCACTGGTTACGCCGAGGGATTACTTTTAAAATTTTACAGGTAAGGACGCATGTCTACGTTGTATTTTATCATGTTCTCAGTATGATATTAGTAAATTGTGGTGAATATGTTTGTAAATTAAGGATTCAGTATTTCTGTTTTTATACTCAGGGCTTAATTTTATCTCACAAGGATACGCACATGGGTGGGAAATAATTGAGTACTTTGATACCAGAGTTGAGTATTGTTTTTTTGTTCATATTTACACTTTACTTGTGTGTTACTGAAATAGAGAACTCGTACTCTTACTCATTAGATATCTAGAAAATTCTAAAGTCTTTCATCCAGCCAATGATTATACGCTATACATCAATCAAACTCAGATTAGCAGCTAATCGTTTCACTTCAGCATCCGATCATTTCGGTGTAAAGCATCCCAATCGGGTTCGATCAACGTAGAACCAACTATCAAGAACCGTGTCAGTTCGTCACCTGTGCTGACTTTCTCACACTACACAATGTAGTTAGCGCTACAGCTGCCAGACTGCAGAGTGGAACCTGAGGATGAGCGCTCCGAGCCCTGCCTCACTAAAATGTTCCAGTAAGCAGAAACCTGTATAATATGTAAAGGCATGAACTCAATCTAAATTGAAAAGCATGAACATATTGAGGTAAGCTTTGCTAATTTTGCTAACCTTAACTGGCAATATTTAACTCAGTTAGCCTGTTTTCTTTGCTCACAGAATTTGTAATGGTTTTAATTTGTTATAATGGGAATTGTATTGGTTTTAATGGAAACTGTAATGGTCCCTGTGGGTCTCTACTGGTAATTTTGTGCTTTCTATTGGTGGCATGTTTTGTCTAGTACAGTAGATACAATTAAGGACCATAATGATGAACCATAATAATAGTAATGGTTTTAATGGTTAGTTGATGGTTTGTGTTGGTATTTCTAATGGAAACCATTAGAATGTTTGTGATTTTTTTTTTCCATCTGGGAATGCCAGTTTAGACTAGCATCAACTTCAGAAGATAACATAGGCAGCAGGTAAAATTCTAGCTAATGGTGATAGCTAATTGGATAATTCAGTTTTGACTCATTCATTAGCAAACTAGGTAGCGTAAGACATGAAGTTTTCAGGCAAAATGGTGCAGTTTCTTTAAAAAACCGAAAATCTTAGATAAAGAAGTTACTTTTCATATGAAAACATGACAATACTTAATTAAAAAAAAAATGTTTACTTGTTACTTTTCAATAGCCTATGAAGTACATTTTGGTTTCCACTTTTAATTCAGTAAGATTTCGACACATTATCTATGCTTCCACTTCTTTGGCCCTTTGAGACTTTCTTGACTCTAGCTGGTTGAAACGAAGGTCTTATTTTTACAGAATCAAACACTCCATATCATGCAGTTGTAGTAAAATAATCACCAGCTACTGGTGGTGTGACGAAGCAGAGTTACTGTTACCACCCCGAGGTTAATTATTTTCCAATAACAGCATACCTCAAGGTGTTTTATTCCTCTTATACTACAGAAATTTGCCAAAAATGACAATTTTTTCTTTTGTAAATGAAGAATGTCATACTTTTTATCCATTTACAGAGCTCTGGGATAAAAGCATATCTCTTACTGCAGTGGTGAATAATGATAGCATCATTGTTTTCCAGGCTTGTAATAGTTATATGATTCACCATGGTTCTGGAAGGGATGCTTTTTAAAACATAATGTCATGTCACCATGTCTTGTCTTCATCAAGTTGGATTTTATATTTATTTATTTATTTTTACAAGATACATAAGATGGGCTGATTTTAAGTGTGTCTTTACAGGACATTTCACAGTTAGCATGTGTTTCTGTGTCTGTAGCTGGTGACTGTGGACGAGCTGGATCTCTGTTTTTCTTCATCCATGCTCCTCAGCTCCGGGGTGTTTTGAGCGAAGTGGAGATGTTAAGCACTCAATGATTAAACAGATGTGTTTTACTTCGACGCAAAGTTTAGGGGATCTTGAAATGCGATCTTCTCATCAGCCAGCTGAAAGATGCATTCAAAACAATTATTAAACCCTGCTCGATACACTTAGGAGAGCAACTGAACTAATTTTGTTTTCACAAGTGTGCAAATGCTTTTCTGGCACAATTTCCACACAAAAAAATTACTCTTGACAGGATTTGATCAAAACAAGTATCGTCAATACCACAAACCCGCACCCCTCTACCCTCCCCCTACCAAAAAAAAAAAAAAAAACGCCGCCACTGAAAATAAATACAGCTTGGGTATGGAGTGATTTTTGTTTTCTGTTTACTAAGCGCTGTTGTGCATGTTGATAATTAATCAAGTGGGTCATTAGCGTGTTTGGATCTGAGTTCATAACGTTCTTGAGGGTTTGTCCTCGGACCTCGGGTTGAGGACTTTTTAACCGTTATTTTACTTTTTACAGTTATTACTTTTATATTGTTGCTATTTGTTTTAAGGAATTTTTTTTTACAAATTTTAAAACCATAAAAAATATTTTATTTGTAGTTTACACAATATACATTTTGTTATGTTCTTGAAAAAAATCATTTGGTTTTAGGGTTTTATTATTTTTTTTCACTATTTTATTATTATTATTATTATTATTATTATTATTATTATTATTATTACTAAATTTAGCAACTTAAACAGAATTTTCCTATATTTAATAATAATAACAATAATAATAATAATAATAATAATAATAATAATAATAATAATAATACATGCATATACGTATTATATTTATATTATATATAATAAATATAAGTGTTATAATAATAACTATTATATTATTAATGCTATTATAAACTCTCCTAATCTATCATGTATATCTCATTAGGATTTAACTGAAAAGTGGGCATGGCCTAACCACTGTAACACTGACCAGGCAGTTACCAAGGATGAATTAATGAATGCTAAATGCATTCTGTAGTGACTCATGTTTATGTTCTTTGTCCTGCAAGCTTCATTTCATGAAAGTAAAAAATGGTGTCCCCTGGAATCCTAGCACACCTCTAGTCTCAACCAGATAGCTTACAAATAATAATAATAATAATAATAATAATAATAGTGCACCTCTTCCTATTCGTATCTGTTCATATATACAATGATATCCTGGGTGTTCAGGCATGTTCTCAGCACAATTAGTCAAAATTTTGCATAGTTTTTAAAAGCAGTCTACATTTTTATATTTGTTTTTATTGCAACCACAGACTACAGTGTTGCTCCAGAACCCAAATTTCCCCCAGAAAGTCCAAGACACATCTGTCAGGGAAAAGCTGATCCACACCACATTCTGGTCTGATTAAGAATGTCACCACATGCTGTTTCCTCTGTGTCTGAGGAACTTGTCTTCGAGTCCCCAAGAGGGCCTAGTCATCAGCACGGATGCCTTTCGTGGTTCTCAAAATAACTAGTCTGTTCGAGGCTTCTCAGCCATCTCCTTAGTATATTTATTATTCCAACATTATTTATTCCAACGAGACATTGTCCTGACCTGACAAAAGCTTTGGCTTTGGCCGACCGTGTGTCATACATGCAGGCCCAGACATGGTCTTCTTGAACACATTCCTGGTGTTGTCTACAACGTTCTAAGTCACGGAAAGCTTGGGACATCAATGGCGAAGAGATGCACTGACCTCCATCCAACCACATTGAGATAGAGCAACATCATCGCCATGCCATCATCGACAAATAACTCGAACGCATGCAGGAAAAACACTCGCTTTCTGGAAAGCATCTGCCATCTTCTTCCATAGTATCAAACAGAATTAATCCCAGTAAGTAATGAGATACATGAAAGGAGAATCGTGCTTCTAAGCTTTTCCAGTGCAGGCAGTGCATGTCTTGTGGTGATAAACTACTTCCATTGCAACATCTGTACATGCGCCTTTTCCAGACCCTGGCAGCCCATAAAACATTGCTTTGCGTCAGTGCGCTCTTGCATCGCTGTGTCTTGGTAGCATCATGATCACGAAATTGTTTCAATGTGCCAGTGTTCAGGTGACCTGACTGATTTGGACTCTGCTATTTAGTCCGTTAATGTTATAATTAACTATATACCGTATTGCTGTTCAATTTGTCATTCTGATTGGCCAGAAGATTTTCTATAACAGTAACAGCTCGTTCACGGCAACTTGTTTGGTGAATGTAACATAATCAAAGCCTACTAACAACAACAAAAAAAATAGAACGAATTCTTGAAACCATTTTGGTTCCTGAACAACTGGAAGAATCCTAAACCATCTGGATCATTTTGTTGTATATGCTCTGTATAACAGCCCACTTCCCATCAACATCCTTCACAAATAAGCTGATGCATGAAACCATTCATCATCATACCCGTACCGTGGGTGACTTTAAGGGCTGGAGGGTGTTTGTGGCAGAAGCCAGCTGGTGGCGAGATGTTTTATAAACTAATCCTCTTATCACGATCGCTCTTCTCTACACATGGCTTCACCTGGCAGAAGGGTGAGAGAGAGGCATGGCAGGCTTCACCTGGGCTGGGAGCAGTGCTTCACCCTGCATGTGCTGTTTACATTTATCTGTTAGAATGCCCTCAGCGGTCCAGCATCTTCCTTATCTCTACTGGCATTCTTCTCTGTCTTTTAAAGCTGCTAAGGCGTGCATGACAAAGTGACAGTGCACTTGAGAAAAAAAAAAAAGAGACAAGCATTGATTAAGCAGGATGTCACTTTTGTGCATGCAGGTTTGCAAAATGGAAGGCAATGGGTTCATCTGTTTATTGTTTTTATTATTTTCCTTTGGTACCTATCCGAACACGTTCTTCATGATGCTCTTAGTGCAACAATTCGCACCACAAAGGTGAGCTAATTACAGCGCACCAGTCTGGTTTTATGTGCCAATAAGACATTCCTCCAGCAAGAAACTTGAAACAGGAAGTACTGTGATAAGTTGGACCAATCATGTTGCTCTGCATGCGTTGCTGAGAGTACAGAAGATAGCTGATGTGGACTGCACCATGGTTCCACTGAAGTGAACCCCAAACCATCATTTCCAACAGGACCAGGACCATGGGATCAGATCTCTGGACCTCTCAGGTGCTCAAAAACAGCCACGCCACACCAAATATACCAAAAAGGAAAGTGTGGAAAAGTCCTACTGCGACTACTTCGTGTTCTAATCGCTCAGAATATCCAGCTTTAATGAAGAATTTTCATCGTTGATGCATTGCTGCATAGGCAGAATGCCTATTTGATTCATTTTTGTTCTTTGTCTTTCTATCTTTAGTATCTAGTTTGGAGCACAAGCCTGGCTTCAAACACACTTCAAGATGATTTCAAGATGTTCAGAGTATAAGCTGATTCTTTCACCGTGGCTGCAGAGAAATTTGTTTCTGACAATAAGAAATTTAAGAGCGCTAATAACTTAAATATGTCACTCTGTGGGAAACATATGGAATCATTCGTCAGTGGAAGAAAATGATCAACAGCTCACAGCTCTGGAATACCTTGATTTGGAAGTTCAGATCTGAAACGGTTAACTCGAAATGGTTGCTTTGAGTGCCCCTGTGAGGCAATATATGGATGTAATCACAGGCAAAAGTCAAAGTATAAGAACAAGACTCCATCTATGAGAACATCTAAACATATCGGATATTAAACAGGAGCATGGTAACGTTATCTTGTCATATTTATTGCGAATTTAAATATATTTATATATGTGTGTGTATGTAAATGGTGTAATCAAATAGGGATTTAAATGCTAGAAGAGTGGAAATACTGAACACTGGTTTTGCCATTACCTGCAGATGATTCTGATGAGCCACACGTGTCAGTTGTTGGTGCTTCATTTTCTTCTCTAAGCAACGAATGCCACGTTCATGTTGTCTGTCCTGCCAATTCTCAATGAATGTGGTGTGTTGCTTTTTCCTTATTGCTGCAGCAAATTATAGTTCCAACCAAACACCTAAAATCAATGCCATTCTTTTTCCCCTAATTGGTTCTTTGGCCAATTCCCAGCCACAAGCCAGCTCCCACCGATCATATGACAGCTGCGGAGGGTAGAGGTTAACACAAACGAGCCCCAAGGCATGTGAAGTCAGCTGACTGGCTGATGTTTTCATATTACTGTCACAGGGCAGCATAACACAAGCGCTACTTGCCCTCTTCCACATACATTGGCTAATGTCGCTGTGATTGACGAGGGAAAGGCAGTATGTCCCTCCCCCCAGAGAGCACAGCCAATTTTGTTGTATTGGACTCCCAGCCATGGACGTCTGTGGCATCATTGGGATTCAAATTTGCGATCTCTGGATGATAGAGAGAATGCTTTTCTATTAGCCACTCGGAAGCCTGAATCCATGCCATTCTTAAGCTCTATTTAGACTTGATTAGTTTGACCTGAGGAAGTGAAATAATTACCAGTGCCTTTCTGGGCGCAGTGGTGGCATGGTAGTTAAGGCTCTGGGTCACTGATCAGAAGGTTGGGGGTTCAAGCCCAGAACTGCCAAGCTGCCACTGTTGGGCCCCTTAGCAAGGTCCTTAACCCTTTCTGCTCCAGGGGTGTATCTTGTCTGACCCTGTGCTCTGACACAAACCTCCTAAAATGCTGGGATATGCAAAGAAAATAATTTTTCTTACATTTAGGTAAAGATTACGAACTTACATTTAGGTAAAGATTCTGTTTTATCCAGGGGGAAACTACACACAGTACGTTATGGTCATGTGACCTACTTATGATCAAGCGCAACTTGCATAACCACACCGCCTATAAAAGGCACTTATGATGAAGGTCAAAACAATCAATACATTATGAAGACACGCCCATCTCTGCGATTCATATACTGTAGAGATTGCTTGTCATGTGCGAATTGTTCATAACGACTACAGACATCCTTTAACAGCATCCCATAATAGACACAGAACACTAATCCCATCCAAATATTACTCTAGGATGACTTCCTTCTCCATCAATGCCTGAATTTCCCATCACTAGAACGTTACAAAGCACTTGTAATGGATGAATGTTAAAATGATAAATAAGTATAGGATAGTGCTTAATCCTCAATGTGGTGGTTGTATTACAGACACCGAGTAGCCTAATCAGAAAAGTTGCAAGTTGAAAATAAGCAGAATTCTGATTCTAACACTGATGTAAATGCAGATTTAGTTTCTAGGACTGTTGCGACTGACCTTGGGCTGATGTTCTCCTAAAAGCATTCAAACGTAATGGGTTTTAACCTCTCAACCCTATATAGCATGAAGACAACAGAGTGAATAGACAGTTTATTATGGATTATGGTTGATTTAAATGTAGCACAGCAGCTAATACGTCTTAAGCTTCAGCTTAAACTCCAACCTAGCTGAATATTTATAAATGGTAACAAGCTAAAATAGACATATTTTAGAGAAACTACAGTAGACAGTACAGCCAGTAAATTTAGCCAAAGGGTGATTTCTAAATGCCTTTTTATTGGCCATATGGTGCATTACATAGACTGTAGAAGGCACTGGCTTGAAAATCAACTTGCTAGCTAGCTTTTTTCTGTGATATAGTGCTATTATGTGAACGTCTACTTGCTTATCAAATTTGGTTGCACGGGTCTCTCCTTTGGTCGTGTATAACTTGAAATAATTCCCCAGGGGCACTGCCAAAATGTCTGTCGAGGGAAGAGACCTGTTTCTAGAACTTTGGAGACACAACTAATTCCTGACGTCGTCACTGTTATTTATCTCCGCATTAAACCAGACACAGACAGCCATTCAATTAAGTGTAAGTGACATCACTTTCGCTTAACTTGGCCACTATTTATGATAAAACATCCCCCCAGGGTGTTTCAACTCACGCGAGTTAATGACGGCTCTGGAAGACGTTTCTGCAACATGCAACACGCAGATCGTTTCTGGCTGATCTCGGGCGCTTGATTTATGTATTTGCTATTAGCATGTTCAGGAAGACTGTTCCCTCTGTCGACTCTCCACACAGCCCCTCAAACGCACATTTATCTTCTACACATCACATGGCTGGGTTAGTCTTTCAAATCGGTCCATTTCCCGTGAGCGTTTACATCCACTTCGAGTCCTGACGCTGGGGCAGTTCATTTGTCTGTGTGCTCATCAAGCATAAAAGTAATGTGTATTGGCTTAGTAGTTTTTACATTACGAATTCCCACGTATTTGGGCGGAATGTGGCGTTTTTGGATAACAGCGGGGGTGTTCTCAGCTCTTTGCGATGTAGAAAGTTTCTGCAGACGGACCCGGGTGAGAAAACCCGAGAGTGAGCGAGCAGCCGTTTATTGATAACAGGTGGCCACGCATGCCGAGGCAATAACGATGACCATCTGTGAGGCCATGATTTCGCCAAACGCCTGGTCTGCAGACCAGGAATAAATAAAGAAATAAATAAATAAAGTGCTTCGATATGGCCCCTTCTTAGCAGCATTTGTAGCTTTATTAATCTTTATTTTTTTTCCATTTTTGTCTCAGCTAATCAAGATTAAAATTAATAGCAGATGATTATCAAGCACTGTGTCCTATAAAAATGGGGGAAAAATGGTGCGAGGCCTTTATATGTCATGCCAAAAGGATTGCTCTGTAATTTCTGGTTTGATAAAACACCTTAAGATGCGGAGCATGAAGAGAGATTTATACCTTCTAATAATAAAACCAGGCCTGGAAAACATGCCCATCTGGTTGTAACAGATCTGACAGTAGTGAGGGAGGCAAATGTGATAAAGCTCATATTAGCTCTCTACGTTTTTTGGGGGGTTTTTTTCTCCTGCTCATCATCTGGCATTTACAAATGTACTCTCGCTCAATGTACTCGGTGTAATCAAATGACCGATTAACGTAACGATCCTTAAACACGCATCATACGTCACTTTGCTACATCTGCGTCCGAGGCGTTACCGTTGCTCATTGAAACCTGTCATCAAGGAAAACTCAAAGTATTTACGAGAAACTTAAACGCAAACAAGTTTCATATGTCTCTCTCACACCACATTTTTTACAAAATCCCCTTTGCCCAGTGAAGGGTTTTGGCAAGGACGACATATTTGGAACATACAGTATCTCACTAAAGTGAGTATACCCCTCACATTTTTGTAAATATTTGATTATATCTTTTCATGTGACAACACTGAAGAAATGACACTTTGCTACAATATAAATTAGTGAGTGTACAGCTTGTGTAACAGTGTAAAATTGCTGTCCCCTCAAAATAACTCAACACACAGCCCTTAATGTTTAAACCGCTGGCAACAAAAATGAGTACACCCCTAAGTGAAAATGTCCAAATTGGGCCCAATTAGCCATTTTCCCTCCCCGGTGTCATGTGACTTGTTAGTGTTACAAGGTCTCAGGTGTGAATGGGGAGTAGGTGTGTTAAATTTGGTGTCATCGCTCTCACACTCCCTCATACTGGTCACTGGAAGTTCAACATGGCACCTCATGGCAAAGAACTCTATGAAGATCTGAAAAAAAGAATTGTTGCTCTACATAAAGATGGCCTAGGCTATAAGAAGCTTGCCAAGACCCTGACACTGAGCTGCAGCATGGTGGCCAAGACCATACAGCGGTTTAAAAGGACAGGTTCCACTCAGAACAGGCCTCGCCATGGTCGACCAAAGAAGTTGAGTGCACGTGCTCAGCGTCATATCCAGAGGTTGTCTTTGGGAAATAGACATATGAGTGCTGCCAGCATTGCTGCAGAGGTTGAAGGGGTTGGGGGTCAGCCTGTCAGTGCTCAGACCATACGCCGCACACTGCATCAAATTGGTCTGCATGGCTGTCGTCCCAGAAGGAAGCCTCTTCTAAAGCTGATGCACAAGAAAGACTGCAAACAGTTTGCTGAAGACAAGCAGACTAAGGACATGGATTACTGGAACCATGTCCTGCGGTCTGATGAGACCAAGATGAACTTATTTGGTTCAGATGGTGTCAAGCGTGTGTGGTGGCAACCAGGTGAGGAGTACAAAGACAAGTGTGTCTTGTCTACAGTCAAGCATGGTGGTGGAAGTGTAATGGTCTGGGGATGCATGAGTGCTGCTGGCACTAGGGAGCTACAATTCATTGAGGGAACCATGAATGCCAAAATGTACTGTGACATACTGAAGCAGAGCATGATCCCCTCCCTTCGGAGACTGGGCCGCAGGGCAGTATTCCAGCATGATAACGACCCCAAACACACCTCCAAGACGACCACTGCCTTGCTAAAGAAGCTGAGGGTGAAGGTGATGGACTGGCTAAGCATGTCTTCAGACCTAAACCCTATTGAGCATCTGTGGGGCATTCTCAAACGGAAGGTGCAGGAGCACAAGGTCTCTAACATCCACCAGCTCCGTGATGTCATCATGAAGGAGTGGAAGAGGACTCCAGTGGCAACCTGTGAAGCTCTGGTGAACTCCATGCCCAAGAGGGTTAAGGCAGTGCTGGAAAATAATGGTGGCCAGCTCCCACCATTATTGACACAAAATATTGACACTTTGGGCCCAATTTGGACATTTTCACTTAGGGGTGTACTCACTTTTGTTGCCAGCAGTTTAGACATTAATGGCTGTGTGTTGAGTTATCTTGAGGGGACAAATTTACACTGTTATACAAGCTGTACACTCACTACTTTACATTGTAGCAAAGTGTCATTTCTTCAGTGTTGTCACTTTAAAAGATATAATCAAATATTTACAAAAATGTGATGAGAAAAGTGGCCATATGGCTCAGATCTGAAAACACCAGCGGGTCACCAGCCGTTACTCGGGTTCGATCTTAAGCTGAAAACTAAATGGACGGTGATTTTATGCTAATCAGCAATCTATCTATGACAAACTTGCAAAAACTTTCGGGCTAACGAAGCATTTAATGAACATCGCAGTTCTGTTAACGTGTCGTGAACGTCCCTACAACGACCTTTCTAGCTGTAGGAACAAACATTTCTACAATGGAGAGGGATCTGGAAATGTTTTGTAAGCAGCTTTCTCATAGTATTTGTGAGACAAACCATTATAGTTTACGGTTTTTAGAACATTGGCAGAACATTATAATGTTGAAGCCCAACCTACAGTATGTTCAATCTACTCAGCATTCTAATAACATTCTCTGTTAGCTGTGTAGTTGGTGAATTGTTGCTCATTTTCATTTTGATGTTACGTTGATATTCTGTTACCCTACGTTCACACTAGCAAGAGAAGAGTTGCTTGTATCGCTTGTAGTTTGTCACGACCACTTCTGTTGTTGCTTGTGGGCATGGCCTATGTGGCTTGCTTTTCTCCCATAGACAGCTCACTGGTCTTCAGGTTGGTTTATCCTTTTTAACAACAAATGCAGTCTTCACAGGTGAAACCTAGGGCTCAAACCAAGTGTAGACATTCATAGACATTGACATTCATAGATAGAGAGATTTTTGCTTGCCCGTGTGAACAGGGGGTTAATGATCTCATCTGCAATGCAGGTATGACAGTCATGAAGGAAAAAAAAAAAGCATACCTTTTTAATGCACTCCCTTGACAACAAAACTGAGAGGGAGAATCAAGAGTCACTGGATGCAGAAAGGCAATACCTCTTCATGGTTATGCCTCTAGAGTGCACCCCTATCAATAGGCTGGTGTTGGGATGGGATAGAACAAGGAGCTGACGTTCTGCTCTCAGCAGCCGCTCCAGCCCTGCCACTCACGCTAATGAAACGGAGCCCTCATCACTAACCACATTCTCAGGGTCCTAAAGAGGTGCAGTGGGCCTCCCAAGGGGAACGGTGGCCAACTCAGGCCCTGCCCACATGTTTAACGATATTTCTGTAAACGTAGTTCTAGTGTATATCTGTGTTTTGGTCTCCCGTCCACACTGAAAACAAAGTCTTTTGAAAATGAACTGAAGTAAAAATAACTAAGCCAACGTTGTCATGTGGAAATCCATGAATGTAATTTCATGGGTGGCCTTTTTGGTTTCACCAAGTGAAGGTCTAAGCCAGAAGACATTTGGAACATGGAGACCAATATTCAAGAAAAAATCCAAACCTGTCACGTCGTGGCACTGGATCGCAGTGCAGAGTCTAATCCAAACTTGAGTTTGTTTACAGACAGTCGCCTAATTACGTTTGTTTGGGGTTTTTTTTTTAATCGGTGAGCTCACAATTTTCCAGTTCTTGAGCAGCCCCAGACTTTGACATTTCCAGTCCTGTGAGTTTTTAAAAACTGCATCACCAGACCCTGAGCATACCCTCCCACCACCTCCCTTTCTAAATCGTTCTCCCGTTTCACCCAAACCACAAGCGTGTTACAGAATGACTGATGGCTGGATGGACGGGTGATTAAATTAATATATCGCTCGTTTAGCGTGAGCCGACATGCTTGCCCTTCGAGCGGAGTGCTGCAGTCAGTGCAGCTGGCAGTGGCGCACGCTCACGGCTTCTTTTCCACTTTTCCGAAAGTTTAGAGAAAGTGTTCTTGGCTGTGGTGCAAGTTGGAGATACTGCGCCATAAATGCCAGGGCTTGTTTACTCAGGGCAGTAAACGCCACCGGGGCAGTTAAGTGGCCCTCTGCCTAATTCTCTGTGGGAAAATAAAAAGAGGCTGTGGACCATTGGGATATTGGCATATCAGTCATTTTGATTGGCAGATCGCAGCAGTGGGATAATGAAATTGCACTTTAACGTAGGTAGGGGTTTTTTTTTTCGCCTTGCAGGATATCAGTTATTTTCCTAAACGAGTAATTACAAAGTGTTTCCTGTGTGTGAGATGTTCCGGAAGGTCTATGCCAATGCATAATTAAATTGAACACTCAACTTAGCATCTATAAGCCTTTTGTTATGGTTCTTTACCAAACCCGTCTTTTTTTCATTGGCTGTTTTCTCGCAAGCGAGAGTCATTTCTACGGCCGGCTGTATATCATCGTGGAATTCTCTTCTCGTCCGTCTCTCTCCTTCATTTGTTCTGTAACTCAAGCGCCCCAGGCAGCCACATGGGCTGACGGACATTAGTATCATGCCGCGAAAAAGTCTGTGGCAGTCCGACTTTGCCAAACGTTTCCGTCTCCGAATTCATCCATCACCTCAATTCTCCCTCATTATCTGGTACTCAACAACCCTATATAGCAGCCGCTGTTCCCCCGAGTACGCAGGGACAATATACTGTGCACAACCTGATGGATATACCAGAGAGGAGGGGAGAGGGGAAATAAATCTCGAGCATATCCAAACAGCAATAAAAGCAAAGCGACGATTCACAAATACGTTTAAAAAATGAGCCGATGTGCCATCCCTCCCAACACCCACCGACCCCCCCCCCACACACACACATACACACACAGTCTTCCTCACTGATTTATTTAACAGGACTGGCTGTAATTGACTCTCTGTAGGATCCTAATATAAAGTTATAATCTGAGTCAGGCCTGTTTCCAGGTTTGAACCACATGTTTAAAAGCAAACATTGTGAATCGCAGAAACGCTGTTCTGAATGATTTCACTGTAAATGCAGGCTAAACGAAGGGGCCAAGGGTTGATTTGGTCCATCTCCGGCGCTCACAGCTTGGCCAGCAATCGCTCTCGTTTGCTTTGTAGACCGAGTCACGGGACCAGACCGATATAAAAATCATAGGGATTTATTTAATGAATGTATATAGTTAAATATCAGGATAGTCTAACTTGAACCTTGTTCACCAGGTTTGGGTGAAGCTCGGATTCTGTTCCATGTCAGTTTTCCACTTGGGGAAAGCGAGTAAGCTTGAGCAAACATGTCACGTCGTCTAAGGAAGGCCTTCAAGCTCATTTCCTGTCAGCAGAACTTTTCTGAAATCTTTTTCAATATCATCACCAACTCTCGGTGGAAGCTATGCCAAAACGTAGGCATAATGTGTCCGTGTACAAGCATTTCTAAAGCATAATTCATTTTTTTTTTAAATCTTTTTTTTGACAGCTCACAGGAGAGCCGCTGACATGCCTGTGAAGCAACAGGCCGTGGAAATGGAGATGCAAAGATGAAAAGACAGGCTTTTTTAATCTCAGGTACACAGTGATATCGAGAGGGTGCTGGCGGCATCTCATAAACCTTTTATTTCTGCACCATTAAGTTAATGGATTTTACTCCCAAGTTGTTTATCTGAAAGATTTTACGGTTTGAAGCGATTTTGGCTCTTTCTTCACTTCAGCTCACGCTATTAAAAAACACAGATGCAATTGTACGCCATGAAGATGCACACTATGGACATGCAACACATTAAGGAGTACAAGGACATTTTTTAAGGTTTTAAAATGTGCAAGCACTTAAAAAAATATGTAGTCTGCTTTGCTTTCTTAATACGGTCCCAAGGTGGACTATGATTATGCCTTAGTAAATATAGATTTTGGGGCTTTTCTAATGAAAAGTGCTAAATACATGGAAATGGTCAATTTTTGTGATTTCTCAAAAACTGAAAGTCATTTCAGGATCGGAAATACCCAGGAACCCAGATGAGGACGGGTTCCTTTCTGAGTCTGGTTCCTCTCAAGGTTTCTTCCTCATATCATCTTAGGGAGTTTTTCCTCACCACCGTCGCCACCGGCTTGCTCAATAGTGATAAACTCACACACTTCAAATCTGTATCCTGTGTTTATATGTTTCTGTAAAGCTGCTTTGAGACAATGTCCATTGTTAAAAGTGCTATACAAATAAAATGGAATTGAATTGAATTGAAGTAGCTTGTTAATACGACCGAAGAGCAGTTATGAAATGTATGGAAGCCATTAGGCAATAAAATCATCATTTTCATTTATTTCAAGTTTGTATTTTTCTTAATTTTAAAATAATTTTGCTTCTTTCTAGAAATTATCTAGTTGTCAAAATGATCTACCATTAGAACAAGACAATCTTTAAATGAGCACAAATGGCTTGAAATAGGTTTAATGAGCTTATATTTGGTTTACTGTAATCTTATAATCGGAAATTCTAGATAGATTTGACTATTTTCAAGATGTTTCCACTTGCTAAAATGTCATTTTTTGCAGTGAAATGCAATTTTTCGGCTCACACATGCAATAACCCTAACGCCTAACCTTAACCCTAACCCATAGCACTATTTATTAAAATGCCGTCGCCCAAGGAGATTATTAGAGAGATGATTCATCTGATGATGGGGCTAAAAACATTCCCTTCATACTGTATATTAGATTGTGTGTGTGTAAATAAATGTATGGCCGAAGTATTGATTGCTGACCTGTTTCTCACTCCTGTACTCACTCGTTTCTCTGTCCTTTCCAGAACAGGTCCAAATGAACGAGATGTTCCTTTTGAGCAACACCACGACTAACAGGAAACATTGTCAAAGTGGGCTTTTCACAAAAATCTCACAGTATTTGCAGACAAATATGTTGGCAATAATCCAAATGAAATGCATCTATCCAGTAGATTGATAAATACATATCGTGAAAAAATGTGTAAAGCAAGTGCCTCCTCTTCCTCTTCCTCTTCCTCCTCCTCCTTACTGAAGTGCAACATAAAACATTTACTTATTCGTATAATTCGCTTCTCCAGTCAAAATTTTCGAATGAGGGTGGCTGGATTTGAAATATATGAACGCATCAGGGGGAATAAAGTTCATCTCAGAAATTCCATCTCAGATCTCGTTTTGGCCGTAGACTCTGTCTAGTGTCAAGCGCATGTGCGTTTTATAATTCACGGGGCATTTAGTAGATATGTGTCTTTGAACGCAGGACAAATTCTGCACTCCTCACACGAAGTTCGGGCTTTGGCTTGCTAGCTCGTTGCCACGAGATTTATTTTCCTAACCAAGGCTGCAATTCAAACCGTACTGAAAATTATTACCACCATATAACTCCTTATAGTACAAGCAAAGAAATAAGGCTGTAATAAGACCGGGCTTATGACTTACATTGCTTTACTGCATCACTAGGACGCATTCACGTCCAATCAAGAACTAAAACTACGTATCAGTACACTGTACAGTGAGGGGAAATTAGTATTTGGACACTTCCATTGAAATAAATGAAGTTCTAGGTAGAAGTTGCTCCTGGTGTCCTTATAAAAGAATAATAAGAAGAATAAGGATAATAAAAGAAGATTTCACACAATCAAGGTGAAGGTGAAGGTGAAGGAGCTTCCTAAAGTTCTCAGGGACAACATTATTATTATTATTATTATTATTACACTCAAATGGAAAAACCTACAGAGCCAGAGCAAAGACCTTAAACGTATCTTTCAGTACAGTCGGGCTGATAATACAGTATGCAGATAGAACCGCGACTAATCTTTCCCGGACACACAAGATTTCGCAACACGCTCTCAGATAAAGAAAGTAAGAGAGGAACCACCACTCACTCGAATAGAGATGCATGTCGACCTGAAAGCAGCAGGAACAAGACTTACGCAGAGAATAATAAACAAATGAACTGCATCGCAATGATCTCCTCCTGTCCTACACCTCACGCTTAAACAGAAGAGCCAAGATTTAGAGAAACCAGAACTCCTTTGGAATAATATTCTCTGGTCAGATTAAACTGTTTGGGAATAATTCAGCTTGTGATGTTTGGAGAAGGAAGCCCTGAATGAAACCATGTACCAGGACATATTAGAGAATTTCATCTCAGCCAAGAAACCAAATCTGGGGAGAAGACGGACGTTTCAACCAGACAACGACCCCAATTAGCCGTAATAACTCAAGAAGGTCTTGCACATCCTAGCCAATTTCCTGACCTGAAATCTATTGAAAGTTTATGGAGGATTTTGTAACTGCAAGTCCACTATCAGTGGGACCCTCGTGACCTTGAAGATGATTCGGCCAAAGGTTGGGCCAAAATTTAACCAAAACACTGCAAAAAAAAAAAGCGATTTACTTCTTACCATCTTGAAGACGTCTTGAAGACATAATTACCAACAACAGCTTTGCTAAGACTAATAGTACTAATACTGGTCTGAATACTTTTCCCCGTATCTGTGTTTATACGTATCAATGTGTACTGTACTTATTTCCTTCATATTTATATGTCCAAAGTCAGAAGTCACAAACTCACTGAAACAGTATGAGTGTATCACAGAGCAATCATTACGAAAGCTTCTGGCTGATTATTATTATTATTATTATTTTTCAGCTTTGGAGAAGAAGTGATTTTGTTACTCGAGTCTTTTTCTCACCCGTGTCAGCCCTGCAACCAGCATGGCAGAAAGCGGAGCAGAACGTGCTGCTCTAGCAAACACAAAGCGCAAGATAAATCATTTGAAAGAGTGTAAATCACTTACTTAGCACCAGCATTACAAACGGCTTGGAGCTGACGGCCAACACCTGCTTTCATACGCCCATGACACCTCAGGTTCAGGCACATCGTCGGCCAGGTGAGTAAACCTCTCAAACGAACTTGCAGCGCAGGAATGACCAACATTTCATAACAGAGAGATGTGTTCAGTAGTGACACTTACAGCATTTTCATGTGGATTTCTGTAACATTTTTACAGTGTTTTCAGCACATTCAAGAATTTTATTGACGTACTTACAGTATTTTCACACGCAAGTGTTTGATTAAGTATAGCTATGTTTAAGTACTTACGTTTTGTTTAGCTTTGTTTTGTTTTTTGAGCAACTATCAAGGTTTATTTCGCCAAATATCATTACATTTCTATAAATGAAGGTGCCCTGGAAACACCCTAAAACTAATTTCATACAATAAAGTTCATTAAGTGCAAAATCATCACGTGATTTTTTTTATGATTCCTTTATTTTCATGTGCAATTTTTAAGTAATTTTAGTCAAATTTAGTTTATATTCACGTTACACATATCTTTTCTTTTCACGTGATTTCTTTCCAATATTCCATTTACTTTCATACTTTTTCAGTGATTCATTGATTTTCATATATGATTTTTGCAGTGATTTGGTTGTTATACTGTTATTTTTTCCCCAATAATTCATTTTCACGTGATTTTTTTCCACAGAGATTCATTTATTTTCAATGTTTGATTCACTTATCATTTTTTCCAGTGGTTCATTAATTTCCATATATGATTTTCTTCTAATTATTCATTTATTTTCATGTTTTTTCCCCTGTCACTTCATTTCAAATGCGATTTTTTCCCC